>NC_073625.1:198583354-198904508 GCF_029407905.1 Bubalus kerabau
ACAGTGTCAGGCTGTAGAGCCTTCGGTGAATACTTGTGCCCAGACGAAAAATAAGAGGATTCCTATGAATAAGAAGCATGCCAGTGGGTTTGCATGTGTTTTTCTAGCAGCCCTTGCACCGTGAGGCCTTTTCAGGCCCTTTCTCTGTGTTCTGATATTGGCACATTGACCTTATTACTTCTCATGTTATTGGTTCGTTTTTTTCATTGAAAAGTATGTCTGTACAATGGATTAGAAAATATAAAAATTGTTAAGGAAAGAGCTCTCTTTCCCTTATGGTATAGAAACTAAGCTGTCTAGTTACTGAAAAGTTTAACTAGCTGTATATTCCAGTTTTCCTGCTTAAACTTAGAGAAAGAAGTAGTGATCAGTCACCAAGAACAGGGTACTACTGGGTATTTAAATTGATTTTCTTATGTGGCACGTGGAACTATACGAATTATGAAGGCAGTAGGGATGCGCTGCAACATTTAAAAATTTGTAGTCTTAAAGCCACTATTGTGCCACTAACCATTCTGTATAGAATTGTCTCTCCCTTTAAAAGTGGCATAAAAATTGACTGCATATAGCAAAAAAATAAAAAAATTTACGTGAAATAAACTGAAATACCTGTGTTTGTTTAGGAATGTATCTTGCCACAAAAACCAAGTAAAACATTGAGAATAATAGTTGCTATTATTTAATAATAATTTTACTGTTAGAATATCCTTTGAGATAGATAATAAATGTGTCTGGCAAGAGATTTAAGTTTAGACAATTAAACAGTATGAAATTAAGGTTGAATGTGAGGAAAATTTCTGTAAAGATACATCATTTACTTCAAGAAATGAAAATTTGTTGTGATTGGGAGAAACTGGAAAAATAACATATTTAAGAGAAAAATAGGTACCTGTGGTTTGACTTGAAAACAAAGCATTAAAAAATTATTAAATTTCAGTGAAGCTTCTCAAATAATAGCCTTGTCAAGAATCAGCAGCATTATTCACACAGAATCAATTTGATGTGTCAGTTACTGTGTAATGATGAAGGTCGCTTGTGCTTTTTGTACTTTTTTAAATCGAGGCGTGACAGCGGTGCAGCCCTGCGCGGCGGGCGGCAGCCCTGCGCGGCGGGAGGCAGCCCTGCGCGGCGGGAGGCAGCCCTGCGCGGCGGGCGGCAGCCCTGCGAGGCGGGAGGCAGCCCTGCGCGGCGGGAGGCAGCCCTGCGCGGCGGGCGGCAGCCCTGCGCGGCGAGCGGCGGGAGGCAGCCCTGCGCGGCGGGAGGCAGCCCTGCGAGGCGGGAGGCAGCCCTGCGCGGCGGGAGGCAGCCCTGCGCGGCGGGAGGCACCCTGCGCGGCGAGCGGCGGGAGGCACGGCGGTGGGATAACCCCCATCACAGCAGGCGCCACAGTCACCATCTGTCCCCACACGACGCTGTCACAGTGTTCCCGGCGCTGAACCTTTCATCCCGTTGCCTGTTTATTTTGCAGCTGGCACTTTGTGCCTCTTTATCCGCCTCGCCTGTTTTACTCACAGCCCCGCCACCCCATCCCACTCAGGCAGCCGCCTGTTTTCTTCTGTATCTGTGGATCTGTTTCTGTACTGTTTGCTCATTTGTTCTGTTTTTTAGATTCCACACATAAGTGAAATCATATGGTATTTTTCTTTCTCTAACAGTTTCACGTAGCATAATGCCCCCAAGATCCATGACAAATGGCAAGATTTCATTCTTTTTTAATGGCTAACATTTCATTGTATATATGTATACCGTTTTGTTTTGTTTTGTTTTAATCCATTCATCCGTCAATGGACACTTAAGTTGCTTCCATTTCTGGGCTCTTGTATATAATGTTGCAGTGGACATTGGTGGGCATATGTGTTTTCCAGATTAGTGTTTTTGTTTTCTATGGACAGATGCCCAGAAGTGAAATTGCTTGATCATATGGCAGTTCTGTTTTTAATTTTTTTAGGGGTCCCCATACTGTTTTCATAATGCCTACACCCAGTTCACATTCCCACCGAAAGTGCATCTCTTTACATCCTTACCAACGTTTGTTATTTGTTGTCTTTTCTACTGTAGCTGTTCTGACAGGTGTAAAGTGATGTCCCATTTACATTTTCCTGATTAGTGATGTTGAGTATCTTTTCATATATGTGTTGGCCATCTGTATATCATCTTTGGAAAAAATGAATGTGCAAGTCCTTTGCCCATTTGTTTAATTAGGTTCTATTTTTCTCATGTTGAGCTGTATGAATTCTTTGTATGTTTTGGATATTATCCCCTTATCAGATACATTATTTGCAAATATTTTCTCCCATTCAGTAGGTGGCCTTTTCATTTTGTTGATAATTTCCTTCACCTTGCAAAGTTTTGTAGTTTGATGTAACATTATTTGTTTGTTTTTGCTTTTGTTTCCCTTGCTTGAGGACACAGATACAAAAATACTTCCAAGGTCCATACTGCTTATGTCTTCCTCTAGGAGTTTAATGGTTTCAAGACTTACATTTAAGTCTTTAAATCCATTTTGAGGTTATTTTTGTATATGGTGTAAGATATTGTTCCCATTCCTTTTTTTTAACATGTAACTGTCCAGGTTTCCTAACACTGTTTATTGAAGAAACTTTTTTTCCCTCTGTGTGTTTCTGACTCCTTTGTCATAAATTAGTTGTAAGTATGGGTTTATTTCTGGGCTCTGTATGCTCCACTGATACATGTGCCTGTTTTGGGGCCAGTACCATATTGTTTTGATTACTGTAGCTTTGTAGTACGGTTTGAAATCAGAGAATTGTGAGACTTCATAGCTTTGTTTTTCTTTCTCAAGATTGTTTCAGCTATTTGGGGTCTTTTGTGTTTCTGTACAAGTTTTAGTTATTTGTTCTAGTTCTGGGGAAATTGTCATTGGTATTTCATCAGGGATTGTAGTGAATCTGTGGATTGCCTTGGGTTGTATGGGCACTTTAACAGCATTAACTCTTCACTCCGTGAGCATGGTATGGCTTTCTGTTTGTTTGTGTCATCTTTAATTTCTTGCCTCGGTGTCTTACAGCTTTCAGAGTGTAGGTCTTTCACTTCCTTGGTTAGTTTTGTTCCTTGATATTTTATGATTTTTGTTGGAATTGGAAATGAAGCTATTTTCTTAATTTCCCTGATCATTGTTAGTGTATAGAAGCAGAACAGATTACTGTATGTTAATTTTGTGTCCTGTAGCATTACCAAATTCATTTAGTAGTTCTGATAGTTTTTTGGTGGCATCTTCAGGATTTTCTGTGTATGGTATCATGTCTTGTGCAAACAGTGACAGTTCTGTTTCTTACTTAACAATTTGGATTCCCTTTATTTATTTTGCTTGTCTAATTGCTATGGCTGCTGCTGCCAAGTCGCTTCAGTCGTGTCCTACTCTGTGCGACCCCATGGACTGCAGCCTACCAGGCTTCTCCGTCCATGGGATTCTCCAGGCAAGAACACTGGAGTGGGTTGCCATTTCCTTTTCCAAATTGCTGTGGCTAGGACTGAATAAAAGTGGCAGGAGTGGACGTCTTGTCTAGTTCCTGATCTTAGAGGGGATGTTTTCAGTTTTTCACTGTTGAGTATGAAGTTACCTGTAGGCTTGTCATATACGGCCTTTATTATGTTAAGGTCCCTCTGTACCCACTTTGTTGAGAGTTTTTATCATAAACAGATGTTGAATTTTGTTAAAGCTTCTTCTGCCTCTGTAGAAATGACCATATGATTTTTATTCTTCAATTTGTTAATGGGGTGTTACCCCTTGATTGATTTGCAAATGTTGAATCGTCCTTGCATCCATGGGATAAATCCCACTTGATCATGGTGTGTGACCTTTTAATATATTGTTGGGTTGGGTTTGCTAATACTTTGTTGAGGATTTTTGCATCTGATGCTCATCAGTGACACTGGCCTGTGGTTTTCTTTCTGTGTGGTATTTTGAGTTTTGGTATCAAAACTGCTGGTCTTTGAAAATAAGTTTGGAAGCATTCCTTCATTTTCAGCTCTTTGGAATACTTTGAGAAAGATAGATGTTAATTCTTCTTTAAACATTCAATAGAATTCACCCATAAAACTCTCTGGTCCTGGACTTTGTTTGTGGAGAGTTTGTAAATTACTGGTTCAACTTCATCACTGGTCGTTGATTGGTTCATGTCTTGTGTTTCTTCCTGATTCCATCTTGAGAGATTGTACATTTCTAGGAATTTATCCATTTGTTCCAGGTTGTCCATTTTACGGGTGTATAATTGTTTGTAGTAACTTCTTATGATCATTTGTACTTCTGTGATGTCAGTCGTAACTTCTTTCTTATTTCTTATTTGACTTATTTGGGTTCTCTTTCTTGATTAGTTCAATTAAAATTCATCAGTTTTGTTTATATTTTCAACAAACCAGGTCTTAGTTTCACTTTTCTTTCTTTCTTTTTTTTAGTTTCTATTTCATTTATTTCTGCTCTCATCTTTATGATTTCTTTCCTTCTACTAACTTTGGGTTTTGTTTGGTTTTTTTTCCTACTGCCTTTAGGTATAAAGTTAGGTGTTTGAGATTTTTCTTTATTTCTGAGGTAGTCTTGTATGACTATAAACTTCCCTTTTAGAATTGCTTTTGCTGCATCTCATAGATTGTGATTGTTGTGTTTCCATTTTTATCTATCTCAAGATATTTTTAAATTTCCTCTTTGACTTCTTCAGTGACTTATTAGTTGTTTAGTTGCAGGTTGCTTAGCTTTTATGTGTTTGTGGTTTTTGCAGTTCTTTCTTGTGGTTGATTTCTAGTCTTAGGTTCTTGTGGTCAGGAAAGATGTTTGATGTGGTTTCAGTCTTTTTAAATTTATTGAGACTTGTTTTGAGGCCTGGTGCGTGATTTGTCTTGGAGAATGTTCTATGTGCACTTGAAAAGGATGTGTATCCTGCTGGTTTTGGGTGGGATGTTCTGTAGATATCTGTTAAGTCCATTGGGTCTAATGTGCAATATAAGTGGTTTTCTTAATGATGATTTTTCTGCCTAGGTGATTTATCCATTGATACAAGTGGCATGTTACTACCTCCTAGTAATATTGTGTTACTGTTCATTTTTCCCATTATGTCTGTTAATATTTGCTTTATGTATTTGGGTGCTCTTATGTTGGATGCATATGTATTTAAAATTGTATCTTTTTCTTGGATTGATCCATTGTCTCTTGTTACAGTCTTTGTTTTAAACTCTATTTTGTCTGATACAAAGTATTGCTATCCCAGCTTTCTTTTTGTTTCCATTTATATGCAATACCTTTTTCCATACCCTCACTTGGAGTCTGTGTGTGTCTTTAGATCTGAACTGAGTCTCTGTAGGCAGCATTTATATGGGTCTTGTTTTCTTTATTTTTATTATTTTATTTTCTTTATCCACTGTATGTCTTTTGATTTAGTCTGTTTACATTTAAAGTAATTATTGATAGGTATTTGTTCATCGTTTAGGGTTATTTTTGTAGTTTTTTTGGTTCCTTTCTTCTTTTGTTTTCTTTCATTGTGATTGATGACTGTCTTTAGTGTTATGTTTGGATTCCTTCCTTGTCTTTTCTGTGTGCATCTATTAGAGATTTTTGACTTGTGGTTACCCTGAGGTTTGTGTGCTGTATGCTGTGCTCAAACACTCAGTCGTGTCTGACTCTTTGTGACCCCACGGACCATAGCCTTCCAGGTTCCTCTGTCCGTGGGATTCTCCTGGCAAGAATACCATAGTGGGGTGCCATTTCCTCCTCCAGGGGATCTTCCTGACCCAGGGATTGAACCCACGTCTCTTATGTCTCCTGAACTGACCAGCAGATTCTTCACTACTAGCGCCACCTGGGAAGCCCCAAGGTGTGCGTATTACAATACATACATATCATGTGTGTGTGCATATACATATGTTTACATATGATTATTTTAAGTTCACATCCTTTTAAATTCAGATGCATTCCAACAACTATGCATTTTTACTGACACTGTCCACACTTCATGTTTCTGGCATCACATGTTACATCTCTTTGTTTCACGTATCCCTTCAGTTCAGTTTAGTCGCTCAGTTGTGTCTGACTCTTTGTGACCCCATGGACTGCAGCACGCCAGACTTCCCTGTCCATCACCAACTCCCGGAGCTTGCTCAAACTCATGTCAGTGATGCCATCCAACCATCTCAACCTGTGCCATCCCCTTCTCCTCCTGCCTTAAGTGTCCCAGCATCAGGGTCTTTTCCAGTGAGTCAGTTCTTCGCATCAGGTGGTCAAAGTATTGAAGCTTCAGCTTTGGAATCAGTCCTTCCAATGAACACCCAGGACTGATCTCCTTTAGAATGGACTGGTTGGCTCTCCTTGAAGTCCAAGGGACTCTTAAGAGTCTTCTCCAACACCACAGTTCAAAAGCATCAATTCTTCGGCGCTCAGCTTTCTTTATAGTCCAACTCTCACATCCATACATGACTACTGGAGAAACCACAGCTTTGACTAGACAGACCTTTCTTGGCATGTATGTATCTCTTTACCATACTTTTAAGTTATGTATGTATCCCTTAACTATACATATTGTGGATATAGATGATTTTACTGCTTTTGTTTATTAACCTTTCTACTAGCTTTATAAGTAGTTTATCTACTGGCTTTAGTCTGTGTAGTGTGTGTGTTTGTGTGTGTGTGTGCGTGTGTGCATGTGCATGCATGTGCGTGAGTCGTTCAGTCATGTCCGAATCTTTGTGACCCCATGGACTGTAGCCCGCTGGGCTCCCATGCCCATGGGATTCTCCAGGCAGGGTTGCTGGAGTGGGTTGCCATTTCCTTCTCCTGAGGGATCTTCCCAAGCCAGGGATTGAACCCTGGTCTCCTGCATTGCAGGTAGGTTCTTTCCCATCTGAGCCACCAGGGAAGCCCCCTTTATTGTATACCTACATTTACCAATAAGATTTTTCCTTTTGTAATTTTCTAATTTCTGGTTGTGGCCTTTTCTTTTTCACTCAGAGATATGCTTAGATATGTAAAGTGGGTTTAGTAGTGCAGAACTCTTAGCTTTTGTTTATCTGTGAAACTGTCTTACCTTTTCCTCAAATCTAAATGATAACCTTACTTGGTAGAGTATTCTTGGCTGTAGGCTTTTTTTCCTTTCAGTACTTTTAATATATTGTGCCTTTCCCTTCTGACCTGCAAGGTTTATGCTACAAGTCAGCTGATGGTCATATGGGAATTTCCTTGCTCTTCTTTTGCTGATTTTAAGATTTTCTCTTTGCCAATAATTTTTCCTATTTTAATTGCAGTGTATCTTGGTGTGGACCTTTTTGGCATCATCTTGTTTGGGACTTTCTGAGCTTCCTGCACTTGGATGTCTGTTTTCTTTCCCAGACTGGGGAAGTTTTTTAGCTATTACTTCTTCATTTAAGTTCTCTACCCCTTTCTCTATTCTCCTTCTTAGACCCCTGTGATGTGAATGTTAGGTCAATATGCTTGATATTGTCCCAGAAGTCTCTTAAAGTATCCTCATTTTTAAAAATGCTTTTCTTTCTCCAACCAGGGTGGTTTCCACTTCTCTGTCTTCCATCTCAGTGATTCATTCTTCTGTATCATCTAATCTAGCATTGATTACTTCTAGTGCATATTTTTTATTTTCACTATTGTATTCCTCAGCTGTTTGTTTCTTTTTTGTATTTTCTAACTATTTATTAAACATCTCACTGTGTTCATGCATTCTTCTCCTGAATTCATTGAACATCTTAATGATCATTACCTTGAACTCTTAATCAGGTAGATTGGTTAGTTCTTCTTCTGGGGTTTCTTTGTTCCTTCACTGGGGACCTTTTCTTTTTTTGCCTCTTTCTGCCTCGTTTTCTTTTTGTTTTTATGTGTTAACTATGTCACTTGTGTTTCTTGGTCTTGGAGAAGTGGAGACGTCCCTATGGAGGAGACGTTCTATGGGCCCGGTGGCATACACCTCCACTCGGCCAAGCTCGGTGCCCGAGCAGTGCCCTCTACGGGTTGCATGGGCCCCTCTGAGGGGCTGACTACCATGAGCCCAGTTGGATGCCAGGCCCTGCCTCACGCATAGGCTGCCCGCCACGGGTGGGCACAGTCAGGTCCCAGAGCAGCTGTCTGAGCAGCCCGGGGCGGGGCTAGAGCTGGTGCTGGTGTGCTGATGGGTTGGGCTGTGTCCCACGATTAAGGCACTTTGGAGCATGTGAAGATGGAGTGAAGTGTGGCCTGGTGATGGGTTTCCTTACCATGATAATGCTCACATTCACATCAAAATGCTATGAAAGTTACTGAGCAGAAACACAACCAGCCTGAGGAGGCTTCTCACACGATGGAATTGGCTCCGGTTTCCTTTTGAAAGGTTGCTGCTGCGAGCCCCGTGTCATGCCGGGATTTGTGATCTCTGGAGGAGAGGATTTCAATCCGAGTTCAGAGATGAAGCATGACCACTTGGAGCTTTCTGTATAGCAAAGTTTTATTTAAGTATAATAGAGGTAGAGATAGCTTCTGACAGACATCAGAGGGGACAGAAAGAGTGCCCCCTTGCTAGCTTTTAGCAAGGTGTTTTATGTCTCTTAGCAAGCCATTAATCAGACAAGAGAGACTTCTCAAGGCTGAGGAAGTTTCACCAGGCCCCTCTCCCGCAATATGCATTTTTGAGACAGGATGGCAGAGGTGTGTCATCCCCCGGCCATAAATCAATTGACAGGAATACTGGTTTATTGAGCCATCATCAGCCCAAGGTTTGAGAAAAGGAAAAAAGTTAGCCTTAGGCGGAACTATCTTGAAGAAAGGCAGTTTCCAAAGCAAACACATAGTTTCATGAATAGCTTAAGAACATTTCCACGAGGCAAACATTGGTTAGCTAGCTTGAGGCAGAACCAGGTGCCCTCCACACAGAACTAAAAGGCACCTGTTAATTCTGTGTGGAGGAGGGAAAGGACGCCGGCCGCTTGCAGTTTGTTGCTCCTGCCGCCTGGGCCCCTGGCCGTCCTACCTGTCGCCCTCTGCCTTTGGTTATGTGGTCTCTTTGTAGTCAGGGTTGATCTCTCCCGAAAGGCTTCATCATCTGTGTTAACATTTATGGGGGTTTCTTTATGATCTTTGGGTACAGATTTGAAGAATTTCCTGGGTTCATCATTTTTATGTTATTTGTGCTATCAGTTTTGAGACACCTTTTCTATTTCAAAATATTTCCCTATTGATCCATTCAGGCTTTTTTCTCTAGAACTCTTTCATGCAGATTTGCCTCATCTTTGACTAAAGCTACTCCCAATCTTACATCATTTGTGACTTTCTTTACTTAGTGATATTTTCATATTAATACTTGGGTGAAAGTGTTGTCCTTTTGTTTGACTGCCTCAAACCTCTTGTGTATTTTACGACCTTCACTTTAGTCTCAGTTATCCTCGTTTGAGTAATTTTTTTGTCTCCTTGGGGTAATATTCCATAGTCCGTTTTGATGGTACATCTCCATTTTAAGCTGCTGTCTTTAAATTCAGACAGATCTTCCCAAGTGATCCCTGAGGCTTTTCTTTTGCTGCCACTAGGAAGTACCTGGACATGGAATGTTTCATCATAAACCTGCTTACTTTCTTAGTTCTCTAGCATTTATTCCCCCATTCAGGTTCCTCTGAATTGCTGGTTTTTTATCCAAACAAAATTTGCAGCCGTGCCTTCGTGCCCTTGAATGTCAGTGATACCTGGGACCTTCCTCTGAAAAGCTTAGCAGCAATTCTTGTTTATATTTTTTACTCCTCTATACGCCTCACGTTAAAGGCTGATGAAGTCCTGAAATAAAGAGATGTTCTGCTCATGTAGAAATAGGTTTCATGAATCAGAAAGGAGTGTAGCGTTTGTTGGCTGATGTGTGGCAGGGGCAGGGTGAGGCGCAAATGATATAGAAGAGACTGAGAACAGAAATTGTATTGATGAGCTTCTCGGGAATGTAGCCTTAAAGAAAACAGTCTTATTTATGTCCAAAAGTCTACCCCAGGCCATGATTTGCCACATTTAAAATAGCAAAGAAATGTGTGTGCTTTTTTTAATATCTTCCAAATTGTTTGGTTTGTGACATCATTAGAAAAAGAATACAAGTTTCTAAGTTGACTGCTTGAAATAAGACAGATCTTTTGGATTTACATGCTCTTTTGTTTTTCTGAGTCAATATGATCAACTCTGTAGACACACCCAGTATTTATTGAGCGTTCTGAAACCGGATAATAATGTTAACCATTTCAAGGATTTTATAGTCACATTGGGGAGACAAGACTCCTGCATTAGAAGTAGGAAATGATGTAAGATAGGATATTGTTTGTTGTAAACTAACATAATACAGGTTGTTAGCCCTGTGAACTTTAAAGGAGAGGTAATAATTAAAATAAGAAGGGGCTTCCCTGGTGGCCTCAGTGGTAAAGAATCCGCCTGCCAGTGCAGGAGATGCACGAGACGCAGGTTTGATCCCTGGTGTGGGGAGATTCTGCATGCCACGGGCAACTAACTCCTGCGCCACAGCTATTGGGCTTGTGCTGTGGAGCCTGGAAACCACAACTGAGCCCACACACTGCAACTGCTGACGCCCCTGTGCTCCAGAGCTCATGCTCTGCACCAAGAGAAGCCCCCACCGCGAGAGGCCCGTGCACTGCGCCTGGAGAGCAGCCCCCCTTGTCAGAACCGGAGAAGGCCTGTGTGAAGTATCGAAGACGCAGCACGGCGGAAGATAGACGAATGATTTTTTTTTAATGATAAGAAGTTACTAAGTGCTAGAGGATTTGCCTGTGTTACTGCATTTAGTCTTCACAGCAGCTCAGAGAGAGCAGTGACCAACTAGGGCCCGCAGAGCTGACAAATAGTAGAGCTGAAATTTGGTACTGTTTCATTCTGACTGCAGAGTCCGTGTTCACTGACAGTCAGTGGAGGAAGGTGCTAAAGAGCATCTGAAAGCAGAGCAGTCAGAGGGGACCAGAGAGCCCGCAGGAGCAGGGGCAGCGTGAGCAGAGGCGTTCAGCGTGGGGACTGAGTGCGTGTCAGAGGGGACCAGAGAGCCCGCAGGGGCAGGGGCAGCGTGAGCAGAGGCGTTCAGCGCGGGGGCTGAGTGCGGTTGCCCACGGGGCTGAGAGCAGGGCGGGGGAGAGCCAGGCATGGGGACAGGGCGCTGGAAACCGGCGAGGCCACAGCACAGGAGGCCCTGAGAGGACAGGGGACCCCCCATGCTCTAGGGCAGCCTGGCCCAGAGGCACTTCCTGCCAGGATGAAACGGTCGGTGCCCGTGCTGTGCACTAATCTAGCTCCTAGGACGCTTGGTCCTTGAGCTCTTGAAATGTGACTGCTGTGACTAAGGAGCTGATTTGTAAACTTAAGTATAGATGACCAGGTGCGAAGTGGTGACGTATGGATAGCATAGCTCTAGAGATAAGGAGCCGTTTACAGCTTCTGATCGGATATGGGGCTCAGGCAAGTGCTGATTGAAGAATAGTAATTTTGGATGTTATTTGTAGGGAAAAGAAATGATAAGTATTCAAACTGCATCCTCACTTGGAGAATGATATAACTAATAAAAATGTGGTAAAACTGTTTTGTAACTTTGTTATCTCCTGGCTTTTTTAATAGGGGCTGCGATTTATCCAACTGAAAAATCCTTGGAGTCATTTACGTTGGAAGGGAAGATATAGTGAAAATGATGTAAAAAACTGGACCCCAGAGTTGCAAAAGTATTTAAACTTTGATCCTCGAACAGCTCAGAAAATAGACAATGGTAAATAACTTTTTAATTTAATAATATGTGCTTAACATGCTTTAACAGTGTAAAATGTAGTCATGTGACAAGTCATTAAGTTTTTTTTAGACTAACAAAGACATCTAATTTTTAGGAATATTTTGGATTTCGTGGGATGATCTCTGCCAGTATTATGATGTAATTTACTTGAGTTGGAATCCAGGTCTTTTTAAAGAATCAACATGTATTCACAGGTAACTTTTTTGCACATTTCAAAATATGCTTCATAGTACTGTCCCTTTTTTCATTTAAAATGAAATTATTTGGGAAGACTAGTATTCTCTCTTTTTATCATGCCCATAGAGGGCTTCCCTAGTAGCTGAGCTAGCAAAGAATCTGCCTGCCATGCAGGAGACCCCGATTCATTTCCTGGGTTGGGAAGATCCGCTGGAGAAGGGATTGGCTACCCACTCCGGTGTTCTTGGGCTTCCCTGGTGGCTCAGCTGGTAAAGAATCTGCCCGCAATGTGGGAGACCTGGGTTCGATCTCTGGCTTGGGAAGATCCCCTGGAGGAGGGCATGGCAGCCCACTCCAGTATTCTTGCCTGGAGAATCCCCATGGACAGAGGAGCCTGGTGGTCTACAGTTCATGGGGTCACAGAGAATGACTGAGCGACTGAGCACGCAGCATGCAGAGGACTGTCATGTAATAGTCACTCTCTTTGTATGCGTCTTGATTATGCCAAAAGAAAACAAGAAAACCTTAAAACCTAATTGTATTTGAAGCAAAACTTTTAAAAACAGCGTTTCAGCTTAGCTCTGAGACATGTAATTCTGGCCTCCGTGCTGATGTTGTGATGTTGTCTCCTAGTACTTGGGATGCCAAGCAAGGACCCGTGAAGGACGCCTACAGCCTGGCCAACAACCCCCAGTACAAGCTGGAGGTGCAGTGTCCACAGGGGGGCGCCGCGGTCTGGGTTTTGCTTAGTAGGCACATAATGGACAAGGTACTGGTACCCTCCTCACATCCCATACAGACTTTCTTTCAAATATAACTAGACCAACGTGAGCAAGACATGCAACTTCATCACCAGCCTGTTTCCTTTATATAGGTGGCTCGAAAATAGTGTTTTCTTAGATAAATGTTTTCCTCAAAGGAAATTGATAATTTATAATTATACACTTCAAATCTCTTTCAGAAATCATGTATGAAGAGTGAGGGAGTCTATGCTTTCTAGGGAGAGTTTTAGTGTTGATTATATATGCTTTAGGTCTTAAGAATATTAACATAAAAATATGCTAAGGGGTTTTTGGAAATGTTGATGCATTAAGCCTGGTTTTGTAAAGGGTAACCATAATTGTAATGGTTTTTAGAGTCTTTTTGTAGTATATTGCTTCATACAGCATGCTCATCTACTGAAATTACAGTTTAATTGACATACTTTATAACACTAAATAGAAATGCTCTTAAGCTTAGAAATAATCTCCTTCTCCTCCCCTCCCCACCTACACACACACACACACACACAGGAACATAGTGAGTAGATTTTCCTAACCATATTGAATTATTTGTGCTTCTAGGATGATTTTGCAAATAATCGAGAATTTATCACAATGGTTGTATACAAGACTGATGGGAAAAAAGTTTATTACCCAGGTATGTTTAGTAAACAGACATTCAAACAAACATTAAAATTCTATTTGTGTGGTTAATTTGAAAAATGACAAATTTTATGTAGGTAATATACATAAATTAATAATTATGCTGATAGGACTAATAGAAGCCCCTCAAACAGATGTGTGGATATTTATGCTACTTGTGTGTGTTATTTTTTTTAATTTAGAGACCTCAGGAATTTGCAATTTCTGCACTCTCGCACATTGCCGTCAGAGCTTTATTTCTAAAATTTAAATCCTGTCTTTTTCTCTGATCAGAAAATCTGTGGTTTTCTGTGGACTCATGGATAAAAAGTCCAGGCTCTTGAGTGAGATGTCTGAGGCTTTTTACACTCTGGCCTTCTCCTTAAGGCACCCTCGGCGCAGGTCTGGCTGCTCCTGAACATATCACGCCCGTGTTGCCCTCCTCTCTTTCAGTTCTTCCGCCAAGAGTCTCTTCTCCCTGGCCTCTGCCCGCATATTCCTTTTCCTCTATTCTTTGTAATGAATGTGGTTAAGATCCAGTTTATGTCATTTCCTCTGTGATAACCTTCCTGCCAGACAGTGAATCTTGCCCTAAGGCATTGACTTACTGTGTTGAGACCATTTTGCTTTCACATCAAAAGAAAATTTTTTTATCATTTACTGCATGGTAGAACTATTGGTTTATATTCTAGTTTGGGAGACAAAAAGAGAAAAAAAACTTAATAATGACACCTATGTAGAAAGAAATAACATAGGGTGTTCGTGACTGCTTGGTCACTTTGGTTGGGTGGCCGTGGAAGACCTTGTTGAGAAGGAGGAAGAGAACCTCTGAATGACGAACAGGAGTCAGTCATGCAAAGACAGAGGTAATATAGCATTGCAGGCAGAGGAAACAGCCAGTGCAGGGACCCTAACATGGGCCAAACATGGTGCTTCCTGGGAAGAGAAGGAAGACCAGGATGCCTGGGCACTGTGGTGTCAGAAGCGGTCAGATGGATGCAGGCTTAGATCACGTAAGGTTCCAGCAGCCCAGCCCAGGAAAGGGTCAGAATTTTGCTCCAAGCATGATGGAAATCTTTGGAGGATTTCAGGAAAATGACATTATCTGATGTGTGTGTGGTTTTTGTTTTTAAGAAAATTCTTTGTAGACTATATTGGCGATGGCAAAAATTGGAAGCAGCGAGCCCAATTAGGTGCTTTTTATTTCTGTGAGGCGCGACGGTGGTTTCAACTTGTGGTGGTAAAGTGGAGATGAGGAGGGGATAGGTGTGGGTTTGGTTAGGATTGTCAGGACTTGCTGGGTTAGTCGGGGGTGGCAGGAGTCCAGGACAACCCCTGTATTTTGGGCTTGAGAAGCAGAAAGGTGTAACGTTGACTGCGATGCGGGAGCCGGGCAGGGAGCAGATCTGCTGTGGAGTGAAGCAGAAGTTAACTTTGGGTCTTGTTAAATTGGAGATCCCTGTTAGCTCTCCCATTGCTGTAACCTGTTGAGATTAGATTAGAGACAAGTGCCCCGGCAGCATCTTTGACCTTGACAGGGACAGAGTGGCCACAGGTGGGCTGGGATCCCAGGGGAAAGCATCGGGCGTGCCTGAGGTGAGGCTCTCTGAAGAAGGCCGTGCGGAGGAGCAGGCACCGATGGCTAAGCTGGGGTCAGAAGTGGTTTTGTCAAGTTTCGTTTTGCTCGATCTTAGGAAAAGGTGGCCTTCTTCCCCCGCTGCACCAAGGGTATCCTGAGGTTCTCTGGGATGGGCATGGCACACAGTCGGTCCAGTGATAAACATCAAGTTAAACAAGCCACATTTTCCATGTTGGTCATTATACATCCAGACACAAAGGTTGTGAGTTATGATCCTAACATTAACGTGTTACACGGCTTTTGAATTTCAAAGAACTTCTTACTCTTTGTGCTTGGATTTTTTAAAAAACAATTTCCTTCCTCTCTTACACAGAGCAACTTTGCCACTCCAGGGCACTTTCTGGTTTACAGTTTTATTTTGATCACGACACTTGGAAGTAAATTGGACTGTTCTCCATCCAACAGAAAAGTAAACTGCGACATAGGTCAGACTGCTCCAGATCACAGACGTGCCAGTCCTTTCCCCTCATGCTAGGTCACACCACCTCTAAGCACACTACATTTGAGATGCTAAAATCTTTTCCACAGGTTACATTATCAGTATTCAGTGTTTCTAAATATTATCAGCAATATAGCATTGATCTTAAATGACTTAATTGATATGCATGAAATGACTTTATTGTATCAGCCTTGATTCATGAGCCTGTCAAAGAATATCTCAGGCAGCAAAATACTGGAAATAAACCAGATCTGCACATCGTCTGAACACTAGATGGGGAAGCACACACACAGGGTGTCTGTGTCACGTGATGGCATGTGCTGTTGCACATGCAGATTTGAAAGGAGTAAACCTGTGTAGACCAACACGGATCTCAGAAACCTGAGTGAGAAATGAGGTGCAGAACAAGACACATGCTGCTGCTTTTTTTAGATGCATGGTCACAAGTGTGTGTGTGTGTGTGTGTGTGTGTGTGTGTGTGTGTGTGTCTGTGTGTATAAAAGTCGGCAGAGATGCCCATCAAATCCATCAGAGTGGAATGGAATAAGACTTAATGGTGGTGGTTAAAGGAACTTTGTTTTACAAAGAAGCTAATATGACAAAAAAAGATAATTGAATCCTGAGTGCTAGAGAATATAGATAACGTGTTTATATACTTCTTTGTATCTTTTTAAAAAATTTCCTCAAAAGGAAAAAAGAAGTTAATGTTGATTTTAAAATCCTCTGCCAGGAGAGAAAAATAAGTCACAGGGCAAATAGCAGGGATTATCATATACCTCGTTGAATGTATTCCAAAAAAGATTGCTTTCTGTGTATTAGAAATTATTTACTTTTCAAGTTTTAAGTAGTTTAAAGTTTTAAATTGAAATTGTAATTCTTCAATACCATTGTATTTTAAAGACAGAATTAAGGGAATGTCCATCCATTTAATTATTTTTCCTACCATCAACCATAAAACTTAAAAACTACAGAGAATAAAGTCCCATCTTCTGTAAACCTACTTGTTTGTTTGCAGCTGACCCACCTCCATACATTGATGGGATTCGAATTAACAGCCCTCACTATTTGACTAAGATAAAGCTAACCACTCCGGGGACCCACACCTTTACGCTAGTGGTTTCCCAGTATGAAAAACAGAACACAATTCATTACACAGTGCGGGTAAGTAAACCAACACAACAGAATGACGATAGAAAGTGCATAACGTCTATGCTTGTGAGGTTATCTACAAAAAGGTTTATTTATAAAGATTAATCTCTATATACTGCTGAGTGTGTATTTATCTGTATAACAGTTGTGTTAAATTATGATGATTCATGCAGAAAATAATGTTTTTGAACAGTAACGAAATGTTTTTATTTTGAATAACATTTTGAATGAATATTTTAGGTTTTAGAGTAGTGGTTTAGTCCCAAGGCAAATGTGGTGTATTGGACCAATAAACTCACAGAGCAATAAAAACTCCTTTCGTCATCATAATACTTTATTGACTTAAGAAAACCTTGAACTTACTGAAAGGAAACTGACTGCCTGTAAACATATTGCTCTCATGTAACTGGAAAGGTCATTGTAATTGTGTTCTTCATAGATTTGTTTGCCGTAACTTAGTAAAGAAGCGCAAAGGAATAGATTTTTAGTGATGAAAGGGACACTGGGGAGCTGCTTTCTTAAGATGCAGAAACCAAGGCCTGGGGGGTTGTGGTGTGTCCCGAGCCGCAGTTGGTGGCAGCGGAGCCAAGATAAGCACCCTGGCCGCCCACCTGCAGTCCTTTAATCCTGCCTTGATACAGGAGGCCCACAGAATCGGGGCTGTCAACTACCCCAGCTGATTTCTCAGTCTTCCAGAACATTCTAAAGTGTGTTTTTGTAAGTATACATTGTATCACTATGATAATTTTTTTTTTTTTTCCACTCTAGGTATACTCAGCATGCAGCTTTACTTTTTCAAAGATTCCTTCTCCATACACTGTATCAAAACAGGTAAAAGAGATTTTTTTCTTTGCCTCACAGTCTCATTGAAATCTTAGAAGTCCCTTTTTTTTTCTTTCACATTTAAGTTTCTTACAAAGTAAAAACATTCTAGGATTAAGTATAGTCTCCAGTCCGGGTTGGAACACACAAACCTCAGTGGGCGCTGAGTGATTCTGGGGAAAAAGTTGAATTCAGAGAAAGAAGATGCATGCAGGCCTTGCTCAGCAGGGAAGGCGGTGTGCATGAACCTTTTACACAGAATTTGAGATTGATTCTACAGGGTGGGCTGGACGTGGGCAAGAGGATTTGAGGGAGAATTCTTGGCAAGGAGGACTCAAAGACGGAGGGTAGAGACAGGGCTGAGACAGCAAAGTGGCCGGGCTGACTTGGAGAGTTACACTGAAGAGATAGATGATGCAGCCACAGTGGAGAGCTGCCTTTTTTCTTTTCAAAGGCGCAGAGGAATTTTATTGTCTTTAAAGCAGAATTCTAGAATGTGAAGTTTTGTTAATACAAAGGCTTTGTTTTATTAGATTAATGGAAAGTGGAGTGGTCAGAGTGCCGGAGGATGTGGAAATTTCCAAGAGACTCACAAAAATAACCCCATTTACCAATTCCATATAGAAAAGACTGGGCCGCTACTGATCGAGCTAAGAGGACCAAGGTTTGTGATAAGTTAACTTTCTTAAATTAATGATACTGTGTTAAAAATGAGCTTAGTGGAACAGAATAGGGTTTTGAAACATATTCGTACGGACACTTTGTCTGTGATTAGAGACAGTATTGCATAAAAGTGAGGAAGAGGTGCTGGAATAATTAATATCTATGTACAAGAAAGGTGATCAGGCCTCTGACTCACATCCAGTCTAAAATTCAGTTCCAGATAGCTTACTGATAACAGGAGATAATAGCCTCAGGATAAGGAAAGACATCTCAAGACAACAAGCACATAAAAAGATTTGTAAATATCCTACGTTAGTAAGAAAAAAGTCTGTAGGTTTTAAAAAATAACAAAAATTAAAACTTTTAACAGGCATGTCGTAAGAGAAACAATCCAAACAGCCAATAGATTGTAAGAGCCAAAATTTAGAACAGCCAGTGTTCCTCAGTGGCTTTAAAAGACTATAAAATAGTCATGCAGTAGAGTCCTGCATAACAGTGAAAATAAAGAACAGCTCCCCACAACACGCTGGGTGGGTCTCAGGACCGAGGCTGAGCTGAGCGACAGAAGCCACACAGCACAATATATACTGTGCTTCCACTTGCGTGAAGTCAAGAACAGGTGAAACTATCGTTGAAGGATGGACACTTAGGTAGTCACACTGTAGGAAGGGCAGGAGAGGGACCAGTAGACAGAAGCTGTGATCAGAGGGCCACACAGGGGCTCTCCTCACGGCACTGAGGGTTTTGTCGATTGCCGGGGGAGTAGCTGGGCTTCTGTTCACTTTTGTGAAGCCACATATGTTTCATGTGCACTGTCTTACATTTCTTGTGTATTGTGTTATAGTTCACAGTTTTAAAAGGTTTAAAAAAGAGAAGACAAATAAAAATAGTACCATCTTCTAAATAAAACGAGGCTTAATTCTGCCTGCCTGTAATTACAAACTGTTTTGAAAGAAACTAATAATCCTATGGATCAGATCAGATCAGATCAGTCGCTCAGTCGTGTCTGACTCTTTGCGACCCTGTGAATCGCAGCACGCCAGGCCTCCCTGTCCATCACCAACTCCCGGAGTTCACTGAGACTCACATCCATCGAGTCAGTGATGCCATCCAGCCATCTCATCCTCTGTTGTCCCCTTCTCCTCTTGCCCCCAATCCCTCCCAGCATCAGAGTTTTTTCCAATGAGTCAACTCTTCGCATGAGGTGGCCAAAGTACTGGAGTTTCAGCTTTAGCATCATTCCTTCCAAAGAAATCCCAGGGCTGATCTCCTTCAGAATGGACTGGTTGGATCTCCTTGCAGTCCAAGGGACTCTCAAGAGTCTTCTCCAACACCACAGTTCAAAAGCATCAATTCTTCAGCATTCAACCTTCTTCACAGTCCAACTCTCACATCCATACATGACCACTGGAAAAACCATAGCCTTGACTAGACGGACCTTTGTTGGCAAAGTAATGTCTCTGCTTTTAAATATGCTATCTAGGTTGGTCATAACTTTCCTTCCAAGGAGTAAGTGTCTTTTAATTTCATGGCTGCAGTCACCATCTGTGATTTTGGAGCCCAGAAAAATAAAGTCTGACACTGTTTCCACTGTTTCCCCATCTATTTGCCATGAAGTGATGGGACCGGATGCCATGATCTTCGTTTTCTGAATGTTGAGCTTTAAGCCAACTTTTTCACTCTCCACTTTCACTTTCATCAAGAGGCTTTTTAGTTCCTCTTCACTTTCTGCCATAAGGGTAGGACTAAGCTATTTTTCTGCAATCATTTTCAAAAATGTCACCAGTTTGATAGGCAAAACAAGGTACATAATTGCCCTTTTGTATTTCATTTCTAGGAAGCTTGAATATAGAAAAATGTTTATTGACTGTGTATTTTTTCTTTCTTCATATATTTAATTCATATCTTTTGCCCATTTTTATGTTGCACTTGTCATGTTTTTCTTAATTGTAAGCATGAATAAGGGTATGTATGTAGAATATTAACTCCACATATTTGCAGGCATTTTTCCCAGATTTTTTTTCTCACATAACAAAAAAATTTTTTTCATTATAATCAAATCTGTTTCTTTTGGTTTATTTTGCTGTAGCCAGGAAATCTTGCCTTAATATCAAAGTTTCACTGTATTTTCTTCTAGTTGTTTTATGGTTTTAATTCTTTTTTAAATACATATGGATTGTGTTTTATATTTGGTGTGAAATACAGTGTAACAATTTTTTTTCTAAGTTTTTGTCATCACCACCTGCGTAAATAATCCTTTCCCTACTGATTTGGAACGTCACATCTACTGTAGGCCAATTCTTCTGTAAATTTAGATTTTATTTCAGGGTTCTCCCCCCCCCCTTTTTTTTTTTTTTGCCTAATACACTATTTTAACATTATTCTCTGAGAGCCTGTGATAAAAATACAGTCTCTTCTAAAGTAAATTTTGTAAAATGTCCACTTTTATGGCTTCAACTTAAAAAGATAAATGATGTTTTCTGTAATTAAGAGTAAAAATAGTATGCATGTGCCTCAGAGTGCTGTTTCCTCCTACTGAAGCTTTAGAAACATGTACTTAATAGTCTCTCTGCACTTGAGGTAGGAGAAGGCAATTGCACCCCACTCCAGTACTCTTGCCTGGAAAATCCCATGGACAGAGGAGCCTGGAAGGCTGTAGTCTATGGGGTCGAAAAGAGTCGGACAAGACTCAGTGACTTCACTTTCACTTTTCACTTTCACGCATTGGAGAAGGAAATGGCAACCCACTCCAGTGTTCTTGCCTGGAGAATCCCAGGGACGGGGGAGCCTGGTGGGCTGCCGTCTATGGGGTTGCACAAAGTTGGAGACGACTAACGTGACTTAGCAGCAGCAGCAGCACTTAGGTATAGTTATTTTGGGTATATGTGTGAGACAACTTAGTAACAGTAGTGATTTACTCTCTTTTTTTTACTGCTAGGCAGTACAGTGTTGGATTTGAAGTTGTAACAGTTTCTGTGGTGGGAGACCCTGGTCCCCACGGGTTCCAGAGGAGATCTAGTGGTGACTACAGGTAATGCTGGTCCGTTGATAGCTGTCTAATTCACACTCTGCTTTCTGGGGCAGCATCACTTAAAAACCTTGTTCTCATTTTCCCTGAACATAGGTGTGGGTTTTGCTACCTGGAACTAGAAAATATACCTGCTGGGATCTACAATATCATTCCCAGTACTTTCTTGCCTAAGCAAGAAGGACCCTTTTTCTTGGACTTTAATAGTATTATCCCCATCAAGACAACACAACTGCAGTGACAGAAACCTCAGCGATCGCTGGATCTTACCCTCACCAACGTCAGCTCTTCAACTGAGGACACTGTAACGCAGCAGTCAGAATGGAACGGAATCTCTCCAGACGTTCCTGTGGGGTCTGGTGCTGAAGTCAGGGTGTGTGGTGAGAACTGTGTGTAGTCAGAATTACCCTCTGTCACTCAGAAGTACTGTTTACGTGGTTTTGTGTGTATGCAGAGTGGGCTTGCACTTAGGGGCCATGTTATATAAAAGCGTGTAGATGATTGTAAAGGTTAGACGCAGTCAAGCACTGGGATGGACGCCCTTGCCTGAGACCACATGAGGGATGCAGACTCGTGGAGCAGAACAGCGGGCTGGGATGCTGCTCTGGAGTCATTTCGCACGTGCTGTAAGGTAAACCTGCTTGTGGTTTTAACCCTCCTGTGTGTCCTGGGCAACAAATGACCAAATGAATTGTGTTACCATGAGATTTTAGCTCTGTGTTATTTATGACTTTAAGTGTTTACTGTTGCCCAGAGGTCATGAAAGGATAAAGCCTTTAAGAAACAGTTAACTTTATAGTGTGGAGATGCTCATGCTTAAGAGTGAAGGTTGCTGAGGCTGGACACCTGTCTCCCATTGACTCATTGAAGAGGACTGAGATATAGTCATGAGTGCCGTTTGATCAGGTTGAGGAAAGCAGTAGTCTAAGACACTGAAGACATTACAATTCAGTTTGTATAGCCTATCTTTAAATTGCTCCATATAGTTCAGTGTTCTTATGGTAAGAGCACTCTAAAAAAACATGATTAAGAATTTAATACATGGTGATTGGGTCGCAAGATACTGTTATGTGTAAATTCCCCATTGTTTACATAAAAATCCATTAGAGTAGAATGATGCTCAGTCAAGATTTTAAAGATCTAAAAATAGTGGAATTTTTCATCTCTATTAAAACTTTTGTATTTCTATTATCTTTAATCGAAATAAAATGTTTATACTTATGGCAACTGCATAGTTTAACCTAGAGGAATTATTAAAGAACTTCATGTGGTATGTTCCATCTATGTTCCATGACTTGCATGAAAATTCACATTTTTACCCAAAAAAAAAGTGTTTTTCATTCAGGCTAGTGGCAAATTGTTGTATTACTGAGATTTCATTTTGTTAAATACTTCAGTGCTTTCACTTTTAACGTATTTTAGGTGGATTAATTTTCTGTGACTTTAAAGAAAAATCTAAAGCATAACAGGCATATTTATTATAGGCATGATTTGAGCCTTGTGTGTTAAAGATCTTATCATAGATGCAAACTGAGACCTAATCCCTGCCTTCAAAAACCCAATGGAGGAGACCTATTTAAACAATATTGTATTGTAATGCTGAATTCTGTAGAGAGCTCTAAACAGAGCCCATGACGACTAACTTTGGTTGGACTAGTATAGAAAGAGAATAGAATCAGCTGGGGAGCTTTTCAAAGCCCAGTGCCCAGGGCTGCCCGCATCACTCACCAGCCCCTGCGGCTGAGACCGGGAGACGCCCAGGCCTCCAGCCTAGGCGCCTGTATTTATTTCGCGGCCACCATGTCTCCATACTGCTCGGCTTCAGTAGCAGCAGAAGTGGAATTCCAATTCACACCTGCTAATCAGGGTGTACACTGTTAGGACCCAGGACCTTAACTGAAAATAAGAACAGGTGACCAGTGAACGCATGCTTCTGCTCATGGCAAGAGGACTGCCTCGAACAGAAGATTTGGGCAGTATCAGGATTCCTTATCTGAAGTCACAAAAAGACATTTTCTTAAGCCATTTTTATTACACTCAAGGTATTAAGACAAGTACAAAATAACCTTGTAATCAGGATACTGTATCAGTCATTAAAAAGAGAAAACAGGACAGTGTGAAGAGATTTACAAATGACACATATATATAAGCTGACAGACTTGAATGGGGTTTTTTTTTTTCCGTTTAGAAATGCTGTTTTCTTAACAAAAAAGGACAATTAAAATACAATGCTCTAAATACGGGCCATGAAAACAAGAAAAGCGGTCCTACAACACTTAATACTATTAGCATAACAGACACCATTGCTTCTGTTAACAGCCTCTGCCACCTGTGCCCACTCCCTTTCCTAGCTGTAAGGAACAGTTTCCTCTTAAGAAATACTAGTGCAGCATAACCCTTAAATAACTGTTTATTTTTAAAAGTTACAGCCTACAGAAAAACCAACACCTTGTCGATCTAGAACAACACTGGCCACCATTCCTCATGCACGGGTCTTAGAATAAGTCCCCCTGGCTGGTGGGGTGAGGTTTGCGCGACAGGACTCGCCCCCCGCAGCCACAGGCCCTCATCCACGACAGGCCCCTGCCCGTGTCCCCCCTATCCCCACGTGGCATTCACCCTTCCCACCCCAAAAAGTGCAGCTCATGGCAGCCTTTGACAAAGAAAAGGATTTTAACGGGCGTCCCAGGAAACACACTTTTTTTTTAAATCCCGTCTGAAAACCAGAGATGATGAAAATGAATTCTGTTCTTGGATTTTTTTTTTTTTTTTTTAAAGCCTTCACTGGATCAGAAAGCATTGTTGCGAATATTTGAGTTTCATTTGCATGCACTTGTTTTCCTTTAGATCCCACCCCCGGGATCTAAAGGAGAGAACAAGGCCATTTTCCCAAATAAGTGGGCCCTTGAGTCTGCTGGGGGCTCAGCTCCCTGGGCCCTCGGCTGGCTCAGGGTCTTTTCTGGGAACAGGTTACTGCTTGCACAACACCGTGACAGGGACCGTTCCAACAAAGGCCGTGGACGCGGTCACAGCCCGCCCGCAACAACTGTCTCTGCAACGGAAAACACACCAGCCCAGGAGCACTCACCCCGAAGACAGACCTCCAGCCCTGAGCCCACTGAAGCGTCATTCGTGCAATTTAGAGGAAAGGGCTGGGATTTGGCATATATTTTGTGATTATTGGCACAATGTTCTCCGTCCGGTTCATGTATAAACACTGGCCCGCGCCGGGGCCAGGGCGTGTCAGCCGATCTGCACCACGTGTGTGTCTGTGAGGCCCGCACGCCCGGGGCCCCGCAGGGACAGCCGCTGCACCCCGTCCTCCATGGCCTGGCCGGCGGGCTTCGGGGGGCTCCTGCCGCCGTCGCCGCTGCTGCTGCCCAGCCTCCGGTGGCCACCCGCCTTGTCACCCGTCTTATTCTCTGCCCCCTCCGCTCTGTCCCCTGTGGAAACAGAAAGACCCGGCAGTGAGTCCTGGCAGTCCCAGGGGTCACCCGGGCCCCCCACAGCCAGCCAGCCAGCTGCACCTCCAGATGCCCAGGGGGCACAGAAGCACCTCCGCCACAGCAGCGCCTCCTGCTTTTCCTCCCTGAGAAGCTGTAGACGCCCCTGACCCTCGGAGATGAGACCTGTCCTATGCTAACAGCCGGGAAACAGAAGCCTCTCCAGTGGGGGTGCCTGTCCAGAGGACTGTTGTGATGAGAGAGACCGAATCACGTTGGGAGCCACACCGCAATGCGTTCAGAGAGGCCCCGATTGCAGCATCGAGCCTGGGGTCCCCGCCTCCCCCCAGCCCAGGGGCAGGGGGCTGCACTCACCTCGTTCCACCTCGCACTCGGGGGACGAGGCCCCGCTGCACTCGCTGCGGGGGCCCAACCCCGGGAACAGCACCCCGAACTCCGACAGGGACACGGGGCTGGGCAGGTCCAGGCTGGCGGGCCGCACGGCCGCGGGGAACTGCTCGGGCATCTCCGATGGGCTTGTGGGCCCTGAGCTGAAGCTGGACAGGGACTGGGTTTCCGAGTCGTCCTCAGACACAAAGGCGCTGCAGCTGTCATCTTCGAAGGCCTCGGAGGCCACTGGGAGGGGGGAAGAGCTGCCACTCAGTCTCACCAAGGGCCACCTGGTCCCTGACACACCCTCCGGGTGTCCCCGCTGCAGAGATGGGGCCAGGAAGCTGCAGGACCCAGCCACGAGCCGCGGCCGCCTCAGCTCACGAGACCAGACTCCAGAGCAGCCCGAAGGGAGGAGGCTGGACCTACCAACGGCCAGGGTCCTTAACATCACTCTGCAGCCCCCGTCCCAGAAGTCACTGTCACCAGACACTGCCTGAGGTGGAATGGAAGGCGAATTCAGCCTCAGGTTGGGTTTTTCTCTCTACCCCGGGCCCCAAAACGGACCCCCACAGGCACAGGAGGACGGCAGGCCTGCGTGACGCATCCTGATGGAGCCAGCCAGGCCTCGGAGCTGCCTCCTCCCACGGAAACAGCCATGGGAGCTCTGACGGACAGTCCTGTGTGGGGTCTCTGCTGGGACCTTGGTCACCTTCTGAGTAGCTTGCCATCTCATGAGACGTGCTCAGAGTCCACTGAGATCACCATCCGCCACAAAGGAACACAGTTCCCTTGCGGTCCTCTGTAGCCTGTGGCTCACTTGGTTTGTGGGCCGTTCTAAACGAGGCCAGAGACACAGCTTCCAAGTCACCTCAGCTCTGAACAACATCCCAGTCCCGTCTCCTCCTCCCCTGGCCTTAAAGACAGTCTGAAGTTCCCCATGCTGCTGCTGCTTAGTCACTTCAGTCGTTCCAACTCTGTGCAGCCCCATAGACAGCAGCCCACCAGGCGCTCCTGCCCCTGGGATTCTCCAGGCAAGAACACTGGAGTGGGTTGCCATTTCCTTCTCCAATGCGTGAAAGTGAAGTCGCTCAGTCGTGTCCGACCCTCACTGACCCGTGGACTGCAGCCTTCCAGGCTGCTCCGTCCATGGGATTTTCCAGGCAAGAGTACTGGAGTGGGGTACCATTGCCTTCTCCAGAAGCGCCCCATGGAAGTACTATTAATGCTAGGCACACAGAATGGGCTCAGATCTGAGTTCACATCCCATCTTTGCTGCTTGCTGGGTACCCTTGGTTAAGTTACTGAACATCTCTGAGCTTCATGTCCCTCTCCACACAGGGTTTACGAGATGATGTACACTAAAGGACTCATCCCTGCTGTTCAAATTACAGTTTCCTTTGACCTCGGCCCTCACACTTGAATGTTTGTTGCCTGAATTAAGGCGCTGGGCTGGATGAAGCACAAGCTGGAATCAAGATTGCCGCGAGAAATATCAATAACCTCAGGCAGATGACACCACCCTTATGGCAGAAAGTGAAGAACTAAAGAACCTCTTGATGAAAGTGAAAGAGGAGAGGGAAAAAGTTGGCTTAAAGCTCAGCATTCAGAAAACTAAGATCATGGCATTCAGTCCCATCACTTCATGGCAAATAGATGGGGAAACAGTGGCTGACTTTCATTTTGGGGGGCTCCAAAATCACTGCAGATGGTGACTGCAGCCTTGAAATTAAAAGATGCTTACTCCTTGGAAGGAAAGTTATGACCAACCCAGACAGCATATTCAAAAGCAGAGACGTTACTTTGCCAACAAAGGTCCGTTTAGTCAAGGCTACGGTTTTTTCTGTAGTTATGTATGGATGTGAGAGTTGGACTATAAAGAAAGCTGAGCACCGAAGAATTGAGCTTTTGAAGTGTGGTGTTGGAGAAGACTCCTGAGAGTCCTTTGGACTGCAAGGAGATCAACCAGTCCATCCTAAAGGAAATCAGTCCTGAGTGGTCATTGGAAGGACTGATGCTGAAGCTGAAACTCCAATACTTTGGCCACCTGATGCAAAGAACTGACTCATTTGAAAAGACCCTGATGCTGGTTAAGATTGAAGGCAGGAAGAGAAGGGGACGACAGAAGATGAGATGGTTGGATGGCATCACCGACTCAGTGGACATGAGTTTGAGCAAACTCCAGGAGTTGGTGATGGACAGGGAAGCTGGGTATGCTGCAGTCCATGGGGTCCCGAAGAGTCCGACACGACTGAGCAACTGAACTGAACTGAGAAAGGATCATGGAAAAGCCAACAGCCAGTATTCCTCAGAAAAAGCAAAGAAGGGCATACAGACAGGGCTGGGGCAGTAAGGTGGGTTTCCGAATTGACGTGGAAGGAACTACAGCAGCCCTCTGTATCCACTTCCCAGGGATGGCCCTGGGAATAGGTCCCCACGCACAGACACTACATGTGGCATGACCCCCAGGGGCCAGCACACCTTCATTCAGTCCTGACCACCCCTCTCTGTAGCAGACAGCGAGCACCGTCACGTGCCCCACTTTACAGGGGAAGGAATGGGAAGTCAGGCCTTGGCCCACACCGTATCTTGATCGTGGCCGGACGGCCAGGACTCGAATCAGAGCTGCCTCCCAAGTCCCTGTGCCCAAAGGCGCTCCTTCCCTGCAAGGCTTCTCAGAGCCTCGGATGCCCTAGTAAGTGCTTGGAATCTTGGGGGTGAAAGCGCGTCACTTCCCAAACTTAACTAAGCGCAGCACGCTGACTCAGGATGCTAGCAGCACCCCGGGGAACGGCGCGTCCCGCCCGAGCAGGGGACACGGGCCCCAGACTCACCAGAAACGGTGTCAGCTTCGGGCTTGCGCCCCGACAGGCCCTCGGCGGGCACAGCTCCGCCCTCGGCGCCGACGCCGCGCCCGCGGGGCCCCATGGCGCCAGAGCGCCTCCTCTCGTGGATCTCGTCCGAGATGGTCTCCAGGTTCCGCAATGCCGTCTTGTACTCGCCCTTGGCCAGGGCCAGCTTGGCCTGCAGCTCGTCCACCGTCTTCTTCAGCTGCTGCTCGGGAGAAGCAGGGGGTGGGGGCGTGAGCAAGACCGCGCCCCCGCCGGCGCGGCCGGGGACCTGATCCCCCTTCCTCAAGTCTCTATGCACCAGCGCTCAGCCTCCAGTCCTGTGGCAACCCCGGCTCTACGCCCAGAAACGACCCGGGGGGCACCCCCCACCAGAGGCAGCGGTGGGGGTCCAGCTGTCTGAGCCCCGAGCCGTGGACCTCACACTGCGCTGTGTTGGAAGCCCCCAGCGGGCGTGTGGAAAGCCGGAGGGCTGGGCCAGCCCGCGGAGCCTCAGTTCTGTCGGTCTGGGGCGGCCCCGGGAATCCGCTGCGCCGGCAAGCTCCCCGGGGCCGTGCGGAGGACCACAGACCGAGGACGCTTAGGCCAGAGACGATGCAGAGGTTCCACAGGCGGCAGAGAGCACCGTGCAAGCAGCCG
Source organism: Bubalus kerabau (assembly GCF_029407905.1). NCBI lineage: Eukaryota > Metazoa > Chordata > Mammalia > Artiodactyla > Bovidae > Bubalus > Bubalus kerabau. Next base: position 198,611,725 of record NC_073625.1, read on the forward strand.
AAGCCTCGGTCAAGTACGTGTCCCCTGAGCTGGCAGCCGTAGGGCCGTCCAAAGGCCACTACAGAAGGGGTCGGGGGGGCTCGGGGGACAGACATCGCCTACCCACCCGTTTCAAAGCCAAAGGCCACACGTACCTCAAGCTGCAGGTAGTACTTCGTCTTGAGTTCAAAGTAAGGCCTGTGGGAGGCAGACAGAAGGAAACCCGTGAGAGCCTGGTCAGCAGTGACCCCCATACGCTCCACGGGGGTGTCCGGGGCAGCGACTGAGCCGCCCTCCAGCATTTACTCGGCTCTAACAGGGCCGTGAGGGGAGCGGGGAAGAGATCCAGCTTCCAGGCCTGACCCATAACAGATGCTCACCCAGGGCAGAGGCACCAGAAGGCCCGTTTCCAGACACAAGAGCCCCCGCACGTGGGCACACGCAAGCCGGGGCCCCACCCCCGGGCCCCCGTCCTCCCTGCGGGGTGTTAAGGTCACAGGGGGCGCCCGGCAGGGAGAGGGGCCCCACCTTCCCTCCCGGGAAGGAACTGCAGATAAGAAACTGCCCCAACGAACACCAGCTCCCCCGAGCTCACTCGGGGAAGGGGAGAGCCACCGTGCCGCACTGGGCACAGCGGGGCCTCCGCCGGGACAGGGTGGGGTGGGGGGCGCTCGGTCGGCCTCCGGGACTCCGCGTGGGACTAGAGGGAGCGGATTGAACGCAGACCACCCAGGCCACAGGCCAGGGAGAACGCAGTAGAGGCCAGCACGCCCCAGGCTCTGGGCCAGCTGGGGGCGGGGACACCCGCTCCTTTCAGGGGCTTGGGGGTCGGCAAGTGAGGAGGCGAACACTTTATTCTTGAGCTCCTCACCCACCGCGAAGCTTGAGGGGTCTGTCTGTGGCTGAGCAATAGAGGCCATTCCAGGTCTCTGCTTGGAGGCCCAGCAATTGTGAGGGACGCAGGGAGTCTTCCCCAAGGTCATTGTCAGATGATAATACACAGGAGTGGTGATGAGAAGAGCTGGAGAAAAGCTCCATTGAAACCAGTCTTCACAACATTGTAAATCAACTAGCAATAGTTCAAATAAATAAATACACACATACATGCTGCTGCTGCTAAGTCGCTTCAGTCGTGTCCGACTCTCTTCGACCCCATAGATGGCAGCCCACCAGGCCCCGCCATCCCTGGGATTCTCCAAGCAAGAACACTGGAGTGGGTTGCCATTTCCTCCTCCAATACAGGAAAGTGAAAAGTGAAAGTGAAGTCGCTCAGTCGTGTCCAACCCTCAGCGACCCCATGGACTGCAGCCTACCAGGCTCCCCTGTCCATGGGATTTTCCAGGCAAGAGTACTGGAGTGGGTTGCCATTGCTTCTCCAGCACACATTAAAAAAATTAATCCTTTGGGCCCATCTGTGTATGCATGTAATTTGTGTGAGACGAATTGTGTTTTCACTGTGTTTTGTGGCCTGCCTTTCTTACATATAAATGTTATGAACATATTCATAAGTTAATGAAGACAGAACCCATGTCATCATGATTCTAACTGCTACAGACTAGTCCCATGTGTGAAGTGTCAGCTTACTTAACCAAAGACCCTACTGTCGGACAAAGTTAACTGTTCCTAGTCTTTAATACTGTAAGAAACTTTGGAAATACACATCCTGTCGCTAAGAAAAAAAAAAGGAAACCAGTCTTGCGCTGTTTCATCAGCTCTGGGTCTGTGAAGGATGTGTATTATCTACAAAGCTCACCCCCACTGCGGACAGGTAACCTGAGGGGAAGGGTCGTGTCCACACCGTCAGCCACAGAGCCAAGGGCACACAACCCTGAGTTCCCCAAAACGCAAGTGCAGCCCAGGGCCCAGGTCACGCTCTGCCCTTGAGATTCCTTCCTGTGTGCTCCCAGGGGGTCAGCCTAGAGGAGCCCCACCCGGGGGGTGCAGAGAACACAGAAGGAGCCGGGGCAGGCGCTGCTGGGGCCACGGGAAAGGCTGAGACGGTGCGGGAGCAGCCCAGGCCAGGGGCCCGCCCGCCCGCCCGGCTCACTTGGACTTGTTGATGGCCCGCTTGAGCTTCTTCTCCAGCTGCCGCATGCGGCCCATGGCCGCGTTGTAGCGCGCCGCCGTCTCCTTGTGCACCAGCTCGCTCCTCGTCTTGGTCTGCTCCGCCTCCATGACCTGCGGACCACAGCAGAGGGGGCGGGGTCACCGCGGCCACACCCAGAACGGCCCCCTGCTGCAGGATCACGTACTCCATTTGTTTAAAAAAGATGAGGAATCTGGGATTAACATATACATGCTACAATATGTAAAGGACATCAACCACAAGGACCTCTGTATAGCAAACGGAACTCTACCCAATATCTTGTAATAACCTATAATAGAAAAGAATCTGAATATATATATATATACACAAACATACATATATATGTATACCTATACAACTGAATCACTGTGCTGTATACCGGAAACTGACACATTATAAATCAACTGTACTTCAATTTTTTTTAAATAAAGAAAAATGTAAAAATTAAATGAGGAAATTAGTGGGGAGACTAAGATTAAACAAACTTTCAAAGAGAAGGGGATCACCCTTCCCGATTCATCTACTCTGGAAAAGTCATTTCAGACAAGATTAAACAGCCCAATCGGCTGAGGCAACGAGCAGGAAAAGGACAGAACGACATGAAGCGTCCTCTGAGCCAGCGGGTGTCCACTTCCGCGGAGTGGCCACCATGGGCTCCTCCTGTCCCACCGCAGGTCAGGAGTCGATGGGCAGGGAGGCAACACGAGAGGGGCTCCGACATCAGGGGCCCGGGAGCCCTCCAGAGCCAGGTGTATGCATCAGGACAGCAGGAGAATGAGGACCTCAGCCATCTGGCCCCTTCCCAAACGTTCCAGCTTAGCTGGTGGACGCAGAAGAATCCAGGATCCAGAAGGATTAAACAGAAACAGATTCTGAGGCTCACACAGATTTCTGTGGCCAGAAAACTCATCAGCTAGAATGCTGGGGGGAACATTTTCAAAATGAATTCAAAAACCAACCCTCTATGGGGGCTCAAAGGCACGTTCCCAGAAGCAGGGACAGTGTCGGTTCTCTCCCCACTAACCTAGAAACGCATCAGAACAAGGCTGGTTGGGAGGGGAGAGGACGCGGGAGAGAAAAAGCAGTTTGGACCATGGAAACGACTGCCAACTTCCTTCCCACCTTCTACGTACAACTCACCCAAGTACAGGGTGAACTAGAAAGGCAGTAGCAAGGCGGGGATAGAGGGCCAGCTTTTTATTTTACCCAAAGAGCAGCCAGGAGGAGGCCAGAGGGCCCTCAGATCACTGGTCCACCATCTCAGACCCCGCAGGACAGTTTCAGGAGAACACCACCGAGGAGGCAGCCAGCGGTCCGTCACCCGCCTCGGGAAACAGCCACAGTCTGCCCAGGGCAGTTTCCTTATGCGCTTAAAATTAGGTGTTTTTTAAGAATCGGGAGAATCTCTGACATGAGCAGAAAACATCAAGCATCCTGTCTGTTGCCCCCTCTCCAGATTATCTCTGCCTTTCATTGTCTTGGAGCTATTTCATGACCCTACAAGTTGTGGGAAACTGATAGTAATACAAATAATTCTTATCCCTAGAAATCAAGAGGAAGTGTGTGGAGATGCATTTACTTGTTGCTTGCCCTGTAAATACTGACCAATTCTGTATCTGCCTGTTAATTCACCTCGGCACTCTTGAACTTAAGCATGAGTGTTGGTTTTTTTTTTTTCTGAATTCTCCTTTCAAAGAGCTGTAACATCAGATTAGTTCCATCCTTAATTAACGCATTAAATAAAATATTTTATAAGAGAATACTTCATACGTATCAGAGTTAAAGCTTTACCTTCTTTTAAAATATATATATATATGTGTGTGTTTTTAACAATGGTTTTAATGCTTGAGATACTTTTAAAAACAGAATTAGAACAAAGTCAGAGAGGGAAATAAGGAACCGAGACAAGCTTGCTAAAATGACCTCTCAATCAAGATCAAGGGGCTTGGGAAACCCTTCCGCTTGGCTTCTCACATCAAAGACGTCACAGAGACATCAGATGCACGCAGAACCTCACCAGCTTGGTCACTTAAGAGAAACAGCAGTAACTCTTCAGTGTAAAGCTGTAAGGATTTACTGCTGTAACCTGTATGAACACATGAGACCCAAGCACATCAGACAGGTGAAGACACGCTGTGGTGACTGGTTCTACTACAAGAGGATTCGGTGCAGGGCTCACCTTTAAGGACCTGTCTGAAAGCATAATGATCTTTTTTGGAATAGTTTTTTGATATGGACTCTTTTTAAAGTCTTTATTGAATCTGTGTGATACTGCTTCTGTCTTATGCTTTGGTTTCTGGCCGCGAGGCATGTGGGATCTTAGGTCCCCAACCAGGGATGGATCCTGCACCCGCTGCCCTGGAAGGTGAAGTCTTTAACACTAGACTGCCAGGGAAATCCCTGAAAGCATTTTAAAGAGAGACCTACAAAAGCTGTGATTTGAGGCTACGGTAAAGAGCATCCCCTGCAAGAAGCGGGGTTCCCAACTACACGCACAGGCCCTCGTTTTTCCTTGGTCCTTAGTCTGCAAAAGAGCTTTCTAAAGTGAAACCCTCGGAAGAACCCAAGCACATGGCAACGTTGCCAGCGCAGACTGAGGCGGCAGCAAGCACACTGCCCCCTGCCTCACCCACCACCCAGCCCCAAGTCCCGGACCCCACGGGCACAAGCTCCTGCCTCGCCCCCACCGGCCGTACCTACCACCCCCGCCCCAACTCCCGGACCCCACGTGCACACAAGCTCCTGCCTCGCCCCCACCGGCCGCACCTACCACGCCGCCCCAACTCCCGGACCCCACGTGCACACAAGCTCCTGCCTCGCCCCCACCGGTCGCACCTACCACGCCACCCCAACTCCCTGACCCCACGTGCACAAGCTCCTGCTGTCAGAGGAGAGCCCCTCACTGTGCTTCCTGCCTCCAGGGAGAAAGTCACCACACAGTGCACCTTGGTTACGTCTCCTCGGCAACTCAGCAGCCCCTAAAGCCTGGAATCGGGTGTGAACTGTGTGCCCAGGGATGAGAAAACGGTGGGCGGATGCTGGGAAGGTGGAGACCACGAAAGGAAGCGGAATGCAGAGGTCCCTGCAGGCCTTGAGGTGCCCAGACACACATGCAACCCAGACCCGAGGAGCCAGTGCAGTGCCCAGACCGCCACGAAGACCAGGCTCCTGGGCCTGGACTGCAGGCCCCGCACCCAGCGCTACACCATACTCTTCAGTTTACGGCCAGCGAATTCAGCTCAGAGCCAAGTACACTGAGGAAGCACATCCTGTGTGCCCAGAGCACGCAGGAGACCAAGCCCTGGACCAAGCCTCATGGTGCAGACACACAGCAGCACCACGCCCCTCAGGCAGCTGAGATCCAAGTTGTTGGGGCTACCTCGGGTCACGGTGGGGGGCAGGGAGGGGGCGGCAGCAGAGGCTGTGCGGGGCAGGCAGGGCTCAGTGTAGGGGGGGTTTGACGCAGGGTGCCGGGGGGAGGGGCTCGGTGCAGGGCTCCATGGAGTGGTGGGGGAGGGGGGGCCTCGGTGCAGGGCGCTGAGGGCTCAGTGCGGGGTGTCGGGGGGGCTCGGTGCAGGGTGCTGGGGGCTCGGTGCAGGGTGCTAGTGGAAAGGCATGAGTGAGGAAGCCCTTAGGAGGGCTTGGCACAGCCAAGCACCCACTCTCCACAGGAAGCGTGCAGCTGCCCGCCTCCTTCCCAGAGCTGACAGGCTCCCAGAGAAACCACTGTTTTCTGGCTCCCTATGTCCCCTGAGGGGACTGTGTTACTGGGCTGACCCCTGGGTGCACCAACCTCTGTGGATTCTGATGACGAAGAAGTCAGCCTCTCTGGGGTTCCCCAAACCCACAGACACGCACTCCTGCCCCCTACAGGTTGGTTCCAGATGCCCAACAACTGACCACCCACCACTGCCCAGCAGGAGGGTTTGGGGCCCAAGTGGCTGGAAGAGCCGCAGCCCCGGGCCCGGCGGCCAGTAAGCAGGACCTGGGGGGCACGCCACACAGCTGCCCCCAGTGCTCAGGAGCCCGAGGAGCAAAGGCCTCCTCCAGGGCCAGTAGGACATGGAGAATGGGTGCCAAGCAGGCCCCCTCCCAGGAGGACAGGGCAGCCCAGGGCCCCTGCCCACAGAGACACAGACGCTGCTCACACAGACACTGCCTGCCGGGACACCAGCGTGCACCGAATGGCTGTGTCAGCCGGGCTGGGGGCCCTGCCGGCAGAACAACCCGAACCGGGCTCCTCACCTCACTGTCCACCTCACCCAACCCTCTCCCGGCCATACACCCTCAACCTGAGCACCCCAGAGCCAAGAGCAGGGCCCCCCGCTCCCAGGAAGGCAGCATCGTGGTCCCCTCAGCCCATTCAGGCCGCCTTCTGATTCTTCCTGCAGGCCTGGGCGTGTGGGCCCGAGGAGGTGGCATCTCAGGGCCTTGGGGGACAGGTGGTACCCACCCACCAGCACACGAAAGCAGGCCTGACGGCTCATGTGCCTCCCAGGGCGCAGGGCACACCCCAGGCGTCTCCTCCCAGCAACTCCTGCTTCCTAACAGTTCACACCCCACCCCCTCCCCCACGACAAGCCACGTGCTCCTCCTCCTCTCTGCACAGACATCAGGAGGGCCAACGGCTCCCTCCTGGAGGGTGGAAAGCTATCACCCCCCCCCCCTCAGGGATACTGCTCAGCCAAACCAGGTGGAGCTGGGGGAGCAGGCGACATTGGCTGCCTAAAGCCCAAACGGGAGCAGCAAGGACCACACACCCCCAGGGAGGCCCCTCAAGTGCACTGCAGAGCTCAGCTGACCCCAGCACTGGGCGCAGGACGCTCCTTGGTCCCCGCCTGGGGCCCTGCACGTGGTTGAGTAATACAGAACCTGGGACTCCCATGGCGACCACAGCAGGGGCCGTCACTCGAAGTCTGGAGGAACAGAAGGGACACCCAGAGGACCCTGGGGAAGAGAGTGCAGAGACTGCAGGGTCCTTGCACCGTGCCTGGGGTGGGGGCCACCCCACCCAAAGCAGGGCCACTTTCTTGAGATGGCCTGGACCCTTCTGAGCTCCATATCCTTCTATGGACACTTCTGTGGCACTTTGTTCAGCAGCAGAAGTCCTTTCTCCTGAGGAAGCAGGCTTCCTGGAGGACCCAGAAGTCAGCTGAGGCCAGGGACTCTAGACCTTTAACTTTGTCTACCAGCACTCAAGAAGCCCAGGTGTGCCAGGGCCCCGGGAGGGCAGCTCACAGCAGAGCCACCCACGGGCGTTTCTGCCCCACCTGCCATGGCCACAGAGCGTGCCCCTCCAGTCTGGGTTTTTCAGGGACCTGGGGACACGGCCCCAGACAGCTCTGCTGTGTGCTTTGTCTCTTGCTGATGCCCCTCTCCAACCCTCCTTCTCCCTCCTCAGGTCAAGGAGCAGCCTCCGAGCCCCATAAAACCAGGAAGGAAGCAAGAGAAGAGGGCCAGGAGCCCCCCAGGGTGGAAATACTGGCCCGTGACCCAGGAAGTCTGCTCATCTGCAGAGGTCACCCCCACAACCAAGAAATCGTCGGCAGCCTCAGTGAGGGGACACGTCAGATGACCCTCCCAGGGCCCTCAGGGGCCCCACGTGGTGTCAGGAGGCCCAGGGCCATCTTGGACAGCTCCCCAGTTGCACAGTGCACAACCCCAAGGAGCGCCATTCACAAAGACGGCTGTGAAAGGTGTTCTCGGCCATGGAGTGTGGAGGTCCTGGGGACACCTCTTGGGGACTTGCCATCACCATCTACTATGGCCCTGGGACTTAACAAGTAGAAGGGGAAAAAGCAGAAATATGTTCCGTTATTTTTGTAAAGAACGCATTAAGTGATCTCTGCGATGATTCCTAACAGGCTGATATGGATCTTGGTTGGGGTGGAAGGGAGGGCGGGAAGAAAAGGCAGCCCTTCTGTGAAGTTCTTGGAAGGAGGTTTTTTTCCTCCATCCTTTATACTCTGTCAGGCTACTTGTAAATTTCCAAGATTCCCCAACTCCCCTGTGGGAGCTCCCCAGTGGACCCAGGAAAGCTGTCCTGGCCTGCATTTGGCTGTCCAGGCCTTGTGTCCACCAGGAGACGGGAGGCTCCAGGCCACACAAGCCCAGTCGGGGGTCTGGGCTTTAGGGGGGCAGCAGTGGTGGAGTCAACGTGGATTCGACACCAAGTCCTAGCCCTTTGTGAGCCAGGCGTTCTATTTAGGGAAGCTCAAGGCCATCTTTAATCATCATGTCCTGCAGGACCTGAGCCCACATGGCAGGTGACACTGGAAAAAGTTCTGTTCTAGCCCTGCAGGCGGCCTCTCGGGGATCCAGACCAGGCCCGCAGCCCCACCCCTACGCCACCCTACATCCAAGGCCTGAGCAAACCAGCGGAGGAGGGGGAGAAACACTGAACATCCCGCAGGACCCTCTGGAGCCTGGGCGAGTCAGGAAGACGTGACAAGTCCAGCGACACCCATCACTGCTGATAGCCCTGTGGTCAGAGATCAGGTCCTGGAGCTGCTGAATGATGCCCCATGATGACCTCAAACCCAGCAGGCACAGCCAGTGAAGCCCACAGCCTGCAGAGCCCGCTTCCCACAGGCACCCTGGTTCCTCCGACTGCACCCAGTCCGGGCATCCCGGGGGTTCAGGCCTTGGCTGCCACGGCCCGCCTCTCACTGAGAGCACACACGCCCCAAGACCAGTCTGGCAGGTCATCCAGATCATCCACCCGGAGCTCCAAACCCCGCCAGATCCTGGGGTCTCAGAGGGAGGAGACCCTGGAGAAGGACCGGGGATCCCCTGGGGAAGCCCACACTGGTCAGGACTGTCAAGGATGATCTGAACCAGAGGGACCTCAACTGACAAGGACGGGGCCGCTACGGCTGGCACTGGGGGGCTGCCACCGGGGAGGATGGCTTAGTTCCAGGCCTGCGGAGACCCCCGGGAGATGACCACTTGTGGGCGAACAACATGCCTGTTTGCTCTGCTCCGGGAAACCCCGGGGACACAGGAACCCGAGGTGGGGGCAAGCCCACCCCCCTCCCCACCGCACGCCCACCCTGCCTGCCCACACGCAGGTGCAACACAGGCCCACACGCGTGCACCTGCACAGGTGCACCCCGCAGAGACTCGTACCCTCTGGGTGGCGTGGTTCAGCATCTCCTGCCAGGCTGAGTCGAACTGCCTCTTGTCGTCCTCCAGCAGCCGCTGCTCGGCCAGAGAGATGGTCTCCTTGGCGGCGCGGAGCACCTCGGTGGCCCTCTGGAAGTCCTGTGTGGCTCGCTGAGCCTCCAGCTGCGCCTGCACAGGAGAGACCTCGTGAGACCGCGGACCGAACCGGTTATAACTCCCCTCCCCGGAAGGTGGAAGTCCCGAGGGTCTGCACGGGTGCAGTCCTTCTCTGCCTGTGCAGCCCGGGCAACAGGCCAGGCACCCGCAGGCACATGCAGACGCTGGATGGGGCACATGGAGGTCTTCACAGCCTGGGACCCAACGGACCCAGATGCACCGGCCAGCTCTCGATCCAAGTTAGAGGCAGCAGAGTGGCCCACGTGCGGCAGGTGTGCCTGACCGCGGGCCTTCACAGAGATGCTCTCATTTGCCCAGGGGGCCAAGGGCAGTGTCCCCAGCCCCACCCCCGCCCAGACCCGTGGTTTGGGTGGTTTGGTTCACAGCACAGGAGAATCCGAAAAGCCCCGGAGAAAACAGTCCAGCAGCATCATTCTGGGTGGGAACCGTGGCTCCAGGAGGCCCAGGCTGACTCCTGAGCTCATGCAGCCGTGACCAGACTCGGGCTGCTCGGAGTCCTGGCCCCATGGGGTGACGCTGCAGAACAGGCTCCCACTCACATCACACGCACCCACACCCGCGACGGGGTGGCAGGGAAGACCCTAATGGTCACAGCACCTTCCCTGCTCTCAAGGACCCTCAAGTGGGCGAATCAATAGAAACAGCGGCCACGCTCTGGGCCTTTTGAAAATGTAACACATCGTTAATCCAAAATGAGTGTGAACACCCCACCTTTTAAAGTCTTAACACAGACCGAGAAAAGCGATCTCCTTAACTAATATCCGTGTTGTCTACGTGATGAAATGACAGTATTTTGTACCTACTGGGTTAAAATATTAAAACTAATTCCACCTGCTAGTTAAAAAAATTTTTTTTTACTGGGACTAGAAAATTGAACATTACTTAGTTGATTGACAGTCTATTGCTTTTCAACAGTAGAAACATTCCCCTGGGAGGGGAGCATGTGGTTTGCACCAGAAATTTGCAACAAATCCTTGTCCCCACTCGGGGCAGGCTCAGCCTGGACTCCCGGCCAGAGTGCAGGCGAGCTGCCGCCCTGTGCTGGCCTGCCGCAGCCTCCCACCCGCCCACCCCTGCTAACAGGACCCCTTGGTCAGTTGCACAAGCTGGGTGTCAACCCCGGGGCGGTCCCTGGGACCCAGGAGTGGGGAGGAAAAGAACCAGGCCTCCCCCATCCCGAGTCAGCTTCCTGTGACCGAGAGCAAGTCTTTGGAAACCACGGGCCATTTCCCAAAGGTGGTCAAGAAGAGCAAACTCAGACCTGGAGTCTAGCAGCCCCCGGGTAAGGGACAGATGTGTGGCCGACACCTCGGGGCCATCACTGCGCTTCAGGTCACACCCGGCCTGGGGGCGCGGACCCAGGACGGCTTCTTAAAGGGGGACGATCCTGAACTGAGGCTGGGAGTCGGGATGATTTGAAAATTCTGGGTTGGTTGGGGCCGAGAGGAAGCAGAGAGCGGGAACAGAGCGTCTCCAGGAGGCGTGACAAAGACCCTGATCAGGATTTTAAAGGGGAATCAAGGACGGAAGCCTTGGGGACCTTCCCTGGGGGCTCAGTGACTGAGAAGCCATCTTGCAAGGCAGGGAACACGGGTTCCATCCTTGGTGGGGTAGCTTAAGATCCCACATGCCACAGGAGAGCTAAGCCCGTGTGCTGCAAATACCGAGCCCGGATGCCACAGGGAAGACCCAGCACAGCCAAAATTAAAAAAAAAAAAAAAAAGAACGGGGGCCTTGAGCGAATGTCAGGCTAAGGCTTTAACCAGGGGACCTGCCTTCTGTGACCCACTCCTGCCGTGCGACCCCAGGCCCTTCTGGTGTGCCTCTAGGGGCTGGGGGCCACCCCCAAGACCTGACAGACCCCCAAGAAGACAGCACGGTCCACTGCCAGCAGCAGACTCGCTGCTCCAGGGCCTGGGCTCCAGGCCCGCAGTGCCCTTGGGCTTCCCTGGTGGCTCAAGCTGGTAAAGAATCTGCCTGCGATGTGGGAGACCTGAGTTCAATCCCTGGGTTGGGAAGATCCCCAGGAGAAGGGAAAGGCTACCCACTCCAGTATTCTGGCCTGGAGAATTCCATGAACTGTATAGTCCATGGGGTCGCAGAGAGTCGGACATGACTGAGCGGCTTTCGCTTTCACTTTAGTATTTCAATTCAGCAACATTTAAGGATAAACTCTCTTCTCCCAGGTTGTCCTGCTTGAATTATGAAACTTTTCTTTCTTCAAACAAACCAAAAAAAAAAAAAAAAGATGATGCTCTCAGGGGGACCTTCTGAAATGTGGTTGCTGACCTGGGTCCAGCCCATCGTCACCCACTGCCGTTGTTATCTGCAGCTTCCAAATAAGAGAACCAGACTTACAAGGAAGGAAAAGAGGAAGCCCACCTGAATGGCCCTGCAGAAGAACAGGAGCTCTGTCAAGTCCCTGGAGAGCTTCCTCAAGGTTCCTTCCCTCCTGTGGTACCAGAAATGGGCTTTCCTTGTCATTTGGTGGATCCTGCTACTGTGATGGTTTGGTCGACATTTAATCCACAGGAGCCAAACGGCATCTTTCCATCACGTATGCTCTCATTCATTCATTCACTGAAGGTAAGAGCTGGGCCTTGTTCTGTACCCACTGTCTGTTCTCTGCATCTTCCTTGGAAATAGAGCCCTCACGTCTCCAGGTGAGGCGATGTCCCAGCTAAGACCCTCCTTCCCAGCTGTCACTATGGTTAGTGCCCCTGTTACTTTTAGCTAATGAGATATAAAAGGACATGGAGTGAGACTTCCAGGATTGTCTTTCCATCTGTGACATGGATACAAGGACTGGTGCTTCAACAGCCATTTTGGATCATGAGACACGTCTCTTAAGGACGAAGAAACAGAAAATTAGGCCCTGCCCTGACTTTTCACACAACAGAGAACATAAAGTTTCATGTTTAAGCCAGTGTCATTTGAGGGTTTTCTGTTAACATTCCACCAAAGTAAAAGTGTTAGTCGCTCAGCAGTGCCAGCTCTTTATGACCCCACGGACGGTAGCCCACCAGACTGCTCTCTCCATGGGATCCTCCAGGCAAGAATATTGGAGTGGGTTGCCATGTCCTTCTCCAGGGGATCTTCCCAACCCAGGGATCAAACTCTGGTCTCCTTCATTGCAGACGGATTCTTTACCATCTGAGCCACCACATGAGGGTGATATTCAGCCAAATCTAAACCTACATGATAACGTCTCTTTCCCTCCACACAGCTGGGCTATCCTGCAGACTTGATCGACATGACTGCAGCAGCCTGCACAGACCAGTTCAATCTCTCTCAGCGTCTTTCTAGCTGCACACAGCCCATGTTACAACTTTAAGCCCAAGGAAACACACTTTGGGAGCTTCCTAAAGAGTCCCAAAGTGCGTGACCTCTTTGTAAGGCATTTTGCAAACATTTTCTAAAACCACATACACAAAGAAGAGCCAGGAAGGCACACACATGGGCAGGGGAGCAGGCACCGGCCCCCCCAACCCCGGCAGGACACAGGCCATCAGCCGTCGATGAGGCACTGCCTGGACTCTTAAGTTCCGAGGGCGAGGGGAGACACAGCCCAAAGCAAAATAATGAGTTCCAGCTCAGCGGGGAAAACAGACGCGTTCATTATGAATTCCCAGGCAGACAGTGACAAGTGACAGGTGTAAAGCACATGGGACCATTGTTAAGAGAGTGAAATCAAAGGTTTCTTAGGGCAGGGTCCTTGATGGAGAGGGTGTGAGGCACCAGGTTCCGCCGTGGAAATACGCGGGGCATCGGAGAGCTCACGCCCACGTCAAACTGAGGAGGCTGTACTCAGACTGCATCCTAATAGGACACATGACCTCAAAAATCAGAAGCCAATTGAGAGTCCAAAAGTGAGTCAGAAAGAGAAAGATAAATACCGTATTCTAACACATATATACGGAATCTAGAAGAATGGTACTGAAGAACTTATTTACAGGGCAGCAATGGAGAAACAGACAGAGAACAGACTTATGGACATGGGTAGAGGGGAGGAGAGGGTGAGATGTATGGAAAGGGTAACATGGAAACTTACATTACCATATGTAAAATAGATAGCCAATGGGAATTTGCTGTATATCTCAGGAAACTCAAACAGGGGCTCTGTATCAACCTAGAGGGGTGGGTGGGGAGGGAGATGGGAGGGGGTTTCAAAAGGGAGGGGATATATGTCTACCTGTGGCTGATTCATGTTGAGGTTTGACAGAAAACAGCAAAATTCTGTAAAGCAATTATCCTTCAAAAAAAGTAATTAAAAAAAAAAGTAAAAGGTTAAAAAAAAACAAAAAGCAGCCTATCTGGTTTTCACCATCATATGAAAGACAACACCTAGAAATCTTTGGCACGACCAACTGAGCTTTACCTTCAAACTCCAACAAAGGACTCCAGCCCTGATGTTAACACATTAGCTGAATAAGGGCTTCCTTGTCCACACAGGGGCCGGAGCCAGTTAGCAAACCAGACCAGAGCGAGGCCCTCCCAACGCGGCTCTGAGGAGGAGATACCTGCGGAGCCGTCAAGAGGCAACACAGGAAAAAGGCAACAGGCCTTCACGACCTGTGAACACGTAATGGCTTTCACAGACACCGCTCCATGCAGAGAGCATTAAAAGGCGGCCCGTGAACGGATCTGGTAAGGGACCAGCCATGAAATAAAAAGATGCTTACTCCCTGGAAGGAAAGCTATGACCAACCTAGTTCAGTTCAGTTCAGTTCACTCAGTCGTGTCCGACTCTTTGCGACCCCATGAATCGCAGCACACCAGGCCTCCCTGTCCATCACCATCTCCCGGAGTTCATTCAAACTCATATCCATCGAGTCAGTGATGCCATCCAGCCATTTCATCCTCTGTCATCCCCTTTTCCTCCTGCCCCCAATCCCTCCCAGCATCAGAGTCTTTTCCAATGAGTCAACTCTTCTTTCCAAATTTGCTGGCATATTGAGTGCAGCACTTTCACAGCATCATCTTCCAGGTTTGAAATAGCTCAACTGGAATTCCATCACCTCCATTAGCTTTGTTCATCGTGATGCTTTCTAAGGCCCACTTGACTTCACATTCCAGGATGTCTGGCTCTAGGTGAGTGATCATACCATCATGATTATCTTGCTCGTGAAGATCTTTTTTTTTTACAGTTCTTCTGTGTATTCTTGCCACCTCTTCTTAATATCTTCTGCTTCTGTTAGGTCCATACCATTTCTGTCCTTTATCGAGCCCATCTTTGCATGAAATGTTCCCTTGGTATTTCTAATTTTCTTGAAGAGATCTCTAGTCTTTCCCATTCTGTAGATGGTCAACACCAAAATCAGACTGATTATATTCTTTGCAGCCAAAGATGGAGAAGCTCTATACAGTCAACAAAAACAAGACCGTGAGCTGACTGTGGCTCTGATCATGAGCTCCTTATTGCCAAATTCAGACTTAAATTGAAGAAAGTAGGGAAGACCACTAGACCATTCAGGTATGACCTAAATCAAATCCCTTATGATTATACAGTGGAAGTGAGAAATAGATTTAAGGGACTAGATCTGATAGAGTGCCTGATGAACTATGGACTAAAGTCCGTGACATTGTACAGGAAACAGAGATCAAGACCATCCCTATGGAAAAGACATGCAAAAAAGCAAAATGGCTGTCTGGGGAGGCCTTACAAATAGCTATGAAAAGAAGAGAAGGGAAAAGCAAAGGAGAAAAGGAAAGATATAAGCATCTGAATGCAGAGTTCCAAAGAATAGCAAGAAGAGATAAGAAAGCCTTCCTCAGCGATCAATGTAAAGAAATCGAGGAAAAAATGACCAATCTAGACAGCATATTAAAAAGCAGAGACATTACTTTGCCAACAAAGGTCCGTTTAGTCAAGGCTATGGTTTTTCCAGTAGTCATGTATGGATGGGAGAGTTGGACTATAAAGAAAGCTGAGTGCCAAAGAATTGGTGCTTTTGAACTGTGGTGTTGGAGAAGACTCTTGAGAGTCCCGGACTGCAAGGAGATCCAACCAGTCTATCCTAAAGGAAATCAGTCCTGAATATTCATTGGAAGGACTGATGCTGAAGTGAAACTCCAACACTTTGGCCACCTAATGGGAAGAGCTGACTCATTTGAAAAGACCATGATGCTGGGAAAGTTTGAGGGCAGGAGGAGAAGGGGTCGACAGAGGATGAGATGGTTGGATGGCATCACCAAATAAATGGACATGAATTTGGGTAAACTCCAGGAGTTGGTGATGGACAGGGAGGCCTGGCGTGCTGCAGTTCATGGGGTCACAAAGAGTCAGACACAACTGAGCAACTGAACTAAACTGAACTGAAGGGGGCCTTCATTAGACACTGGCCCCGCCAGCTTGAAAACTGTGATTCCTGCGGTCTTGGAAACAAGGTGGGGGTGGTGGGGGGAGCCCCTGCTGAGGCCACAGTCGCTGCCTGGACTCCGCCCCACACCAGTCCACAGCTGGGCACCAGATGTTCGTGCTGGGTGCAACAGAGGCAAAGCTGGTGCACAGGCCATCCAGCTCGACTCTTCATTAAAAAAAACAAACAGGGCCCAAGGAAGCATGGCCACATGTTAAGTGTCACAAAGTTCCTTGGGAGCTGGCCAGGAGACCAGAGCCCCCTGACCCTGGGCGGGGCTGTTTCCATTCTACCACGAGGTGTCTGCTCCCTGGGCAGTGTTACCAATGGCACGATCGCGGGCAAGCGGACCATGAATCACACACAGTCAGAGGGGCCGCTGAGGACCAAAGACCGCACCCCACCTGGGATGCCCACCAGCCAGTCAGCTGCAGAAACTAGATGACGACTAGGGGTCGGGTCACTTGGCCGCCCAACGCCCATGCTCCCACCAGGGGCAGCTCCAGATCACAGAGAGAGCCGCAAGACGAGACTGGCCCAGTACCTGACTGCCAACAAACGCTCGGTGTGGGTTCAGATAACTGTGAGGAAGATCACAGCGTCCACTCTGAGTCAGACGGTATACGATGAGATGTTCTGGGACACGCCGCACTAGGGTCTCAGAATTACCCTGGGAGCGAGTCCAAGTGGCATCCTACCTTGTGAAGGAGACCAGCTCAGAAAGGTTAAAGAAACTGCCTGGGGCCACACAGAGAGCAAGGGTGGGTCGAGACTCAAGCCCTGACCCAGGGCCTTTGTGCAAAACTTCTAAAAAAAAAAAAAAAAAATGCCACCTGCTGGGCTACACACTGCTGAGCAAGCGCTGCTCCAGCGAGGCCCCTCTTGCTTCTTCTTATGCCTGGGGCCACACTGGCCACTGCCGAATAGACGGGGACACGTATGGGGGTCGCAGGGAGAAAAGATGTTAGTCCCCAAGGACAGCGATTTCCCTTCCACAAAGTGGGGGTGCAGGACCCCCGTGTAAGAGCTCAGCTCCTTCCCAGTCAGGAACCAGGGGAGACGAAGGCGGGGTCTACAGAGGCTGAGGCTACACGCTCTTGAGCGGGACCTCTCCTGCACCCCAACACTGCTCCCTCCCCTGGGACCCCACTCCCAGGGGAACAGTGGACATCACCATTTCACACCCACTCCCCTCACAGGCCTCCAGACGGCTTTCCCTATCCCCTTCTGAGAGCCTGTAGCACTTGAAACCCAAAGGGATGCTCCAGGTTTACTGAAGGAACGAGTGGGCTCCATCTGCATACACCTCCCAGCGGGCGAAGGCAACAGTCACGGATCCACAAAAGGCTTCTGAAGACTCTGGCGTGAGATGGACACACGGCTCCCACGGCCTCCCAGAGAGGCCTGGAACGTCCCTGACCCGGGCGGGCAGCACTGGCCCTTTGCTGGCTGTGGGGCCTCCGGGAGACACCGCAGGGAGGCCTGGCTTCTGCAGCCCGAGGGCTCCAGCTGGGACGGCTCCTGCTCCACAGGGCTCAGGACAAGGGCCAGGTGTACACTGCACCAGGCACCTGGTGGGGGGAAGCCCCCGTCTTTGCTTTTTTTGATTTTTTAAGATACAATTTTGTCCTTGCCTCTTTAAAAAAAAAAAAAATTATTCATTTGGCTGCACCTGGCTTTAGTGGTGGTAAATGGAGTCAAGTTCCCAGACCAGGGATTGAGCCCAGGCCCCCTGCACTGGCAGAGGGCAGAGTCCTATGCCACTGGACCATCAGGAACGCCCTTGGCCTTGCCTCCTCACGGGGACTGTTGCACGTGCTGCTGGGAGAATTCAGCCCCCAGCTAGAGGCTCGTAGAGAAAACCGCAGAGGCTTCTCTAAGCCACCCGAGGAAGAGGAGAGGCTCTCAGAGAGGGAGGGACATCCAGGGGAAGATCGAAGTGGGCAGGAGGCAGGGCGGCTGCTCTTGGTTTCACTCAAGCCCCAGACGTCCGTTCTGAGTCATCCTAGGGATGGGCAGTCGCCAGAGCCTAAGACGTTCAGTTCCACAAACTTCCCCCTTCCGCGCCCTTCCAGACGTATCTGAGGTTAACGGAAGAGTGGACAGGGACAGGCAGCAGCCGCTTTGACCCTGAGGATGCTCTGGACACAAACACTGTAATCAGAAGCATCTTCTAGAGAGAATGCCATGCAGCCCTTTCAGTTCCTTGATCATTTTCATACCCAGTGTTCCTAACTTTTTTCACGTGTATTTAGTCAAAATCATTTTCACTTGGATCAGTTCTTTTCAGTTTCAAATCAACCTGAACCATCAAGCAGTTTCATCGACAAACTTTACTCATTACAGCCTATGCCATGGAGTTCTCCGTTATTTCTGTCAAACAATTTTCCTGGACCAATTTTTTTACAGATCTAAGAACTGGTTGAACATATGGGACATCAATTTTTAATCAGTCCCAAATGTTAGCATGTATAGTTTGAGCCATAATCAGTTAACATTAAACTGTATAATATAAAACATATTAAACAATATTATTACAAATTAAATAAAAGATCTGTGGTGTGTATTTCTCACTATATAAATATGAGAAAGCCTTGAGCAGTCTTAAGAGACATCATTCGGGGCCTGCAGCTGGTTAAATGGAAGGCTGCAAAGCTCGTCAATAAATGGCAAAAAAGCCACAAGGGATGAGGAAAAAAATCAAGGTCACATAGTTTTATGTCAGGAAGCATTTAACAGGAGGCTTCCTGTGTGCTGTTTTGGATCTGTCAGGAATTCTCTGTTCCTTATTAATTCCTGAATATTCAGGAATTAAGAGGAGAGGCAAGCCTCTCCCGGGACTGAGGAATCCAGGCATTTCCTTCGTTAGTTTTTCTATACGGTGATAAGTGCCCTCTTCCTTTTTATGAACCATATGGTATAAGTGGTTATTTACAACTCTCTCCTTCTTATGGATGACCTCATGTTTTCTTGATAACTTGTAAGTTTTGATTTTATCTCTGCTGAAAAATAGCTATCTTGTAAGACAGTATAAATACCTACACAATGTTGAATAAAACACCTTTGCTCCATCAGAGCTCTGGTCCCCGTGTCTTGTTTTCTCTCTCTCTCTCTCCCTCTCTTTTTCAGGCTGATCCCCTGGAGTGCAGAGGCCCTCTGAGTTCACTTTCCTGCCCAGGCTTCTAAGACCCTCTCGAGAAGGCACTCTGCACCTTCACCCCATCGAGAGGGCGCCTGAGGCCTCTGTGAACAGAGCAAGCCTCGTGCCAGGGGCTTTATTGGCTTTCTGTGTAAACCAAGGAATATCAGCCTCTTTCTCTCCTTTACTTTCTTATCGTCGACTCTGGACCACCAGGTTCCGGTCCATTAAAGGACCTCAACAGTTTTATTCTATCCTGAGGTTAAAGATGAGCTGTTTAAAAACAAAAATTCAAAAGCTATTATCTGCTTCAAAGTAACACAGAAGTGAGAGCTAAGGGGTGGGGTGGTGGAGAGGTAAAGGTGAAATAAGATTGGCCAATGGATTAGTTTTTACAGAAGCTGGAGGAAGGGTATATGTGGTCCCACTGCTGCTGCTAAGTCACTTCAGTCGTGTCCGACTCTGTGCGACCCCACAGACGGCAGCCCATCAGGCTCCCCCGTCCCTGGGATTCTCCAGGCAAGAACACTGGAGTGGGCTGCCATTTCCTTCTCCAATGCATGAAAGTGAAAAGTGAAAGTGAAGTCACTCAGTCTTGTACGACCCTCAGCAACCCCATGGACTGCAGCCCACCAGACTCCTCCATCTATGGGGTTTTCCAGGCAAGAGTACTGGAGTGGGGTGCCATTGCCTTCTCCGGTGGTCCCACTACTCAATATATATGTGAAATTTCCTATAATAAAAAGTAAGTAAAACTATTCTCATTGGCAATTACCTACTTACTATTCTCTAGAACTGCAGTGTCAGGAGCCACTGGTCACAAGTGGCTACTTACATTTAATTACAATGAAATAAATAAAGTTTTCAGTTTTCCCGGTTGTGTCAGCCACACTGAGGAGACCCAGACTGAGGAGTGTTCA
The DNA here is from genome assembly GCF_029407905.1 of Bubalus kerabau. NCBI lineage: Eukaryota > Metazoa > Chordata > Mammalia > Artiodactyla > Bovidae > Bubalus > Bubalus kerabau. Next base: position 198,631,510 of record NC_073625.1, read on the forward strand.
CGAGTCACACGTGGCTAGTGTCCCACACTGGTCAGCGCAGACTCAGAACATTTCCAGCATCACAGGAAGTTCCACTGCCCAGGCTGACCTAGACACGGGCCCACTAGGAATGAAGGCTGGCGGAAGGTCTCAGCTACCATCCACCAGCTCTGGCCTATGTTCACCAAAACAGCATCTTTGCGCTCATCACCACTAACTATTAGAGAAATGCAGATCAAACCTGCAAGGAGGCAGCACCTCACAGGGGTCAGAATGGCCGTCGTTAAAAAGTCCACATACATGCTGGAGAGTGTGTGGAGGAAGGGGAGCCCTCCTACACTGTGGGGAGCATGTAGATTGGGGCAGCCACTAGGAGAAGAGTGTGCATGCTCAGTTGCTCAGTCGTGTCCGACTCTTTGTGACCCTATGGACATGGGAATTTTCAGTCAGGTATACTGGAATAGGTTGTCATTTCTCCTCCAATTGGAGGTCCCTTAAAAAAACCTAAAAATAGAGCTGCCATAGGATCCAGCAATTCCATTCCTGGGAATATATCCAGAAATGAAAGTTGCTCAGTCATGTCCGACTCTTTGTGACCCCATGGACCATACAGTCCATGGAATTCTCCAGGCCAGAGTACTGGAGTGGGTAGCTTTTCCCTTCTCCAGGGGATCTTCCCAACCGAGGGATCAAACCCAGGCCTCCTGCATTGCAGGCGGATTCTTTACCAGCTGAGCCACCAAGGAAGCCCAGGCATCTATCCAGAGAAAACTCTAAGTCCCAAAGATACATGCTCCCCTATGGTCACGCAGCACTATACACAACCTAATCACTGTTCAGGAAGCAACCTAAGTGTCCGTGGACAGATACACAGATAAAGAAGATGTGGTACATACGCACGATGGAGTGTTACTCGGCCATTAGAAAGAATGAAATAATGCCATTTGCAGCAATGTGGATGGACCTAGAGAGTGCCATACGAAGCAAAGTCAGAAAGACAAATAGCACGTGATACACTTATCTGTGGAATCTAAAATATGATACAAATGAACTTATTTACAAAACAGAAAGACTCGAAGACTGAAGGGGAAGGTGTGGGGGAGGAATGGAGTGGAAATCTGGGATTAGCAGATGCAAACTATTAATATTACATGTATCAACAGCACAAGTGAACCAGGTCCTAACGTACAGCACAGGGAACTATATTCCAGACCCTGTAATAAACCATAATAGAAAAGAATACGAGAAAGGATGGATACATCATTTCGCTGCACAGCAGAAGTTAACAAGGGGCTTCCCAGGTGGCACAGTGGTAGAGAATCCAGCTGCCAACACAGGAGACCCAAGAGACGCGGGTTCGATCCTTGGGTCAGGAAGATCCCATGGAGAAGGAAATGGCCACCCACTCCAGAATTCTTGTCTGGAAAATTCCATGGACAGAGGGACCTGGCAGGCTGCAGTCCATGGGGTCACAAAGAGTCAGTCATGACTGAGCGCACACACACACACACACACACACACAGAAATTAACAAACACTGTAAACCAGCTATATAAAAATATTTAAAGCAGCATTTTCATCCTTGCTTTGTATTATAAACAATCACACAGTTAAAAACCTGTAATAAGGGAATGCTGGGATACACTGTGTTGAGACCCTGGGTGTGGGGAAGCCCCAACCACCCAGTAGGGTGCTGTGACCCAGTTTCTGGCAGGACGATGCCCGCCTCCCCTGGTCATCCAGGGCTCCGGAATGACCAGGGCTGGGTCTGACTCCGTTTCAATGGGGAGCTTCAGGGAAGTTCACCTAGAACGGAGCCCAGTGCCTTCTTTCCTGGGCCATGCGTGGGTCCGCTCCTGACCCCTGGGACCAGCACACACATCCACACCTGCCCCACTCAGGGGCCGTTGCCCCGGGCCACTGGTGGGCACCGCCTGCCTCCCTACAGCAGGCCCCCAGTCCAGCCAAGAGGTGCCGGCAGGAGGGGGCATGGGGCTCTTAGGCCAAGTCAGCAGGTCAAGCAAGTCAGCTACGGCGTCTGCGACCTTCACAGCCCGCTCCTCCATGTGATCACAGCAGATTCACACAGCCTGCCAGTCACACGGGCCCCTAAGCAAAGCCTCGCTGCTGCTACAGGGACCAACAGATGCTGAGCCTCTCCCAGCCCCAGCCCAGCCAGGAGGGCGCCCCACCCCCCACACACCCACCCAGGGCTTTCTCTGTCTCCCACACTCCAAGCTGGTCAGGCTCCAAGCCGGCAAGAGTCAACCCAGGGCAGGCCTGGGGCAGGAGACAGTGCCCGAGGCCAAGGCCCCGTGGCCCACCAGCACACCCAGACCCCTGGCCCAGGGCGCTCAAACCACCAAGTCTTTGGGTTCAGCGAGACAGAAACAACAGACACCAAGCATTTTCGTTTTACAGAAGAGAAATCCAGTGCTTAAGAGCGCCGAAGAACTGATGCTTTAGAACTGTGGTGCTGGAGAAGACTCTCGAGAGTGCCCTGGACTGCAAGGAGATCCAACCAGTCCATCCTAAAGGAGACCAGTCCTGGGTGTTCACTGGAAGGACTGATGTTGAAGCTGAAACTCCAATACTTTGGCCACCTGATGCAAAGAGCTGACTCATTGGAAAAGACCCTGATGCTGGGAAAGATTGAGGGCAGGAGGAGAAGGGGACGACAGAAGATGAGATGGCTGGATGGCATCACTGACTCAATGGGCATGAGTTTGAGTGAACTCCGGGAGCTGGTGATGGACAGGGAGGCCTGGCATGCTGCGGTCCATGGGGTCGCAGAGCGACTGAGTGACTGAACTGAACTGAAGACGTGAACTGGCCTGCTCAAAGGACAAGTCACATGCCTCCTCTAACTCCTGCAAACTTGTGCTAACTCAGGGAGCCTCTCTGCTGTGGAGCGGTTCCCAGGCTCAGCAGGGCTGTACCGTCCTCCCACTGATTTCCATCTCTGCCTCCCCCATCACACCCGTCAGCCCCAGAACACAAGAAGCACAGCACCTCCAAGCCTCAAGGTCAGGGAAGCTTCCTGGGGAAACACAGCACAGACCCAGACACGACAGGGGGCCTGGTCACACTGAGGATGTTGGGGGGTTGCCGCTGAGTGTGGGCCCCCCGCTCTGCAATGACAGCCCTTCGAGCTCATGAACACGCTGCTGGCTTCCCAGAGGGAGGAGGGTGCATGGGAGCTGGGAGGAGCCTGGATAAAGCACGGGGTGCCAGAGTGGAATCCACATTCCCTCAGCTCAGCCACGGCCGATCACACGCCCACGACTGCAGAGGCCTTGGCAAAGCGCCGCCCCTGCCCGCACCCCCTACCCTCTCCTTCCTCCCTGGTGGGGGCCAGCCGGCCCTCTGGGGGCACACAGTCCTCCTCCACCTGGGGGCTGTGAGCAGAGATGCCAACCTTTCCAGGGCCTGCTCTCCAGAAGGTGGTCCAACTGGGACCACAAGCACAAACAGGGCCCCTCGCAGCTCTCCAAGCCAAGGGACCCCGGCTCTTCGTAGATCACGGTGCCAACAAAAGAAACCTTCCTGCCCTGCACAGAAGAGGCACTGACCACCCGCACAGCGGTCAGTGAGGCAGCGTCCTGCACCCAAAGAGTGGGGAGCAGCAGGCGTCAACAGTGACCATGGACTCAGGCCTTGGACCTCGAACAGGTCACTGGACTTCTCAGACTGGAACGCCAAGGCCGCTGCTAACTCCCAGGGAGCCTGGTTCCAAGAACTGAAGACACGTAATTACAGCAGGAATTTTTGAGGCCAGGGTCCAGAATGCAGTTTTCTGGCTTAACCATGGACAAATGGCCCATCAGCAGGCGAGCTTACCACTGAGCTATTGTGCTTTTGCTATCATCTCTACTGTCTACATTGGCAAATTTTCCATAATAAAAAGCTTATAAAATTGCTTATTGACACACTTATTAACAGCCATTGCTTCATTATTTATTGACCACACAGTTCTCTCCTTACACTCAGAGTATGTCACTGGGTTGAGTAACAGCATCACATGAGGGAAAAGGGGGGCCCACACCATTTATCAAGTGAAAAATATAACCGCCATTTCCAGTCAAATGTTTTAAACCACTCATGAGAAAAGACATTGTTCAAACAGCCAGGGAAATCTGCAAAAGAACTGGGTATGAGATGGTACACAAAGAACTTTTATCCATTTTGTTAGATGTAAGAATGTGATACTTTTAAGGTTTCTTATCTGTTAGAGATAAACACTTAAGTATTTATGGGTAAAGTGATCCAGTATCTGTGAAGAGCTTTAAAATAAAAACTGGGGAGTCTAAGGAACACAGTGATTTCAAGATATTAACCATTGCTGACACTGGTGAGAGGCACTTGGGTTCACTGATAACTTTACTTTTGTGTACACTTCAAGCATTCCATAATAGAAAGGGGTAAAGTATTTTTTGAAGGCTTTGGTCCATCAGTTACCATTTTTGCTATTTGCCTGCCAAGTAATTTTTTTCCAGTAGTCATGTATGGATGTGAGAGTTGGACTATAAAGAAAGCTGAGCACTGAAGAATTGATGCTTTTGAACTGTGGTGCTAGAGAAGACCCTTGAGACTCAGTCCCTTGGACTGCAAGGGGGTCCAACCAGTCCATCCTAAAGGAGATCAGTCCTGAAAATTCATTGGAAGGACTGATGCTGAAGCTGAAACTCCAATATTTTGGCCACCTGATGCAAAGAACCAGCTCATTTGAAGACCCTAATGCTGGGAAAGATTGAAGGCAGGAGGAGAAGTGGACGACAGAGGATGAGATGGTTGGATGGCATCACCGACTCAATGGACATGAGTTTGAGTAAACTCTGGGAACTGGTGATGGACAGGGAAGCCTGGCGTGCTGCAGTCCATGGGCTCGCAGAGAGTCAGACACGACTGAGCAACTGAACTGAACCTGCCAAGTAATTATAAAACTCCAGAAAATGCTGCTCACTATTAATAATAAATTTGGGAAACCAAATGTAGTTTGTCAAGGGTGGTCCTCATGAAAGACAAAATTTAAATAAATAAAAATTAGAAAAATAAAACACCTGTAGGACTGCCAATGAGGGGAAGTAAAGGGCCAGTTAAGAGATATAGGACACTGAGGGGCTCCGGATCCCTCAAACCCCCCCTGCCCCTGTGCAATCTTGAAATACAATGTATCAAAACTGTGGCGAGTCCTACACTGGCCCTTGACATCCTGTGAGTGGCCAAACCACTGCAGCTGTGCAGAATTTCTCATCTCCAATCTTGATCTCGTCTGCTATGATTGCAAACCTCAGTTCTCTGTCCCCGGCCCAGGCGGGGGAAGGAAAACACCCACATACAATGACAAAGCACATTATCAGCACAAAGTGCTTCCAAGGAGGGCAGTAATCAAGCCTGCCCCGCCCTGCACCTCACTCCTGTTGCCAGGAGGATAAAAGGAACCAGGGCAAGAGTGATTATCAAACCTCTGCTGGACCAGGATTCACTTAGAGAATCCAGCCTACAGTCCTGTTGTTCAGTTCAGTTTAGTTCAGTTCAGTCACTCAGTCGTGTCCGACTGTTTGCGACCCCATGAATCTCAGCACGCAAGGCCTCCCTGTCTATCACCAACTCCCAGAGTTTACTCAGACTCACGCCCATCGAGTCAGTGATGCCATCCAGCCATCTCATCCTCTGGCGTCCGCTTCTCCTCCTGCCCCCAATCCCTCCCAGCATCAGAGTCTTTTCCAATGAGTCAACTCTTCGCATGAGGCAGCCAAAGTACTCGAGTTTCATATTGCTATATCCATTTGACACCCAAAGAAACAGAGGTTAAGGAACTGATCCAAGGTCACACAGCTAGAAAGGAGACTTCAGCAACCTAAATGTTCATCAAGCAATGAACGGATATAGAAAATGTGGTGTAGCTATGCAATGGAATATTACTCAGCGCCGTAAAAAGAATGAAATAATGCCATTCACAGCAATATGTATGGACCAAGAGATTATCATACTAAGCGAAGTAAGTCAGAGAGAGAAATAAGACATAATATCACTTACACGTGGAATCTTAAAAAATTATACAAATGGACTTATTTACAAAGCAGAAAAACACACAAAGACACAGAAAACAAATTTATGGTTACCAAAGGGGGTTACACCCTTTGGTAAATTTATGGTTACACCTCCAGCTCTGTACCAAGGACCAAATGGCTCCAAAGACGTTTCCAGCATCTACACGATGAAAAGAAATGGGTTCAAGAACATGTCTCCTGCCTCCGAGATAAGAAATACTCAGAAGCTGTTAAAAGGAGTATGTGTGGATTGCCCCTTCTCTGCCAGGCTGGGATCCACAGCTGGGGAGGGGGAGGAAGGGATAGATTAAGAGTTTGGGATTAACAGATAAAGACTACATATGTAACAGATAAACAAGGACCTACTGTAGAGCACAGGGAACTATATTCAATCCCTTCTAATAATAAGGGAAAAGAATCTCGAAAAGAATCTCAGAAAGAATATATACATATACACACTACACACACACACACATATATGCATAACTGAACCTCTGTGCTATACACCTGAAAGTAACATGATATTGAAAATCAGCTACACAGGTCCCAGGACTGCAGGGTCCCGGAGAGGAAAAGCAACATAAGCCATGTACTGCTCCACCTCTCCTGCAGGGGGCTCACGAGACCCTGATGAGAAACCACAGAAGCCACTGGCCACCCTCAGCTGGACAAACGGCCTGCACAGGGCCGTCTGCACACCCAGCTCTCTGGCCAAGACATTCTCTCCATCGAGCACTCAAAGCTGGATGAGTCCTGGCCAACCACCGCAGCTCCAGCTTTGTACCAAGGACCAAATGGGCTCCAAAGACGTTTGCAGCATCTACATGATGAAAAGAAACGGGTTCAAGAACATGTCTCCTGCTTCCGAGATAAGAAATACTCAGAAGCTGTTGAGGGGAGTATGTGTGGATGGCCCCTTCTCTGCCAGGCTGGGCTCCACAGAGGGGCTCATCACCTGGGCAGCTTCCTCACACTGGTCGGGGCTGCCTCCACCAGTCCGTGTCTCCCTCACACAGCTGCCTGGTTCCACTCCCAAGAGGCAGGGGACACACCCAGTCCAGACAAAGTGACTTCCCTTAACTCACTGGGCAACGAGGGATGGATGGTTGGGAAGCCTTCTCAAAGCGTTCTACCCTTGACCTAAAAGCCTGGAAGACACCCACAAAGGGGCCCTGAAGGAAGGTGAGGAGGAGGGGGAGCAGCAGGATGCCTCAATCCCTGGACCAGCAACACACGCTGGGCGGCCAGACACCCGGGCAGCTCTCCAGGCCGAGGGCCCGCGGAGCTGCTGCTGCAGCGTTCGGTAAGCTCACAGGGAGCCGCGGGATCTCTACAGAGCATCACCCAGCAGCCCGGGAGCCTCAGTGATGGAGAGACCATTACGGAACGCTTCATTCCCCAAGCCCAGCCAACCTACACTGCAGATGCCTAAGAAACGTCTGTTTATTACTCAGCCACAGAAAGGAACAAAATCGCGTCATTTTTAAGTGATGTGGATGAACCTAGAGTCTGTCACCCAAGGGAAGGAAGTCAGAAAGAGAAAAATACTAGGTATGAACGCATGTATATGGAATCTAGAAAAATGGTGCTAATAAACCTGCCTGCAGGGCAGGAAGACAGACGCAGACATAGAGAACACACTTATGGACACAGCAGGGGAAGGAGTTCAGTTCAGTCGCTCAGTGGTGTCCGATTCTTTGCGACCCCATGGACTGCAGCACGCCAGGCCTCCCGGTCCATCACCAACTCCCGGAGTTCACTCAAACTCATGTCCATCAGTCAGTGATGCCATTCAACCATCTCATCCTTTGTCGCCCCCTTCTCCTGCCTTCAATCTTTCCCAGCATCAGGGTCTTTTCAAATGAGTCAGCTGTTCACATCAGGTAGCCAAAATATTGGAGTTTCAGCTTCAACATCAGTCCTTCCAATGAACGCCCAGGACTGATTTCCTTTAGAATGTACTGGCTGGATCTCCCTGCAGTCCAAGGGACTCTCAAGAGTCTTCTCCAACACCACAGTTCAAAAGCATCAATTCTTCGGTGCGCAGTTTTCTTTATGATCCAACTCTCACATCCATACATGATTACTGGAAAAACCATAGCTTTGACTAGACGGACCTTGACAAAGTAATGTCTCTGCTTTTTAATAAGCTGTCTAGGTTGGTCATAACTTTTGTTCCAAGGAGCAAGCATCTTTTTATTTCATGGCTGCAGTCACCATGTGCAGTGATTTTGGAGCCCAAGAAGATGAAGTCTGTCACCGTTTCCCCACCTATTTGCCATGAAGTGAAGGGGAAGGAGAGGGTGGGACAAGCTGGAAAAGCAGCAGGTATACATGACCTAGACAGGTGGCCGTGGGAGGCTGCTGTCTAGCACAGGGAGCTCAGCTTGGTGCTGAGTGATGACCTGGGGAGGGGGATGGGATATGGATAATACAGCTGACTATTGCACAGCAGAAACACAACACTGCAAAGCAGCCATCCCCCATACTGAAAAAAAAGTAATGCCTGTTTAATTCAGGTACAAATCATAAGCCACAAACGACTTCCTGGTGGTTGGCCATCCTAACGCACCTTGTGATTTTCTTCTGTGGCTCCCACAATTAAATCAACGTCCCTCTGGGCACACGTATCCTCAGAAGTGTCCGTTCACGTGACGTGAAAACTCACCTGAATAAGGACCTCACTGCACACACTAAATCATGAGGCAGGAATGCCATTCTCTCAAGATCTAAATAGTTCCCCTTCCACTGGACCTCACCTCCCCCAAGCTGAATAATACATAATGCAGGTCCCAGTGGGTCTTCAGGAAATTCCTTCCTGGGTGACATTTTACCCCCTCTGAATTCACAGGACCAAATTTCTATACTTCTAATTACAGCATTTTGCCATGTTATAAGATAGTATAGGTGAAAAAAAAAAAAAACTGGCAATTTCCCAAATATACTGCCAGCACATCTTGAATGATTTTATCCTTCACTTGGCCTTCTTGACCAGACAGCCAACTCCGTGAAGGCAAGGATGCTTTCTGTACATCCGTGAGTCCCTGCCACCAGGACAGTGACGTGCAAACAGGTGCTGTTCCCAGCCCTTCATCAGTCAGGGACCTTGACTGCCCCCTTCCCGCTTTCTCCAGGCCTCGGCCTGCCCCGGATGGTATGGCACCAGAGCTTGCCGGGGACACTTAAGCACAGCCAAAGGAGCAACTGATTCACTCAAAGGTCATCCCCTCCCCACCAAGCCCTCTTCCGCCTCTGGGTTGGTGTGACTTGGCTCAGTTTTAACTACCAGCTCAAGATGAACCCGAAAAGGACTCGAGGTCAGGGGGACACAGACGAAAATGAAAGTAAATAACGAAGGAAGTGAAAGTAAAAACACACACACCCCTCCTACCTGGCTCAGTATGTGGGAGAGCCAGCTGCCCCTGGCCAGAGGAGGCCATCGCCAGACCTGGCTCAGTATGTGAGAAAGCCAGCTGCCCTGGCCAGAGGAGGCCATTGCCAGAACAGGACCCGGGAGCACACACGCCCAGAGCCCACGCCGCTTCGAGCACCTAGAGAGCTCCGGGGAAGACAGGAGCAACTTTGGGACAGGGGGCAGCGGGGCCCCCAGCTTAGGAGGGTCAGCTGGGCACCGGCTGGCTTTCCACCAGGGATTGCCAGGTGAGGCCAGTCTCAGGGACTCAGGGCCTCTCCCAGCCCTAGGGGCTCGGGAACAAATCACAGCCAGTGGAAAGGAGAGAGCAAAAGACACACAGCAGGAGAATCCAAGGTCTCAGGGCTGAGACCGCTGAACCTGAAGCCGCTGTGTAACTGCAGCAGCCCCAGGACCCCCTTCCCGCAGCACCCGTCTACCCTCGACGGAACCCCAGGCACCGCAGAGACCTACAAAGGGCAGGGAGGCAAGATACAATCTGAGTCCTTAGGAGCTCATGTTCAGGGGCAGGCAGGTTTCTCAGCCCTGTCAGAAAGGTTAGGAACCGCCGACACAGAGCTCAGGCTGCCTGGGTCAAACCCTGGCCAGGCGACTTGCTAGCCGAGGGACCCTGAGTATTTGAATGCCCTGTGCCTCGGTTGCCTCACCTGCAAAACGTGGACAACAGAAGCCACCTCGTGGGGTTGCTCTGAGAGGCAAGTGAGTTAAAACACGTGAAGGAAAAAAAAAACCACCACCACCATCACCACCGCGTAAAATACAGAACAGGCGGAGGTGAGCAGGACAGAAGTGTCAGCTTTTTATACCAGCAAGCAGGTCTCACGCTGCAGTATTAGCTTATCATGTGGGTTATTATTAACCCACGGGACAGGGCTGACCCTCAAGGGAAGCTGATGATTACACCTTGAAATGCTGTTTATGATGTACACACCCACACATATATGTGTGTTCTCAGAGAATGACATCCACAGCTTTCAGCAAATTCTCAAAGCAAAGCTGAAGGAGACCTCAGTGCACGAGGGAGCCTGCAGGAAGTCTCCAGAAGGTGCACTGACCGGTGCCTTCATTCTATCAGGCCATCAGGCAAAGGGTGAAAGCTTCTGGCAGAACTGTCTACAATGATGGAAGTGCCCTCTGTCTGCAACATCCCCAAATAGCCACCGTCAGCAACCTGTGTTGAGTGAGCATCTGACAAGTGGCTGGTGAAACTGAAGGACTGACCTTTGAGTTGTTTCATTTTATGATTTATACTTAAGAGGCTACTGGCCACTGTTCTGAACCTCGCAGAGCTAGTCAGTCTGGCAGGAAAACATCCCAAAGAGAACAGGGTGTGCACGGATGCAAAACCCCTTGACGGACCCCGAGGTTGTGAGCGAAGCAACATGATGCAGCCGGCAGCTAAGAGTGGTGGCCGGGGCGGGGGGTGGGCACACGCAGGCTCAGCACGCACAGGAGCAGACGTGGAGGGTGAGGGGGGCTAGGAAAAGCCTTGTGTGCTCCGGTCAGATCTGGGCTTCTCACCAGGGATGGAAGAAGCGCTGTGTCAGGCAGCTTTCTCTGGAGAAACAGAACCAACGGGCTGTGTAGACACTGCCAGTCCTTGACTCATGATGGTTCAACTTATAATTACCCACTTCACAAAGGGGCAAACATGACACCCAGTCAGTAGATACTTACTCTGAAGGTGGGCCTTTCTCGGGGCAAGAGATGTGAAGCACGACCCTCTCTCTAATCCTACGCAGGGCAGACACGCCCTGAGACCACAAGGGTGAACCACCCGCACTCTGACAACCATCTGCGCCCAACACTCCATTCGGTTTTTCCGTTCCAGTACGGTGTTCCATGAATTCTGTGAGATAGTCAATCCTTTATGATAAACTAGGCCTTAAAGACTCTTGAGAGTCCCTTGGACTGCAAGGAGAGCCAACCAGTCCATCCTAAAGGAAATCAGTCCTGAATATTCATTGGAAGGACTGATGCTGAAGCTGAAGCTCCAATACTTTGGCCACCTGATGCAAAGAGCTGACTCATTTGAAAAGACCCTGATGCTGGGAATGATTCAAGGCAGGAGGAAAAGGGGATGACAGAGGATGAGATGGTTGGATGGCATCACCGACTCAATGGACATGAGTTTGAGTAAACTCTGGGAGTAGGTGATGGACAGGGAGGCCTGGCGTGCTGCATGCAGTCCATGGGGTCGTAAAGAGTCAGACACGACTGAGCGACTGAACTGACTGCCTGACTGAGGTCTTGTGTTAGAGGGTCCTGCCACCTGCAGACTAATGTGCGTGCTCTGGGCACACGTGGGGGGCTGGGCTGAGCGGGGATGTGCGGGAGGCTGGGCATGTTAAGTGCACTTGCAACTGAGGATTTTTTCAACTGATGACGGACTTATCAGGATGTCAGCCCACTGTAAACTGAGGAAGATTTGTGCATAGAAAGCGATCTATTTTAAGGAACTGGCTCACATGATGATGGAGGTTAGAGGTTCAAAATCTGCAAGCTGGACCAACAGGCTGGAGACCCAGAAAAGGGCTGATATTGCAGGTCAAGTCCACAGGCCTCTGCTGCACAAATCCCCCTTGTTCACGGGGAGGGGGTCTTCTGCTCTAGTCCAGGCCTTCAGCTGATTGGCTGAGGCCGACCACACCATGGACGACAATCTGCTTACTGAAATTCCATGGGTTTAAGTGTGACTCTCATCCAGTAAATCCCCTCACAGAAAAATTCAGAATAATGTCTGACCATGTATCTGGGCACTGCAGTCCAGCCAAGTTGACACATACAAGTAACCATCACATCCACTATAATTTTTGAGCAAGATTATCAGCAGAACTGTCTCTGTCAAGAGTCAGTTGGGAGGTTAGAGGGACAAGTGGAGAAGAGGGCACAGGGAGACAGGAATATCAAATGAAAGGCAGTTTCAAGGATCCAGGCAAGACACAAGGACTTCCACCAAAGAAGTGACGGTGGTTAATGAGTCATTTTAACTTCTATGTACTGAAAGGAAGTATGAATGGGTTCTGTGACTTGACAAAGCCACACACACACACCCCTTTATGAGAAGCTAACATTTCCTCCCAGGACTCCAGCATAAAACAAAGGGAAGGAAGCTTTCCGCAGAGCAGAAAGGGATGGAAGTGATGGAGCAGAGAGATGCAGGGCGCGCAGCATTTCCCGCCTCAGAGCAGTCCTGCGCGGACTCTGGGTCACCTTCACCCACTTCAAACTTTCCAACCCAGAGCCTCTCTAGGAGATAAATAAACCACAGCACAGATGTAGCAGAGTTGGTTAGCTGCCTCCCAAGACCCACACTTCCCTCCACCCTTAGAAACAAGCTGCTAGCTAAAACCCTCCGAGCCAAGCCTTTTTGCCCAGGCTCAGTAGGAAAACACCTCTCGGCCTTCTCTGTTCAAAGGGAACCTCTGCTCAGCTGGCTTGAGCCTGAGATCAAGAGACTTAAGTTCAAAGAGTGAGCGGACCTGCAACGAAAGGGAAGCAGCGTGGTTCTCTGGGACTTTCAGGCAGACTCTTACGTTAGAAGAGGCATCCCTCCCTTCCCCTTCCTCTCCTTCGGTCTGAAACACAGAATGTGATGGCTGAAGCTATCTGGACCATGAAGGGACTTTTGAGGACAGGACTCATGTGCTAGGATTGAGCAATAAAGATGAGGCTGGATGTCAAATGACCCTGGACTCACAGCATCAGTCGAGATTGCCTCATTCAGATCTTTTTTCAGGTGGAAAAAATAAAAGGATTCTTGTGTGTTTCGGCCACTGTTTTTAAGTCCTCGGTTACTTGCAGCAAAATGCGGTTTCCATCTGACAGAGCATGAGGCCATTATTTTGTGCATAAGGCAAAATAAATTTCAGAATTGTAGGCTGTAGAGGTTAATCTATGTACTTTCTTACAGGCTTGGGGTGGAGATGGGGCCAGACTGAAGAGGAACCTGTATAAACTAATACAGTACACTTAACTTCCTTCCAACAACCACCCTCAAGAGCGCCCACTACACACGCCTGCAGCTGCCCTGCTTGAGAGCCCAGGCCAGTATGAAACACCCCCCAGTCACCTCTGTATCAAGAGAACTGGCTTCGGCCTGAGATCAAGAGACCTAAAGTCAAAGAACTGAGAGAACCTCGGAAGATACACCATGATTTTTAGAAATAAGAAAGGCCTGGCGCCATCTCTGCAGTATGGTGCTTTGCCAAGAGGCTGAGCAAGACACTTGAGACTGGTAACGAATCGACGAACATGTGGTATTTTTGCTTTTTACTTCCAGTTAAACCGTTAATACATCTCTGAAGTGAGGCTTCCTAAGTCAGCCGAGCACCACCTTGAAAGTGAAAGTGTTAGTCACTCAGTCATGTCTGACTCTTCGCGACCCCATGGACTGTAGCCCGCCAGGTTCTGCTGTCCATGGGATTCTCCAGGCAAAAAGTCTGGAGTGGGTTGCCATTCCCCTCTCCAGGGGATCTTCCTGACCCAAGTATCAAACCTGGGTCTCCTGCATTGCAGGTGGATTCTTTACCAGGTGAGTCCCCTGGGAAGCCCCAGATCACTTCCTTAGTTGAAGCAAAGAAGCACTCTTTCCTCTTTGAGAATGCACGCTCCCAAGGGCCTAAGTAAGTTCTAAATGGAAACATGAATAAACACACTAATGAATAAAAGATTAAACTAACAAATAAAGGCACTCAAAAGACAGGGAATGGGAGAGAGCTGGAGGGAGGCTGGCCACGGGCAGCGGCTGGAGAAGACGGAGGAAGAACAGCTGGGAGCCCACCTTCTGCAAGGTCCCTCAAAGAGACCCAGCGGGTGTGGCCTCCCACGAACCCCCCGGAAAGGCAGTGATCAAGCCAGGGAGGGTCGGGAAGGGACAGAGGGGCTTCCCGGGAGGGTCCAGGGGCTAACACTCCACACACTCACTGCCTGGGGGACGAGTTCGGTCCCCCGTCGGGGAACTAAGACTCTGCATGCCTCGCGGTGCAACCGTAAAACAAGAATTCAATATGAAAAAGTAAATATTAATACATTTTAAAGAAATTTTTAAAGGACAGAAAAAAAAGTCTCAGACTCAGGCAGCTAATCTGAGAAACCCCGTTTCCTCCTAGAAGCACCAAAGGCTGGGCATGTTTTAGTTATCTGGAATCCTAACACGTGAGCCTGCCGGGTGGCAAGGTGGGGACAAGCCTCCAAGGCTGTGAGCACTGTGAGTGCGGGGGCCCCGAGAACAGAGGCTGACTCTGAAACTACTACTCTGTCCATCTGGCCGATGACTCAAACCACAAGTCCCCTCCTCGGCAGGGCTGCCAGATTTAGCAAATAAAAACACCGAACTTCCAGGTCCACTTGAATTTCAGGTAAACAATCTGTTTCAGTAAAACGTGTCCCAAGGATTGCATCGGACAGAAAGATGCTTAAAAAAACAAACAAGGATTAGGAACTCAAACTGAACCGGGTGTCCAGTGTTCTTTCTGCTGACCCTACCCCTTTAGGGCTAAAACTTCACCAGGACCTTCCACCACGCATAAAATGAAACTCGCCTGTGGCCCAGACTCCTCACCATCTCTTTCTCGCTGTGACGGGGGTGGTTCCTTCACACACGTTTCAAGAAGCTCCCACTGTGTGATGAGCCCCGAGCTGGGACTCAGCCGCACCACCAGGCCCAAAGCAGAGCATCCCGAGCCATGGGGGTGTTTCTAAGCAGAAGGACCTGTACATCCAAAGACCATAAACCTCGAAACCTTATCAGTCATCTACTTCTCAGTGTGAATAAGCCCACCAGAGTCTTAGATGGGAAGTCTTCCTAGAAGGGAAGCGTGGACATGAGGTCTTACTGGGAGCGGGGGAAAGGGGAGAGGAAAGGAGCACAGTAGGGCAGGCAGGGGGCGTCCCCAGGTGAGGAAAGGTAAGTTAAAATGCTCTAGAGGAACGCTACCATTGGCTGGGGACCAAATTCTGTTGCCTGGCAACATAAAAGGCCTACTCACGTTGACAAAACTGGGAGCAAGAATACTCTGCTATCCATCAACTGAGAAGCCAGTCACCCTGCTGCTCCCTCCGAGGGAAGGCCCATGATTTACAGGAGGGGGCAGAGAAGACAGAAGAGAAAAAGAGGAACGTTCAAGGAGGCGTGTGGTTTCAGATTCGGTGCAGAACTCCACCCCGCTGGTCTGCGGCGACAAACCACAACTGTCTGCTTCGAGCGGCACTTACGGGAAGGGGGCAGGCCTCAGTGAAAGGCCACTAAAGAAAAAGGGACAGTCCCCGGGAAGTCCCCCTGACCCACCAGGCGTTGGGGGACAGCGCTCTGGGATCACAGCTTGCCACCAGCCCCGATCCTGGCTTCCCGCCGCCCTGCCCGGCAGGAAAGAGTCAAACGCAGGTAGAGATGGTTCTCGAACCACAGGAGAGAAAACCTCAGATCAGGCCCCGCCCACCCAGCCATCAGCCAGGGGAGGACATCCGTCCGTCCATCCGACCAAGGCAAGGGCAGGTCAGCAGGAAGGGCGGCAGCTCCAAGGGGAGTGGAGGGGGTGGACCCTTCCCAAGGGAGCCTGGAGACCCGCTGTCCATCAGGAGTCTTCACCCTGGGTCAGGGGGGCCGCCCCTCCTCCCCCCACCCCCCAAACCCCATCCCGACAGGAGAGTCGAGGCTTCCCAAACACAGCTGCTCCTTCCCCAGAATCAGCCACCAGGACTGCAAGGCAGGACCTGGTCCCGCGGGCCCAGGAAGGTCAAGGGCACACCCCCCGCCTGCTGTAAATCCCCAGCCCCGTCAACCAGCCCTCAGCCCGGGCGCCCAGGGGACGCGGTTCCCAGGACCTGACCCGCAGCCACCCCATGGGAATGTGGCCAAGGACGTCAGTGACCCAGACCTCCTCACCCGGGCCCCCGGGGAGCGCTGCCCACCCCGGGAAGACACAGGCTCAGCAGAAACACAAGCAACGAGGAGCCAGGGAAGCAGGACGGAAGGACACTGGGGTCCCAGCAGGGAGGGAGTTTCAAAGGGCCCGACGGTTGGCAAAGGCCCCACAGTTACCCCAGGGTGGCAAGGCAGCCCTGCGAGTCGATCGCTTCTCTTACCTGCTCCCCCTGGGATGTGCCAGGCTGTGCTCACACCTGCCAACCATCCCTAAATGCTGTCGAAGCGTCAGCAGTGGCCTGCTGCCAGGAGGAAGGAGACTAGGGTTCAAATCTCGGCTCCTCTCCACGGGGCCTGTGGTCCGGACACTCTCCTTACCTCCCAGAGCCTCAGTCCCTGTCCCCCCGCTGCCTGGCAAACCTGAATGGCTGCGATGGGTTCATGCCCATAAGTGACCCACCCCTGGAGGCCTGGGAGCCCCGTAGATCCTAATAAAGGGGGGCTACGGGAGCCCCTGATTCACCCAACTTCTCTAAGCCTCAGTCTCCTCCTCTGCAAAATATGTTTTTTAAACGTGCTACCTGGAGCTTGCGCAGCTCTTGAGAAAGGGCCTGGGGTACAAAGAGCATTGCAACTCACCTTCCCCTCCTCCCGCTGTCCTGGACCTCTGACCACACACCGTCCTCCAGGTAAGTGTCCCCTCCATGCTGCTGACGCCCAGCCCCCACCATCCAGCCATCTCATCCTCTGTCGTCCCCTTCTCCTCCTGCCCTCAATCTTTCCCAGCATCAGGGTCTCTTCCAATGAGTCAGTTCTTCAAATCAGGTGGCCAAAGTATTGGGAGTTTCAGCTTCAGCATCAGTCCTTCCAATGGATATTCAGGACTGGTTTCCTTCAGGATGGACTGGTTGGCTCTCTTCACTGTCCAAGGGACTCTCAAGAGTCTTCTCCAACACCACAGTTCAAAAGCATCAATTCTTTGGCACTCAGCTTTCTTTATAGTCCACCTCTCACATCCATACATGACCACTGGGAAAACCATAGCCTTGACTAGATGGACCTTTGTTGACAAAGTAATGTATCTGCTTTTTAATATGCTGTCTAGGTTGGAACTTTCCTTCCAAGGAGTAAGCATCTTTTAATTTCATGGCTGCAGTCACCATCTGCAGTGATTTTGGAGCCCCAAAAAATAAAGTCAGCCACTGTTTCCACTGTTTCCCCATCTATTTGCCATGAAGTGATGGGACCAGTTGCCATGATCTTCATTTTCTGAATGTTGGTTGAGCTTGAAGCCAACTTTTTCACTCTCCTCTTTCACCTTCATCAAGAGGCTCTTTAGTTCTTGTTCACTTTCTATCATAAGGGTGGTGTCATCTGCATATCTGAGGTTATCGATATTTCTCCCAGCAATCTTGATTCCAGCTTGTGCTTCATCCAGCCCAGCGTTTCTCATGATGTACTCTGCATATAAGTTAAATAAGCAGGGTGACGATATACAGCCTTGACGTACTCCTTTTCCTATTTGAACCAGTCTGTTGTTCCCTGTCCAGTTCTAACTGTTGCTTCCTGACCTGCATACAGGTTTCTCAAGAGGTAATTCTCCACCTAGGGAAGGTCTTCTGCAAACAAAGCCAATGTCCAGATTTCCCAATAAAGAAGACTACAGTGGGACTAACACGGGAATTCAGGGTACTTGCCAGTTTCCTCTCATCGAAAACGTGATTTCCCTGCCGTTCAAGGTCCCCAGCGCTCACCCATCCCTTTGGGCTTGGAGGGCTTTCCATCAGAAACAGGTAAGGTAGCTGCCCTCTTCTTGTCCTCTGCCAGATTTTATCTTCACAAGCAACTGAGTTCTTACCTGCCCTGCCTGGCATCACCCTTTTATCTGCATCTTCCACATCCCCTGCCAACCAGCAGAGGACTGTTTCCTCCTCTACCCATAGGGCATTTTTGAGGGTGGTGGTGGTGTTTTTGTTTTGTTTTTTAATGTAGCAGATTCACCTTAGAAAGATATTATTCGATAGAAAAATACATCTGGGGCAATAACTTACATTCTTTTTCTTTCATCCAATGCTTTACATGAACTAACTTATAATCATCATGCTAAACTGCAAAAATGGCCGTAATCCTTTGCAGGTGCTTTACAGATGGAGATTATCTTTTCCCCACCTCTTGCATTTGGACTGGCGGTGTGACTTACTCTGACTAACAGTACATTAACAGATGTGATGCAAGCAGAGGCCTGAAAAGGGCCCCTTTCTGCTCCTGGGGTCTCAAACAGTCGGACCCGACTGAGCGACTTTCACTCACACTCACTCCCTTTCTGTTCCTAGAATCCCAGCACCATATGAAGAAGCCTACATTAGCCTGTGGGATGAGGTGCCTGTAGGCCAGCCACCCAATACCTCAGCTGACAACCAGCCAACTCCGTGACAGATAAAGCCATCCCAGGGGCCTCCCTGATGGTCCAGCAGTTCAGCATCTGCCTTGCAATGCAAGGGACACTGGTTCCACCCCGGTCCGGGAAGATCCCACATGCTACAGAGCAAGTAAGCCCATGTGCCGCAGCTACTGAGCCTGCGTTCTAGAGCCCAGGAGCCCTAGAGTCCGTCCTCCGCAACAAGAGAAGCTGCGGCAGTGAGGAGCTCTTACACTGCAAAGAAGAGCAGCCACCACTGGCCACAACTAGAGAAAGCCCGCCTGCAGCAAACCCCAGCACAGCCGAAAAATAAATCTTTTACAGAGCAACCAACCCCTGGCCAACCCATCAGCTGACTGTATACTCATGAGATCAGCCAAAAGCTGAGATCAGAAAACTGCCCAGCAAAAACATCAGCTAAATAAACGTATAAAGCCACTGAGTTTGGTTTGTTTCACAGCAAAAGCTAACAGATACACAACTCCATTTTTCTTTTCTCTTTTGACCACGCTGTACAGCATGCAGGGTCTTAGTTCCACGAGCAGGAGCAAACCCAAGCCACCTCCATTGGCAGCTGGGAGTCTTAATCAGTGGCTACCAGCGAAGTCCCTACAGCTCCATTTTAGAGATGAAGACATTGAGGCATGAACAGTAAGCAGCCTGCCCAGGTCCCACAGCTATTACGTGGTAAGTTGGGATTCAAAGCCAGGCAGTCTGGCTCGGAGGCCAAGCTTTGCCAGCTGTCCTACAGTTAAGTCAGCTAAGCTTCAAACATTTCCCCTCCCACTACCTCGCCAAAGGAGGTTAAAGGACTGGATGTGGGCCCCCTAAGTATAAAACGGGCAACTGTCAGCACTGAATAACCCTCACTATTTTGCATTTATGCTGCACTTCAGAGTTGCAAAGTCTCCTGACACACTCGAACCATTTTAAAAATAACAAAGGTGGCCTGAAGATCTGCGATCACAGGACTGGATCTGACTCACGGTAGGAAAATGAGCTGAATGACTAACAGTGTGGTCCACACACGCAGTGGAAATATTATTCAGCCTCAAAAAAGAGATGAAATTCCAACACAGCCTTCATGGATAAACCTTGAAGGCATGGTGCTTAAGTGAAAAAAAGCCAGTCACAAAAGGACAAATTCTTTACAAGTCTACTTTCATGGGGTACTTGGAGGAGTCAAGATCACAGAGAAAGCAGAATGGTGGTTGTCAAAGGCTGGGGAAAGAGCGCAGTGGGGAGTTATTACTTACAAAGTATGGGGCTACAATTTGGGAAAATGATAAAAGTTCTAAAGATGGACAGTGGTGAGGGCTGCCCAACAGTAAGAATGTACTTAATGTTACTGAATTGTACACGTGAAAATAGTTAAAATGGTAAAACCTATGCTAAATGCAGTTTACTGTAATTTTTCAAGAAGGAAAAATATAACAAGGGTTGGGACTGGCAGTGACGATATGATAGGCTTGGGGCCACTGTTGGACTATTTAGATCCCAAGGAGCAGAGGAAGCAAGAAACTGTCGTTCAGGGCTGAGTCACAGGGCTCCACCCCCTCGTCAGAATGTCCCGGTCACACACGGAAGGCTGGACGGGCTGGCAGATATGTCAAAGCCACCTTAAAGACAAGCTCTGGCTCACAGACAAAAACCCTCAAATAAATCAAAGTCTGTTTCCTGCCTCCGCTCAACCCAGGGGAAAAAAAAAAAGTGTCCTGCCTCCTCTTAGCAGAACCCAGATTAGGTTCTCAAGATCACAGGACTGGATCTAACTCATGATAGGAAAATGACTTGACATCAGGAACAATAAAGTCAGTGCAAATTACTGATGAGCAGACACAATTTCTAACGGCCCAACAACCACAGATCTCTGTAAACTCTTTTTGGAAAACCAAGCTGTATAAGTCTTTCCCTTTATAAATCTCCGTTGTTCCCCTGAGACTATGGATGGATGGATACGAGCATTCCAGACATCATAAAACCATACCACCGTATTATCTCTTTATTTTCAAGAAAAATTGTGTGTGTGTGTGTGTTAGTCGCTCAGTCATGTCTGACTCTGAGACCCCATGGTCACCAGGGTCCTCTGTCCATGGG
Source organism: Bubalus kerabau (assembly GCF_029407905.1). Classification (NCBI taxonomy): domain Eukaryota; kingdom Metazoa; phylum Chordata; class Mammalia; order Artiodactyla; family Bovidae; genus Bubalus; species Bubalus kerabau. The sequence goes on from NC_073625.1 coordinate 198,652,355, forward strand.
ATTCTCCAGGCAAGAAAAAGGACATATATAAATATTAACAGAATGTATAGGGACTTATTTTCTTCTGAATTTTCTAAAATTTTTTTTTAAATGAAGCCTAAGGTCACACGGGGGCTCCCCAGGTGGCTCAGTGGTGAAGAACCCGCCTGCAACGCAGGAGATGCAGGTTTGATCACTGGGTCAGGAAGATCCCCTGGAGTAAGAAATTGCAACCCACTCCAGTACTCTTGCCTGGGAAATCCCATGGACAGAGGAGCCTGGTGGGCTACAGTCCATGGGGTTGCAAAAGAGTCGGACACAACTTAGTGACTAAACAACAATAACAAGGTCACAAAGGGATTCCATCATCAAAAATTATCTTATTTAAGTCATAAGAGGGGCTTCACTGGTGACTCAGCTGGTAAAGAATCTGCCGGCAACGCAGGAGACCCCGGTTTGATTCTTGGGTCAGGAAGATCCACTGGAGAAGGGATAGGCTACCTACTCCAGTATTCTTGGGCTTCCCTGGTGGCTCAGATGGTATAGAATCTGCTTGTAATGTGCGAGACCTAGGTTCAGTCCCTGTGTTGGGAAGACCCCCTGGAGAAGGGAACAGCTACCCACTCCAGTATTCTTGCCTGGAGAATTCCATGGACTGTATATAGTCCATGGGGTCGCAAAGAGTCAGACACGACTGAACAACTTTCACTTCACTAAGGCTGAAGGACACCTCCTAACTCTCATGGTCTGTGACCATCACTGTTTCACTGTATTCAGATCACTGTTGCCACAGCGATGAGGACGCTGAGGCTCTGCAGGTGCCTTATAATGCACTCTTGGAGGAGATGCTCTGAAGGCATCTCTGACACCATTGCCGCTACACACAGTCAGAGGGGCTTGTAAACATATACAGGAAGGGGCGGAGGTAAGAGCAGAGGGAGAGAACAGGGAGCCCCACTTCGCAGCAGCTGGAGGCAGGCCCACCCCCTTCGCCACCAGGAAGGTCTGAGGACACGGACACACATACAGACCCGGCCACTGGGCCAAGCCCAGATGGCCCACCATTCGCAGAGATGAAACAAGGCACATCCGCGCCCAGCCTTGGCCTTCAAGGGCCCTGTCAGTTCCTCGGCTGGAGACCAACAAGGTCCCTGGAGGCTGAGATGCAGGGGTCACTTTGAGCCTTCTCTGCCCTTCTTCCTGCCCACTTGTAAGGAGGAAGGAATTTGCGGGGGGTGGTTTGCAGGCATAAAGCTGGGCAGGATTCCCTCGACATTCATCTTGGGCTCTGCCAGCTGATGGAGAGAACTTAGCCCCAGGGTCTGTACTGGATCATGAGGCCTGACAACTCCGCGGCTTGCCCACATGACTCAGTCATTGCGTGATCAAGGCTCTCACTGGCCAAGAGATGAGAGGGAAACGCAAAGCCACGATTCACGACTGGCCGGCAGGAGTGCCCACCCAATCCAGCTCCCCACTATCTTCTTCCATCTAAGAGGACTGGGGTGCAAAGAAAAGGGAGTGGTGTGAAATCTATTCCAGGTGTGTTGAAGCCAACTGGGGACTCACCCACCAAATCCGATTTGAATCAACCCAACCCAGATGGAGCCGGATTTGCCAGTCTGCTCACCTAGCCACATGGCAGGGGAGAAGCTGCGAGAAATGCAATAATCAAAAGGGAAAGCTCAGCATGCCAAGGTAGGGCTGGGAGGAACATCTGGTCAACCCCTCATTCACTTACTGGTTCATTTGCTCATTTCCTCAAGACTTGAACACTTTCTGTATGCCTCATTGCAGACATGGAAATGACCCAAGCAGGCCAAATTCTCTAAGTCTGGAAATTTCTCTAAGACCAAATTCTCTATGTCTGGTAGTGGGATTTCACTACTGTAAATAAGTAGACAGTAAGAGGTCACAGGGTGAGAACTGCTATGGAGAAAAGGCCTAACAAGGAACGGGGTTTGGGGTGATGGAGATGGTGGGCTGGCAGTTATCATTCCAATGTGAGCCCAGAAAGGCCTCGTTCATAGAAAAGAAAGTGAAGTCGCTCAGTCGTGTCTGACTCTTTGCGACCCCGTGGACTGTAGCCTACCAGGCTCCTCCGTCCATGGGATTCTCCAGGCAAGAGTACTGGAGTGGGTTGCCATTCCCTTCTCCAGGGGATCTTCCCAACCCAGAGATCGAACCCGAGTCTCCCACATTGCTAGCAGATTCTTTACCCTCTGAGCCACCATAAAGTATCATCTGAACAGAAACCTGAAGGAGATGGGATGGACCAGGCAAATCCTGCAGTTAAGACCACACACAGAGGGACCCGCAAGTTCAAAGACTCTGAGACAAGATGAGGTCTGGCATCAGCTCAGCCAGAGGAGGTCACCGCCCGTCAGCCAGGGCTGGCAACCCAAAGGGCCCACCTCCAGAGGCCCCTGAACACAGAGGTCCCTTCAGCAGTTCCACTCCAAAATCTCAGCGCTGGGGACCCAGTGGGGAAACTCCCAGTGGGGATGCCACTGCCAAGGGTCCAAGGGGACGCCTTCACAGGCCCCTGCAAAGTCCCCCAACAGCACAGGGACCTCTGTGGCCTCAAAAGGCCCAAGGATTCAAGTGACGGAGCCTTTCAGAAGAGAGGATTTCGTGCCCTCCTCAGGACTGACCCAATGTTTACAGTATCAGAAACGTCTCCTCCAATCTAAATAGAACCCTTCACACTACGAGGTCAAGACCACTGCCATCCTGGGATATGGGGGGTGAGACCCATCCCCCAGTAGGGGGCACCCTGAAGGCTGTGACACAGGGCACCCTGGAGGGGGGATGCCTCGGGGTGGGGGGCTTCTGGGGACTGGTGAGCACCTTCTGGAGAAGGACTTCTCCCTGGAAAGCTGCGGGCCTGGGTGGAGCACAGAGGGAGGAGGAGAGCAGAGTGGCTGAGACGCAGGCTTCTCGCAGGCCAAGGTGCCCAGGCCCTGTGACATCACACAGCCCAGGGCAGCAGGCCAGGGAAGGGCGGGTTTCAGGCTGCTCTGTCCAGGAGCCAAGGCAGCGTCTGCATCAGGTTCCAAGCAGAAAGCTCAGCTCAAGGTGCGGAGCTGCAAAACCCAAGCCTGCAGCGAGGATCTGGGCAGAACCACCAAACATCAAAGGGATCCCCAATGAGACGTCTGAGGGGTACCCGGAGCAGGGCCAGGGACAGGAATGCCCACGTCCTAGCCCTGGATCCTCCATAGCTTGTCTTATTGCATCCCTGGGGCTCCCCTTCCCAAGGACTACCCTTTGCCTGCTGCCTCCCCGCCTCCCAACAACACACGGTGCACACACAGAGGGAACTCTCAGGGGAACCCACCCTCGCTGAGCATCGGCTTACAGGCAGAGACTCGGGGAGGCAGCATCTTCCATCACCAAACACACAGCAGGGACAGGACTTCACTATGGACCAACTCCTGAGCCCTGGGGGTGAGCCAGCCAGCTCTGCCGTGTGTTGGGAACTCTCTTCCCTCCTGTTCCTGGAGCCTCAACCTGACCCCGGGAGGTCCTCACACCGCTGATGATCCACGGAAGACACCCTCTGAAGCCAGCAGCCCCAGCGGCTGCCCCCCTTTCTGGTCTCGGGTCCTTTGTCACCTGTCTGTGCTCTCGGGAAAAAGAACCAATGTTTTAAGAGAAGGAAACGGTCAGTTCCTCCCGAACCTGGAAGGAGAATTCGAGGGAAGGAATGTTCTTCCTGGGGCTGACAGGCAGTCACTAGGGAAGCAGAGGACAAGCCAGGTGTTCTAATCACAGCCTCCTGTCCATGTGAGCTAGCCTGGCCACTTGGGAAGTGGACCAGGTACCAACTCCAGCAGCAAGGCATTGCCCAGTGACCCTGCTCAGTCGTGTCCGACTCTTTGCGATCCCATGGACTGTAGCCTACCAGGCTCCTCCATCCATGGGATTTTCCAGGCAAGAGTACTGCAGCGGGTTGCCATTTCCTTCTCCAGAGAATCTTCTCAACCCAGGGATAGAACCCAGGTCTGCCACATTGTAGGCAGACACTTTACCATCTGAGCCACCAGGGATGTAATAATATATTATTGAAAGCTCAGTCACATCCGACTCTTTGATACTGGAGTGGGTAGCCTACCCCTTCTCCAGGGGATCTTCCTAAGCCAGGAATCGAACCAGGGTCTCCTGCATTGCAGGCAGATTCTTTACCAACTCAGCTATCAGGGAAGCCACCGGTGGGGACATCTAAACGCCAGCACCCACATGGCATTAACAGCACTGAGAGCGGGAATGAAGGCAGGCTGTGGGGTGAGAAAACAAGGCACCAACTCCAAACTCACCTCCTGATGAAGTCGTGGCTCTCCTGCACCCCGACCTTCAGCAGGGGGGCCTGGAGGTCAGAGGTGCCCACAGCACCAGGCAGGGCAATGGGCAGACCAGGTGCTTACCTGCCTTGCCACCCTCCGAGCCTCCCAGTAGGGCTTCGAGTCCTCCACGGCCTTGCCGATCTTCTTCACCAGCTCATCCAGCTTCACTGTCGCTTCCACCAGGACAGAGCGGAACTTCTGACGGATGTCCTGCAGACAGGAAATTGAGGACAGAGTTCAGGCTTAAGGAGCCTGCAGAAATCCACTTGACTTCCCCAGAAGCATGCCGAAGGGCCTCCACTCAACCGGGAAGCCTGTGCGTACAAGCCCATGTCAACAATGGCCCCCGACAGAATCTGGTGTGATACTGCAAGCGTCCCAGCACCTGTGCCGGCTGGTATGGCAGCCCCCGGCTGTACATGGCTACTGAGCACTTGACCCTGGCTAGCGAGAAGGACAGAAGGAGCTTTTCACTTAGTTCATTTTATTTAGATATGCTTAAACAATCAATGAGGCCATGACTACCGCATCAGACAGAGCGGGTTATACTGCAAAGCTCCATCCAGGGGAAGGTGCCTAACCTGGTCACCCCTGGCAGCTTCAGTCCATGATGATGGCAGCATTTGTCACACGCCCATGAGGTCCCCAGTCCTGTGACACGGTCAACACTAAACAGTGTGTGCCAATTTCCGACAGGCCAGATCCTGTGCTCTGCCTTGGGCTTGGTCCCTGCCTTCAGGACGCCTCCAGTCCGGGGGGTGAGAAGGGGATAAACACAGCCCATCCCCAGAGAGTGTGTGAGGATGAGACTGGCACAGCTGGCATGGGACCCAGGACCCAGAGCCTCAGCAGGCCAGGTAAGGGGGGGTGGGAGGCTCGCCCTTAGAGGGGGACTCATGGGGAGCTCCCAGGGGTACCATCTGCACAGAGGCCTGAAGCATGGATGGGAGGAGGGAGACACTGAGTCCAGAGCAGCAGCAGAGCCACGCCCACAGCGGAGGGGAGGGATCGGGCTGGCACTTTCCAGAGACTGCAGGAAGCTGGACGTCCAGAATGTGGGGAACGGCTAGAGATGAGGGCGGCCACCCCCTCCGGAGACACCACAAGCCATGTGGGCCTGGACAGGCATCGGGGAGAGGGGAATCAGGGGTGGGCGGCACCAGGCTTCACTGCACCATCAAAGTCAGGAAACCAGGTCCACAGAAGCCCCGAGGAGGAGAAGAATCACAAAGACAGTCTGGTTCCAGCTCTAGGAAGACACTGGAAGGGTTGGTTGGGGCTTCAGAGACCCAGGCCCCTCCACCCTTCCTCCCCCAGGGAGCTGGCCTGGCACGGCCACAGCCTGGGGAGTCCGCGTGTATCAGAGGGGCGATGTGGGCGCTGGGGGAGGAGGAACAGCACATGCTCACCAGCCGCGGGGGGGCCCCAAGAGCAGCCGGCCACCCGGCTGGTACACATGTGGGCGTCGCTGGCTGCAAAGGGGCTGCCTCACTATCTGAAAACTGCTTCTAAGCAGAAAATTACATGGACCTCATGGGTCACTGGGATAGCTCACAGGGGGGTCAGGAAGGCCCTGATCATGCCTAACTTGCTCTCCCCTCATTATTTCGCGCTTGGGCTTTCTAGGTGGGTTTGAAACATACGAACATGGCCTTTGTCTTACACAGAGCGTCTCAGCCCCTGGGCGCCCCATCCTGTACCCGTGGTCCCTCCCCCAAGTCCTGTGTCCTCATCATCGGAAGCTGCTCCGCCTTCCCTCTTCTCTGGCCAGGTCTGCAGTCACGTGCTTCAGCTACAGCTGCTGAGGACAGAGACAGAACAAGCTAGACTTGTCCTCCAGAGGACACGCCGCGCACGCGCGTGCGGGCCACCCGGGGACAAGCAAAGCCCTGCTGAGCTGCTGTCGGGCCTGACTTGCAGTCCGTGGGAGGCAACGTATTGGCTGCAGCTCCAGTCTTTCAGCAGAGACACGGAGCTAAACCGGGTTAAAGCTCTATCTGCAAGCTCCGATCCAGTCACTTCTTTACACATCGTTTTTATTACCTATAAAATGGTTCTTTTCCATCTCCTAAGAGCTAACACCTAGATCGGGCAACACAGGGCCCCCATTCCTACCTGGCAACCAGGGGCTAGAAGTAGAGGAGAAGACACCCCTTAGAGACAGTCCTTTCCAGCCCCGTGCCCTGTGCCTGAGCCACGCCCAGCCTGATTCACCCACTGACCTCCCCTCCCAGCCCTCGGAGACTTCTGATTGCCCAGAGCTACTCCTGGCACCAGTGACTGTAACAGCTGGGTGCCTAACAGCTAGCTCCTGGTCACACAGTAGGTACTCAATAAATGCACACAATGTCCCCCCACCCCCCCCCCGGCATAAAAAGAGACCCATGATTCTACAAGGGGGTGGCTCTGAGGGGCTGCTGACCCAGGGGAGGAAAACCTGCTTTGCAAACACACCCACACATACAACTGCATCTCCAGGCCACAGGTGGGAAAACCGGGGCCCAAATCAGCTGGCACGTGACCAGGGGCGGGTCACACTCTCTCTCTCCATCCTCTCTGGGAACTGAGAATTGGGCCCCAAACCAGGAGCCCACGGACCCACAGGCTTCGTGCCCTTGGCTGTATGCTATATACTAAATGGAAATTTTACATAATTTATCCATTTCAGGAAAACTCATATAATTTTATTTTAATTTAGATTCCAAATTCCTCGTAAAGAAACAAAAATTTTTTCTTTTTAAATCAAATGATCAGGCAACACTGGGCCCCTATTCCTACCTGGCAAGCACTGGTTAAAAGTGGAGAAGACACCCCTTAGAAATGGTCCTTTCCAGTCCCCAGGCCTTGTGCCTGAGCCACGCCCAGCCCGCTTCACCCACTGACCTCCCCTTCCCAGCCCTCAGAGACTTCAGATTTGCCCAGAGCTACTCCAGGCACCAGGCACTATAATATAAGCCACCTACCTGCGTGAAAGGCCATGCAGGGAACAGATGGCCAGTCTCCCATGGGGCAGACACAGACGCTTTTATCCATCCATCTATGCAGTCACTAACAGCCTTACCAGCTAAGGTGCTTCGGTTGCTCTTTGTTTTTAATTGAAGGACAGCTGACTTTCAGGGCTGTGCTAGCTTCAGGTATACAGCACAGAGATAGAGCTGTACCCACCTATCTCTTCTTCCCAGATCCTTCTCCATTCTAGATTACTACAAGATATTGAGTACAGTTCCCCGTGAGTGCCATGGGTGTGATCCACATTGTCCAAAGAGGGAAACTGAGGCACAGCGTGACCAGGGAGCCTGCCCAAGCTCACAAAGCTGGGACATGGTAGAGCTAAGACTTCACTTTAGACTTCCTCAAGTGGTAAATAAATAAGCACGATGTAGCGTGATAGGTACTAAAGACCTCAGTCTACACGCTGCAGCAGACACACACCCAGGACGGCCACACCCAGAGAGAGTCATCCCAGCCAGGACTTGGAGAGAGGGGGATTTCACCAGAGAGAGAGAAGAGGGCATCGCAGCTGAAGGACCAGCAGAGCCAAGGGCAGCAGATGGGAGGGCTGGCAGGAGGAAGGCCACGGGAGCAGCTCCCAGGCTCTGACCTCGATCCCACATGCATCGGGAGACAGGGTAGGTTTCTCGAGTGAGCCTCCATTTACCCACCAAGCGCCTGCTGTCAGTAATGCCTGAACACCACTCTGCCTCTTCCCTGGGGGTCCCAGGGTTAAGAATCCTCACTTACATCGCAGGGAGGGCAATGTATGATCCCTGGTCGGGTAACTAAGATCCCACAGGCTGTAAGACCAATAAATAAATAAATGGATACGGACAGAAAAGAGGGTTTTTTTAAAAAAAAGAAAAGTAAACCTCGGGACTGTGAACAGAACTTTCCAGGCCGCAACAATGCACACGCTGAAGGCTGATTGCAACTTGGTCCTGCCGGGAGGAAGGGGTGCAGGGCAGAGGAGGAAGGAGACTGGAGCCTCCTCTTCCATAGCGGCATGGTGGGGTAAGAACTGAAACGAAATGTCCAGAAGCAGCCACACAAAGCCTGCTGTTTAGAGCGACAGAAATAAATACCTAAATAATCAGCTAAAATTCGTTAACCGGATCAATTAAATTGCCTCTAAGAGAGAGAAAGATGGGGCTGGGGTGGGAGGATCAGATACTAGTTGGGAGGGGTTGTTTTGTCTTGTTTTTTGCCCTTTTTAAAATTTGTAGGAAATTATCACAGTGTTTTTGTAAGCAGAAGCATCCGCAGATCAAATCTGGGTTGGGGTCCCCACGTGAATCTGGCAGGCAGATTCAGGGACCACCAGCCTGGTCGAGCGTGTGACCATCGAAGGCTGCTGAGTCCAAGAGATATCAATTGACATTAGCGTCTCCCTCCATCAAAGAGGCTGTGCTGCCAGGGATGATGACGCAGGGTTGGCTGGCAGCCAAACAACAACAACTATTCATCCAAGACGTGTTAAGCGCTCAACACAAAGCTAGCCTTCTCCCTGATAAGAGAGCGGACCTAGTTCTTCCACCATTCCACAAAGGGGCACGGCTGTCCGAGTAATAATTCACCATAAAATCCCGAGGTGTGGGAGCCCACAAAACCAACATCTTCCCTGCCTACCCAGCATAACAGCCCTGATTTTACTGGACCTCACCCTGGTCTCAGAACTGATCGCATGCCTGGGCATCAGTACAGGATACTCCTAGCTTCAGTCATCATTAAGGGAGGGCACAGGACCCATCAGAACCAGTAAGATTTCATTCTTGGACTTTTCTGAAACTGTTAAGAGGAAATTTTTTGTACTGAGATGGCTGAGTAGATGGACTAAAAGCTGGAGCAGATGGCAGCCCTCTTGGCACAATGAGCAGAGAGTCCACCAGAGGGTAGGGCGGCAAGGAGTCCTAATGACGACACTTGGAGCATTTGGACCTAGCAACGCTTTACAGTCTAACCCTAAACTCCACTTCCCCCGAGCCAAAATGGTTCACACACAGACACACACAATCGTCACCCCTGCTTCATGTTTTAAGCTAGATGGAACTGGATTTCTGTCCTTTGCAACTGAACTAAGTCTCTTAAAAAAAAAAAAAATACTGAAAACTACTATATGCCTTAAGGTAGTCATGCTGATATACTCAGGGAGGGGAAAGTCAATCACAGTCTATAAAGTAGCAAAGTTCTGTAACTAAATACAGGTGATTGCTGGAGGGCTTCTGTAAAGCCATAGGTACAAGGAGCTTCTGGGGAACTTAATTCAACCTATTCTGTAGAAAGAATTTCTCTCTTTTTTTTTTTTTTCCAATTCATCTTAAAGCCAGCTGGCCACAACTGAACTTGTACTTTTTGCCTTATTTCCTAGTTCGAGAAAGGACTCCACCATGGCTTTCTGTCATCTACAATTACGAGCAATGTGTTTCCCAAGATCAGAGTTGGGGCTGCTTCCTGGGGTGTCCAGGGAGGAGAGCCAACTGTTTTCCCTGAACTAAGTGATCCACGGATAAGCTCAGAAGACATCTCGGGAGAAGGAGCAGACCTTTCACTGGTCGAGAAAAATAAGCCACACGCCGGCCAGGGCTGTTTACCAGCGGATTCTTTTTTAGATCAGCATCCGAAGGAGTTCTAAGCCATCCCTTGGCTTGGATGAGACCTCAGAGCTTGCAGTCTGAAAACTGTGTCACGTCCAGTAGGTGACTCAGACTGAGGGCAGTTTATCCAAGCGGAGAACTGAAGGTGGCACAGTCTCCCATGTGAACATGTCGGTGTGTTGGAAACACGGCCCTGGACCAGACAAGAAACCCCGCCACATGAAACCTGCACCAGGGCGCCCGGGAAGTGGCGGGCAGGCTGGGCACACCGGGGACAAGCCCTTTTTTCTGGCCAACCCAGCCACCTAAGCCTCAATGATCTCGCCTGGAAGATGAGAAGGGCAGCCTCTCCCCTTTACAAAGGCCTCCCCAGAACCTATCGAGGTGAGGAAAGGACATCAGGTTTTAAAAATAACTGTCCTACAAACTAAAGTCACCGAACTTCAAAAGGTCCCGAGTCATGCCACTTATAAACACACTGCTCTCTGCTTGTGGAAAGATTTCGCAGGCATGCTCCGAGCCTCACAAAGACCCTGCAGGACAGCGTGGCCAGGCTCAGCAAGAAGATCCCCAGTCCCCAGATAAGAGACCTCGGCCCCAGGGAGAAGGGCTGGCCTGGCCCGGGGTCTCCCACGGGGAGTGTCAGTCTACAGAGCATCAACAGATCCCACCTGGCTTTCCCTCACCCGTGGTTCTCAAAGTTTGGTCCAGGGAACACGGAGGTAGGGGTCGGGTGTTCCTGGAGACCTTTTCTGGGACTTTGCACGATCAAAATCATTTTCATAATCAAATTCAATTTAATTTGCCTCTTCCATTTTCATTCTCTTGTGACTGTTGAATGGAGTTTTCCAGAGACTACTTGATATGTGCCATCACGAGAACGAAGGCAGGAGCAGAAATGAGAATCCAGCTCTCCTATTAAGCCCGATAGGAAAGAGACTTGCGAAAGCCAAAAAATGACGGCTTTCTTTTCACAATTTTTTTGGGGGGGTTGTTATTCTGATAAGATATACATGTAATAGGGTTAAGTTATTTTGATAAGATATGCATGTAATAGGCTTATTACTGTCACTTTTAATGAATGAATACAGTTTTAAAAATAAAAATTCATTTAAAAATGAATACAGTTTTTAGAAATGGGTAATAGATGCTACCCATAAAAACAGAATCTCTCTGAAATGCTCAGTGATCACAGGAGCATGAAAGGAACCTGGGGCCCAAGAGCACCAGGTCAGCTGGTGGCCCCAAATCACACCCGCCCCACCCACGCCCTGGGCCGCCCTGCAGAGACCCCGCTGGAGGGGAACACGGGTGTGTGTTCAGTAACAGCAAAGCAGCTATTCGTTCTCAGGCCCTCCTTCACCCCTTCTGATTTTCCCAAGGAGAAAGCCTGCATTTGGAGCCACTCTGATTCTTCACATTTGCTCATCTCCCTTCTAAGAGAGGAGGAGTTGGTCAGGCTCAGAGCCTTCCCTGGAGAAGGGAATCTGCTAAGAATTTGATAAGCAAACTGATACAGTCACTGGAAACAAGAGAGCGCTGCTCTCAAAGTCAGCAAGCGGGGCTCATCCACGTGATTCTTCACTAAAAACCTTGCTTTAAACAAAATTATTTCCCACTGATGGCTTTTCACTTACAGTCATTAAGTCTCACTTTCAAACAAAGGACAAATGTGAATCCATGTGGGAAAAAAAAAATACAGAACAAGAATAAAGCAGAAATTATGACAGAGGCAGAAGAACAAGAGATTTGGGATGTAAAGTCTCTGTAGCAGGAACATTCCAGAATTCCACGGTGCAAGGCACCATCAGACACGCTCTGACTTCCCAACCAGTTCTAAGGAAACCGACATGTTTTTAATGCTTCTACAGATCATGTTGTTTACTTTTCCCCCCACCCATCCAATCTATTCTTTAAGTGCACTTGTGGCAGCTGCCAAAACACAAAGAATCACTTTCCCAGGGCTTCGGTGAGAAGGATCAAGCGCTCTACAGGCTGTCTGCAGAGCTTTCTGCAACACCGGAGATGCTCTGAGTTTACACAGGGCTCGACAGAGGCCACCGGCCACACGTGGCTAAATGAAAACTTGATGTGTGCTTAGTGCGGCTGACTGGGTACCATATTAAACTGTCATTTTGAAGTAGAACTTGAGTCGCCCCACAGGGCTGATGACTGCCATCCTGGGCGGCACAGGTCTGGCTCCTGAACCCATATTCCACTCTGTGCTCTGCCTGCAGGGCCGGCCACGCTCCTGGGTTCCCCTGCTGCCTGCCCTCCTTGCCTCTCCTGCCCCAGGGAGTGGCCATCACAGCCCTGGGGGATGGACGGGCAGCCGGGACGATCTGATCTCAGCTCCGACAATTTTGCAGCAGAGGCATAAGCGGAAAGACTGTGCCTGGGGCAGAGCCAGGGTCTAGGGCACCAAGGCAAGAGGCCCCCAGAGTTGGGAGGTGGGCAGAGAAGGGGTGCAAGGGCAGGAGCCCCCAGGGAGCCAGGGCCAGCCCCACAGGGACCACAGGACCCCTGCCCAGCACCACACAGGCCCTATCACCCATCAGCAAGTTTCACCCAACCAGGGATGGGAACATACATGGAAAAAAAAGAAAGAAAGAAAATGGGGAGATAGCACCAGGGCCTCCCAGTCGGGAAGCAGCAGAATCGCGGCTAGGTACTGGTGCCCAGCTCCCCGCCTCTGCCCACCTTTCTGCCCCACCTTGAACCCCAACTTCTTGGGGCATCTCCCAAACCCACCTTCTTTAGGGACTGTGCCCCGCACATAAGGAGGATCCTGCTGCCATGCTTCTGACATACGATCCTCTCCCGAGGGCCAGAATGGAAAAAGCCAGAGGACGGCAAGACGAGGACACAGAGGTGCCCACGGACAGGGAAGAGCAAGCAAACGAAAGGAGAGCAGGCGGCAGGTGGAGGGTGCAGGAGACAACCTGGGATCCTGACCCTGACTCTGCAATCACCCAGCCAGATCCCTTACCAACCCAGCCAAGGCTGCTCTGTGGGGGAGGCCCGCAGCACGGCGAGTCACCGTGCTGGGCCCACACGTGCTGGGACACTCGGAGCGCCTGCTCAAGGCTCTGCAACGCCCTTCCCTTCCCGGGGGTCCCCCTCCCTTCCGCCTTTCAGAAACCCCGTCTTTTATTTAAGCTGCTTGAGTGGTTTGGGGTACAATAGAGGGGATTCTAGCCCCAGTTCCAGGCCCAGGGCAGGCCCCAAGCAGCCGAGCAGCCAGCAACGCCAGCCCTGCTTCCTCTTTCCACACCAGCACACCAGCTGTCTGGGTTCTGCACCAGCAAGAACTTCCTCCCACCGAGAGAGGAGAAGAGGAAAGAAGCGGTGCTGGTCAGCATGGTTTCCTGTACAAGCTGGCCTCCTCCAAGGTGTTCAAGCATCTGAAAGCTTTTTTTAGGCCTAAGCAGAACCAAGTTCCTCCCAAGCACAAAGGCTGTGCTCTAGAACTCTGATTCAACTAGAGGAAGTTTCCAAACAAGCAGGTGAGGACCTCTCCCATCCCCAGAACACACAGCCGGCACAGCTACCTGCCCTGGGACACGCTGCTGCTGCTGCTGCTAAGTCACTTCAGTCGTGTCCAACTCTGTGTGACCCCATAGACGGCAGCCCACCAGACTCCCTTGTCCCTGGGATTCTCCAGGCAAGAACACTGGAGTGGGTTGCCATTTCCTTTTCCAATGCATGAAAGTGAAAAGTGAAAGGGAAGTCGCTCAGTTGTGTCAGACTCTTAGCGACCCCATGGACGGCAGCCCACCAGGCTCCTCTGTCCATGGGATTTTCCAGGCAAGAGTACTGGAGTGGGGTGCCATTGCCTTCTCCCCTGCGACACGTAGCCTTGGCCAAAATCAAGATGCCACTGCCATTTGCAGGCTGAGTTAAGAGAGTTGGTGGGTCTGGGAACGCAGAAAAGGCTCTTTTTTAAACATTTTTAAAATAGTTCAGACTTGGGGAAAATGAGGGTAAGATGCAGACATGATGGCCTTTAGCCTGAGACATTTCAGTGTGTATTTCTTAAAAATGAGGATGTTCTCTTACATAACCAAAGTAAGATGATCACAATCAGAAACTTAAAACTGATACAACGCCGCTAATCTGATCTGTGATTTTGTTCAAATTCTGATGTCCCGCCAACATCTTTTACAGTGAAAGTGTTAGTCGCTCAGCTGTGTCCAACTCTTTGCAACCCCAAGGACTCTAGCCCACCAGGCTCCTCGGTCCATGGAATTCCCCAGGCAAGAATACTGGAGTGGGTTGTTGCTGTTCAGTTGCTCAGTTATGTCTGACTCTTTGTGACCCCATGGACTGCTGCATGACAGGCTTCCCTGTCCATCACCAACTCCCGGAGCTTGCTCAAACTCATCTCCATTGAGTCGGTGATGCCATTCAAGTCTCATCCTCTGTCCTCCCCTTCTCCTCCTGCCTTCAATCTTTCCCAGCATCAGGGTCTTTTCTAAGGAGTCAGTTCTTCTCATCAGGAGGCCCAAGTATTGGAGCTTCAGCATCAGTCATTCCAACGAACATTCAGCAATGATTTCCTTTAGGACTGACTGGTTTGATATCCTTGCTGTCCAAGGGACTCTCAAGAGTCTTCTCCAACACCACAGTTCAAAACCATCAATTCTTCGGTGCTCAGCCTTCTTTATGGTCCAACTCTCACATCAGAGAAGTAGATATTTTTCTGGAATTCTCTTACTTTTTCTATGAGCCAATGGATGTTGGCAATTTGATCTCTGGTTCCTCGGCCTTTTCTAAGTCCAGCTTGAACATCTGGAAGTTCTCAGTTCACGTACTGTTGCAGCCTAGCTTGGAGAATTTTGAGCATTACTTTGCTAGAGTGTAAAATGAGTGCAATTGTGTGGTAGTTTGAACTTTCTTTGGCATTGCCTTTCTTTGGGATTGGAATGAAAACTGACCTTTTCCAGTCCTGTGGCCACTGCTGAGCTTTGCAAACTTGCTGGCATATTGAGTGCAGCACTTTTACAGCATCATCTTTAGGATTTGAAATAGCTCAACTAGAATTCCATCACCTCCTAGCTTTGTTCGTAGTGATGCTTCCTAAGGCCCACTTGACTTTGCACTCCAGAATGTCTGGCTCTAGGTGAGTGGTCACACCATCGTGATTGGGTCATTAAGATCTTTTTTGTACAGTTCGTCTGTGTATTCTGCCACCTGTTCTAATATCTTCTGCTTCTGTTAGGTCTGTACTGTTTCTGTCCTTTATCGAGCCCATCTTTGCATAAAATATCCCCTTGGTATCTCTAATTTTCTTGAAGAGATCTCTATTCTTTCCCACTCTACCCACTGGAGTGGGTAGCCATTCCCTTCTCCAGGGGAATCTTCCCGACCCAGAGATCGAACCTGGGTCTCCTACATTGCAGGAAGACTCTTCACCATCTGAGCCAACATCTTTTACAGCAAAGGAAGAAAAGGTATTTTTTCCTGGTCCAGGATCCAGTCCAGGACTCACACAGGATCTAGTTGTCAAACTCTCTCTAGTTTCCCAAATCTGGAAGCGTTCTTCAGTTTTTCATGGCATTGATAATTTTCAATAATATGAACCAGTTATTTTATAGAATGTCACTTTGGGAAAGACTCACTTTCAAATCATCATTTTTTGTCGATGTTATACAGGCAGTAGCCACAAGAATGGAATCTAACCAATACAATAAAAAATATGTATGCTTAGGGCTTTGCTGGCAATGCAGTGGGTAAGAATCTGCCCACCAGTAAATGGGACATGGGTTCAATCCCTGGCCAGGGAAGAGCCCAAAGCCACCAGGCAGCTAAGCCTGGGGGCCACAACCACCAAGACCACAAGCTGCTGCTGCTGAAGCCGGTGGCCCCGGAGCCCGCGCTCCCCACAAGAGAAGCCACTGCCGAGAAGCCTGCACACCGCGGAGGAGGGGCGCCGCCGTGCCCGAACGGGAGCAAGCCCGCACGCAGCAGGGGCCCAGCCCAGCCAGAACTAAGTCAGTACACTTTTAAACTGTTAAACATATTTTAAAAATTGTAAACTGTCAAAATATACATATATATACTTAAATAGCCTAAGGTCCAAAGCACCACAAAGGAGAAAACCCTTTAATCTTCAGGGACAAGGGTCAGTGGTTTGAGGCCCTGGAAAAGGGACAGAAGTTACATAACCACACACACACACTCTCTCTCTCTCTCACATACACACACACTCTCACATACATACACACACACTCTCTCTCTCTCACACATACACACACACTCTCACGTACACACACACACTCTCTCTCTCTCTCACATACACACACACTCTCATACATACACACACACTCTCTCTCTAATACACACACACATACACTCTCTCACATACACACACACTCTCTCACACACATACACACACTCTCACACACTCACACATACACACACTCACACACACTCCCTCTCACATACACACACACATTTACACATACACACTCTCACATACACACACTGACACACACATACACACTCTCTCACATACATACATACATACTCACACATTTACACACAGACACACACACATACACACACACTCACAAATATACAGACACACACACAAATACACACACTGACACACTCTCTCACAAACATACATACACACACTCTGTCTCTCTCACATACACACTCACACACACACACACAAAGCTGAGAAGGCTGACAGGACTTGCTGCCGTTTCATTCAGGGCCAAACACGTGTTTTTAAACCCACAGGATTCTTTATGTGAGAGGAGGCAGAATTGCTGAAATGCTGGCATTTTACAAGAGTTCAACCACAGGTGAACTATTTTCCATGTCTATGCTGAGAGGCTTAACATATTTCCTCAACCTGAAGACCCACTTTTTCCCCCACGCTTGCAGATATCAGATCTCAGATGGATCATAAAGTTAATGCACACATTTATCGGGAGTGACGCGTCAGCCAGGCATCAAGTGGGCCTGCGTCACAAGGTCTGTTTCAGAATGAAACAAGTGTGGGCATCAGGGCGGTGCGGCGAGTTCAGAGCCGGCCTCGGGCGCTCCAGGGACCAGGCAGCACAGCCTCCCTGGAAAGCACGCAGCCCCCGCCCAGCACTGCCGGCAAGATGCTGCCCACTCCTCCTGGAGGACCTTTCTCCTGACACAGCTCACAGAAGGACGAGAGGGCGGAGGACGCAAAGGATCCAAAGTTAAAATCCACTACCGCTGTGAGAGATGTGGAAGGACCCAGAAGAAATGGCTGAAAACGTCAAAAGAGGCTGCTTCTAGCAGAACTGGAAGCGGGAAGGAGTGAGGCAGAGGACTTTCATTTTCTCAAGGGCTTTTCTTCAACTGTGCACAAGTATGGCTTCAATAAGGATCAAGGTTTGGCTGCAGCACAGATTCACCAGCGTTTTTTATTTCCCCATGATCAAGACAGGACGATTCAGCCCATTCAGCACGTTGCTAGATTCAAATCAAAGTCTCTGTCCTGCCAGTAAACTGGTACAGCCACTATGGAAAAGAGTATGAAAGTTCCTCAGTCAACTAAAAACAGCTGCCACCTGATCCCACAGTCCTGCTCCTGGGCATGTATCTGGAGAAAATGAAAGCTATCGTTCAAAAAGATGCATGCACTCCTGTGATCACAGCAACACTATGACCTGGAAACAACATGAAAGCCCTTCAAAGGGGAATGGATAAAAAAGACACGTGTGCATGCGTTAATGTGGGGGGTTTCCCAGGCGGCTCAGTGGCAAAGAATCTGCCTGTTTGATCCCTAGTTTGGGAAGATCCCCTGGAGAAGGAAATGGCAATGGAAGGAAATGGATTTCTCTTGTCTGGGAAATCCCACAGACAGAGGAGCCTGGTGGGCTATAGTACCTGAGGTCACAAAAGAGACAGATACAACTTGGTGACTAAACAACAATATATATGCATGTATGTATGTGTATGCATGTGTATGTATGTGTATGCGTGTGTATACGTGTGTGTTTGTATATATTAATACACACAGTGGAATACTACTCAGCCATAAAAAAGAATGAAATAATGCCATCTGCAGCAACATGGGTAGACCTGGAGATGATCATACTAAGTGAGGTAAACCAGACAAAGACAAATACCGTGTGATATCATTTACAAGTGTGATCTAAAATATAACACAGGGACTTCCCTGGTGGTCCAGCGGGTAGGACTGCTCTCCCACTGCAGGGGGAGGGGCTTGATCCCTGGTTGGGGAACTAAGATTCCACATGCCGCACAGTGTGGCCCAAAAATAAAAGAATAAAAAGGACTTCCCCAGTGGTCCAGTGGCTAAGATTCCACGCTCCCGATGCAGGGGGCCAGGGTTGGATCCCCAGTTAGGGACCTAGATCCCACATGCAGTAAAGATCCCACACGGCACAACTAAGACACGGCCCAGCCGAGTAAAATAAACACACAAAATATGACAGGACGGAGCTTATCTACACAGAGAAACAGACTCAAAGGCATGGAGAACAGAGGCATGGGTGCCGAGGGGCAGCTGGGGCAGAGACGGGATGGAGTTTGGGATTAGCGGGTGCAAACTCTTATATAATGGATAAACAACATCATTATATAACGTCATTATATAAGATGTTCATCATTTTATATAATGGATGAACAAGGTCCTGCTGTGCAGGGAACCATGTTCAATATCCTGCGATAAACTATAATGGAAAAGAATATGAAAAAGAATGCATATATACGTATAACTGAACTACTTTGCCATGTAGCAGAAATTAACACCACACTGTCAATCAACTATATTTCAATAAAACAAATCATTTTTTAAAGTCTCAGTCATTCACTATCAGGGATGGCAAAGCTTTTGCCCGTCATCTAACTCAGAGGCTGCCATTGCACAGAGCGGGTAACTGAAGCCTCCCCCTCACCAAAGATGTATATCTGGCGAGTGTCAGGGTAGAGACTGAACAGCTTGTTGCCAAGTCCTAGATCAGCGTTCCTCCACCTCACCAGCCTCGGTGGGGACCTCAGAGGATGCACCCTCCAAACCCACAAACACACATCTTAAAACTACTTCAGCACCTGGACTCCAGCCTCAGACTTCTGGATCGAAATCCTGGGTGCTCATCCCACTGGCCGGGTGGCCCAGGAAAACTGGCTTGGTCTCTCAGCAACTCTGTGTCCCAGCACCATCCTCAAGAGCTGCTGTGAGAACTAACCTATATAAAACCACTTAGGACAATGCTTGGAATGCAATCAGCTTTCGATAAACAGTAGTGATTTTTATGGAGGTGTTGTTATTCAATAAACAGCAACAGTTAGACAGGAAAGGACCACAGTTGGTTGAACACTTTACATGCTAGGTACAGGGCCAGGCACTTTATGATCATGACCTTATTTAATCCTTAACAGCTCTGCAAGATAGGTATTGCCCTTCCTCCTTCCAAGAGAAGGAAATGAAAAACCTGGAAAAGCTAAAAACCTTGCCAAGACTGCATAGCTTATGAAGAGGCAGGGGGAGGATTCAAATCTAGATTTCCTGAAGGCCCACGTCCACGCTTTTCTTGTATCAGCTCTAAAACAAGTTTTCCTATGCTTTTTCGATCCCAAGTTTCATAGCATTCAAGTACGATTTGCTTAAACAAGTTCCAACCTGGGTGGGGGGAGGAGGGGTTGGATCCAATTTCTAGCAAACGCCTACACCACCAGGATCCTATGTCTGCAGTGGGAACGCTAGCAAAATCCAGGGCAGGGGAAGAACGCAGCATGTCCAAAGCTGCCCAAGGGGTTTAAGAACCTTCCCCCTGGATTTATAAAGTGTCTGTCTAGCTATTGTACTCCGGGGCCCTGGGCGCCACTCATTTTTTATAATAGGCGTCGAAGCCGCGGCGTAATATTCTCTCAGACAGAATTTTAAAGAAATGGGGCAAAGCAGCAAAGAATCCTTTATGGCAGAAGCCATAGCACTGCCCAAAATGGCTCGCTGTTGCTTTAATTGCCGCTGGCTGGTTTAAGGGTCACTGAGAGGAATAATCAAAGTCCTTCCTCTGCTGGCTGGTTAACCATTAAAGCAACTCAGCAAGGCCCCGTGAACCGTGGCTGTTCCTGAAGCCGATGGACTTCTGCCGGCTTCCTTCTCAGTGCTACCACCCAGAGCATGGACGTTCTAAAGGGGCTCAAATGCCTTGGCACTGACCCCGTCCAGAGATGGAGTGTAGGCCCGTCCTCCTGAATCTGCTGGGCTCCTGGCTGCCTGGACCAACAGATCACCGCGAAAGTGCTGCTGTGGGACCCGGAAGGCTCTGGTGTTTCCACCTGGTCATCCTGAGACACCCACTGGGGGCAGCCAGACACCGCGAGGAAGTCGGAGCGCCTGGGACCGCCAGGCTGGGGCAGTCGGATGGAAACACGGACCAGCTGAGCCTGCAGCCAAGACCCAGAATCTGCGTCCAGACACCATGGCGGGGGTGGCGCTCCTCAGACAACCAGTCCAGCCAGGCCTTGGGATGAGCGCACCCAACTGACATCCTGGCTACAAGTGCATGAGACTCCTCCAGCGAGGACCACCCCACAGATCTCACTCCAATTCCTGATCCACAAATCATGGGCAAGAGAAAGCATTTGATTTGGGGTGAAGAAGTTTGGGGGTAATTTGTTAGGTACAAACAGGAGCTAGGACCATGAGGAAGGATATTCTTCTTCAAAAAAAGCTAAAAACCAGAGAGAAAATGTCAAATCTGCCGGTTTCAAATTTATCAGAATGAAGCTGAAGCCTTTTGTGTGGACAAAGGGTCAGGTGGACAAAGACACCCGAACTCCGTTCATCACGTTGAGTGTGACTCTGACCCCACACGATAGGCATTTACATTAAGCGGATTTGGCTGCGGTGAGAATACTCAGCAGCAGACGTTCCTGTGATTGTCTTCCTGATGGCGATTCCTATCTGTCAGAGCTAACGCTAATGTCTCTTGGATAATCCAGCAAAACACAGCATAGGAAAAAAGTCAGGCCAGAAGAGATCAAAATTGTTTTCCATCTTCCTTTAAGGAAATGAAAGAGGCTGATTCTCTGAGCTCTCTAAGAGCACCTTTGCAAATCTGCAAATGACCATGAGACTCTTGGTTAAGACGTGTTGCATAAAAGGGAATCAGCCTCTACTTTAGAAGCATCTATGTGGTGATAGGCAGATTAAGTAACTTTCAGAGATGGAGGGCTGGGTGAAGGTATCTGGGATGCCTGCCAAATGATGAGGTTCAAGAGATGTTTAATTCAATCCAGCCAACACACACACACAAATACACTGCTATATTAAAAGTCTCTACAATAAATGCTCAGAAGGAAAAACAATAGTTCAATATTAAAAGGCTGCAGCCCACAGGGACCACAGCTCTCCGCCAACAGGGGGATCTGAAGATTCTCTCAACTGTGGGGACAACGGTTCTGCCAACCCTCAGAGCCTGTCTTCTTTGGAGGTGATGACACCCTAGACACCTTGCAGCCAGAGGGAAGGTACCCGGAAAATGCTGGGGACACAGTCGGGTCCCTGTACTGCACCAGCAGGTGCCCAGGTTCCCACAACGGTGCCAGGAAAGCTTACATACTATCTGTAGAATTGTTTAAAAGGAAGACAGCTGATTTGTTTTCAGGCAGCAGACTCCATCTCAACATCGACAGCTATTTCTATATTCTAGCCAACAGCCTGCACTAGTATCATTTTCCCTAAGTGACATTATAGTGACTGACACTGTCCAAGGGCTGTATGTACCCGCAAATCTTTATCCATGTAGAAAGGATGCTACTACTCAAACCCATATACTAAGTTTGAATATCTAAACATTCTTAATACTTGGAATGTTTCCCACTGTTCTATCTTGGGGATTGTTTTGTATTGTTACAAATGAGGGTTTCTTGGCTGCAAACAGCCCTACAAGGCCTTTAAGGCTCTTTTCAACCCTCCATGAATTACCACGTGAGAGTTTAACAATACAATAATTCACCAAGCAAACCCACCAACATCAGGATTTATCCACAGTTAGGGCAGGCACTACCAATCTAGAAATTTTTTCCTACCAGCCCTCATCGTTCCTAAAATTCCTTCCATGAAAATTCATTTCTTTGATTCATAAAGATTTCTTTTTATAATAGTGCTACATTCTCCACCCTCATGCCCTGCCTATTAAAATGGTCATTTCAAATAATGCAGAAAACATTGAGAAATGAAAAAAATAAAACCCCCAGCATTCTTAGCAGCAACCATTAATAACATGTGAGGCTACGTGCTTCTGAAACTGTGATACTGCATACCCCAACCCCACCATCAAGCAACATGAATCAACATTTTTGCAGAATACAATAAACCAGAAAAGTGAAAAGCCACTGGGATGTCACAGCAATGTCAAACGGCTAAAAAGAAAAACTTCTAAAACTTTATTCTCAATTTCTGTGGGTACTTCACCTTAAGTGGTAACAAGCAGAGCAGAGTCTGGGGACCATGCTATGATTCTCTCTGTTCTAGACCTTTTTTTCCTCTTATATGTACATGTTCTTTTACTGTATGTATATATGCTTTTACATAAACTCTAGCATAGTTTTACACAAGCATTTTTCCCACTAGCTTTTTTCCCACTGAATAGATGATGGCCATGTGTCCATATCCACACATCATCCTATTCCAGTGTGAAACACTCTTAAAACTTGAGCATCTCCAAGCAGGGCAGAGTCCTACACCTCCATGAGCTCAGACCTTTGGGACTGAGGGGCTTGGGGGAGGAAGAGGTCACAGGCCATGCTTTACCAACGCCGCCTCTGTGCCCGGGATCAAGGCTGCCCAGGCACGGCCCAGGGGCTGATGCAGTTTCAGAGCAGGCGTGAGGGAAAAGGGCCCTGCCTGTTCTGCAGGACAGTGTGTGTGGCAGGAGCCACGGTGAGTCCACAGAGCGTCTGGCTCTAACCGCGACTCCAGCCATTCATTCCCCAATTCGTTGTGAGCAGGCACTGTGGGAGATACTGGGGTACAAAGATGGGGAGGCCAAGCCCTTCCTTCCAGGGGCTGAGTCCAGGGCACAGGGAGCCAGACCAGCACAGAAATGACCAGAAGACAGCCTGAGAGAGACATGAGAGACTGGTAGTGCTGCTTAGACAGACTCCTGGTGCCAAGCCTCCAGAGATTCTGAGTCAGCAGGTCTGGGTGGGGCCCAGGACCGGGCAATTCTACCTTGGTTCTGCGGTGCAAGGACCACACCTTGATGGCATTTCTCGAGGGCAGGGGTTCCCCCCCAGGCAACCCTGTCCCCTTTCCCCAGGACACTTCCAAGGCCAGAGATGTGCCTGGTGTCACAACTGGGCGGGGGGCACAGGAAGTGGTCTCATTTAGTGAGTGGATGCTGTAAACCTCCTAAATGGACAAGACAGCCCCCACAACAAAGAATGTCAGCAAACTGTGTCACTAGCACGGCTGGGCACTTCCCTGAAAGCAAGATACTCAAGGCCTTGGTTTTATCAGAAGAGGGAGGATCGGCTCGATCACACAAAGTCCTGCTGAGGATTCAGGCATGCAAAGTGCTTAGAACAGGATCTGGCACACGGGAGGCACTTTTTTTGCCATTATTACTATTATTAGCTCTCGTTACTACTGCAGAGCAGCTAGGAGACAAGGACATTCCAGGATGGACACAAGTCCTTCCTGCAAGGACCCCGCCATGCTACAGCCCTCGCATGCCCTCTCCCAGTAACAGGGGCAACGATATTTACTGACGGCTTACTACGCAACATCAGTGGGATGAGGAAACTGAGGTTCAGAGACATCTAGTAACTTGCCCCAGGTCACACAGCCATCAAGGGGCAGTCTGTCAACATTCATTCGCTCGATCATCAACTGAGCAGCCACTATGCACCAGGCAAACCTCAGGAGGAGACACAGCCTAACACAGCGCAGCTCAGGCAGAGAAACAGGTGATCTCCCGAGCCCAAGGTCTGCGGCTCCAGACCCCTCAGAGTCCACCCTGCTGTAATCCTGGCCCTGCGAGCCCTCTCTGGCCTCTTGCCCAGAGCCTGTCTCTGACAAAGGGACCTCATTGCAAGGGCCCTGGGGAGGAGGGTGCAGCATCTCACTGGAACCTTCCCTGCATCCATCCTGAAGACCCAGCGGGTCCCCACGCTCCAGGCCAGCCCCGCAGGCGGGAAGCCACACCCTCCCCAGGGCTGGGCAGCAAGCAAAGCCCTCCTGCCCCCAGTGTCTCCTCCAGCCCCCAGGCCCCCCAGAACCCCCAGGCCACTCATGACTCCCAATTCACGGACCAGGTGACTCAGGCTCCAAAGCGGCAAGTGCCCCCAAAAGTCAGTGGAGCTCAGGTTCCAGCCACGTCAC
Organism: Bubalus kerabau; assembly: GCF_029407905.1. NCBI lineage: Eukaryota > Metazoa > Chordata > Mammalia > Artiodactyla > Bovidae > Bubalus > Bubalus kerabau. Next base: position 198,676,615 of record NC_073625.1, read on the forward strand.
TTGAAGCCAAGATGTCCCTCCACACACCCCTTTCCCGTGACTTTGGGTTTTTTTTTCCCCCTCTGACTATAAAAGAGTACAAATTCAAAGCAAATAATTCAGAAAACACAGAAAAAATATAAAGAGAATACATCTCACTCATCTCTCCAGCAGATATAATAGCTGGCATGTAATTCTTCCCAGATACGTTTATGCACATAAACATAGGTTTTAGAATAGCCTCATGATTCTAAATCACGAGCCCGTGCTCTTGGAACCTGCTTTTTCCCATTCAGATGCATTTCTCGGTTAGTAACAAGCTGGTCAACACGTGAAGCCCGGATTCTCTCAACCAGCGCCTGGGCTCGGTATTCATCTGTTTCAGCAACCCCCTACCGACTGTCAGGCAGAGTCACAATTTTCCAACATTTTCAAACAAGGCTGTGGTGAACCCCGCTGGACCTGGATCTGTGCCCAGTTACCCCCTTAGGACAAATTCTTCCAAGTGCAATTGCTGGGTCAAAAGTCACAGACATTCCAGCAGCAACAAGGGGACTGTCACCCAAGCGGGCAGCCCTAGTCCTACTGGTCTGATGGCCAAACTTCGGGTCAGGGCTGGGTGCCCCAGAGGCCCAGAAAAGACGTCACACCCAGCTGGTGACCGAAAGGTCTGCCCCCCCCCTGGCTCCCCTCCCCGCCACGCCGTCCAGGCTGCGGGGCGTCTGCATGGCCACTCTCCGCCCTCCCCTGCCAGCGGCTGGCCCTCCCAAAAACCCGAGTCCCCAGGCCTTGACGCCAAAGCCCCCATTACATCAGAGCGCCCCCAGCTCCCAAGACCCTGCCCGGGTCCCCCACTCTGTGGCCAAGGCCCCCGGAACAGTGAGGACCCAGCATGAGCCACAGGAGGGCCTCAGGACAGGCTACACGGACGTCTCCAGGGCACCGCGCCCTGCAACCAGATCCCTCCAGGGACAGAGTCAGCCTCGCTGTGCAACACACACACACACCACACACATACACACACACAGTCATACAACAGTCACACACACCACATACACAGTCATGCAACACACAGACACCACACACACAGATGCACACAAACACCACACACACACATCACACACACCAAACACACACACCACACACAGACACAGTCATGTAACACACACACACCACAGACACACAGTCATGCAACACACACACACACCACACACACACTAATCCAACACACACACAGACACACACTCACACAACACACACACACATCTTATAGGAAAAAGTGCGGGGTACAAAGAGATTCCAGCCTCAGTCATGCAACACACACACACACTCACACACACACACAAAACACACGTACACCCATGCAACACACACCACACACCAACAGTCATGCAACACACTCACACAACACACCACATACACACTCATGCAACACACACACACACCTTACTGAAAGTACAAAAAGATTCCAGCCTCACTCATGCAACACACACACACACCACACACACACACACACATCTTAAAGGAGAAAGTGCTAAGATGTGACAACATTGTCCTCTAAGAAAATAATTTCTCTTCCCCTGACCTGTGCTAGTAATTCATTAGGAAGAGTCCAGGATGCGCCCAATTCACCGGCTCTTCTCCTCCCCAACCCCAAGTTTCCAGGCTCGGGACAGTTTTTTAAAGAGAAGCTGTTTGCTAGTTTTTGGCAAAGGAGAAGGCTGATGCTGGGTGCAGGCCTTCTGTGAGTCTGAGGAACACAGATGTCCAGAATTCGGATGCTTTTTCAAACCGCCTCCACCCAGGCACAGAGGGAAAGAGCACGGCCGTTTACAATGAAGCGCCTCTGCCCCTGCTGGGAAGGGCAGGCTGAAAAAGTCAGTGTGCGATGGCTTTCCGAGCCAGAAACATGTGCGTGGGCAACTGGGCCTGGAGGGCCCTTCCTGCTCCTCATCAGTGACCATTTCACCCCGAGACCAGTCCACCTTCAGAGCAGCAGGGGGTAAGGAAAAACTAAGGAACTGGGCGTGGAATGTTACAGATCCCGATGACAGTGACTTAGAAATTCTCTGCGCTGCCTCTCGTTTCAAACCTTTGAGAACAGATCCGGGTACACAGCATCCAAGTGCATCAGCACGTCTCCATGCCCGCTGCACCCCGGGGCAAGGCTGCCACAGGCAGAAGGACTGCTTATCTTTCTCCAATCGGCTAGCCCCACCCCCAGGGCACCGGTGCTCAGCCCAGGAGGCGCCCCTCCTTAGCACCGACTGTTCCCTCTGGAGGGTCCTTCCCCAATCCAGGCCCGCCCCCTTCAGACAGGCTTTCAGGGAAGCACACAGTGGGTGCTCAAGAAATACTCCATGAGTTAATGATTAAAGCTGATTAACCAATGTGCCTGTGGGAAAATACATGTGTTTTCTTAACTTGAAACATCAAGCTCATATTCAAGAGCCTCTCTGATAAAAGTCTGGGCTTCCGTGGTGGCTCAGAGGGTAAAGCATCTGTCTGCAATGCAGGAGATCTGGGTTCGATCCTTGGGTTGCGAAAATCCTCTGGAGAAAGGATAGGCTACCCACTCCAATATTCTTGGGCTTCCCTAGTGGCTCAGCTGGTAAAGAATCTGCCTGCAATGCGGGAGACCTGGGTTTGATCCCTGGGTGGGGAAGATCCTCTGGAGAAAGAAATGGCAACCCACTCCAGTATTCTTGCTTGGAAAGTCCTATGGATGGAGGAGCCTGGAGGGCTGCAGTCCATAGGGTTGCAAAGAGCTGGACACAACTGAGCGATTTCACTTTACTTTACTTCAATGTTTCTGCAGTTTCAAACTCCTCTTCTGTGAAACGTGCTCTTTAAACAGGGAAGTGTGTCCTTAGCAGTGGTCATGTATGGGTGTGAGAGGTGGACCATAAAGAAAGCTGGGTGAAATGAGTGAGTGAAGTCGCTCAGTCGTGTCCGACTCTTTGGACCCCGTGGACCGTAGCCCAGCAGGCTCCTCCATCCATGGAATTTTCCAGGCAAGAATACTGGAGTGGGTTGCCATTTCCTTCTCCAGGGGATCTTCCCCACCCAGGGATCAAACTCAGATCTCCTGCATTGCAGGCCGATGCTTTAACCTCTGAGTCACCAGGGAAGCAGAATTGATGCTTTTGAGCTGTGGTGTTGGAGAAAACTCTTGCGAGTCCCTTGGACTGCAAGGAGATCCAACCAGACCATCCTAAAGGAGATCAGTCCTGGGTGTTCATTGGAAGGACTGATGTTGAAGCTGAAACTCCAATACTTCGGCCACCTGATGCAAAGAACCAACTCATCTGAAAAGACCCAGATGCTGGGAAAGATTGAGGGCAGGAGGAGAAGGGGACGACAGAGGATGAGATGGCTGGATGGCATCACCGACTCAATGGACAAGAGTAAACTTTGGGTAAACTTCGGGAGTTAGTGATGGACAGGGAGGCCTGGCGTGCTGCAGTTCATGGGGTTGCAAAGAGTCAGACACGACTGAGCGACTGAACTAAACTTTCTACTTATAGTTAATACAAAACACTGGCTATATTCCCCATATTATACAAACATCCTTGAGGCTGCCTTACCTCCAATACTCTGTCCTGATAACCACTAGCTTGTTCTCTACACCCGTGAGTCTGCTTCACTTGTCATATTCCCCAGTTGGTTGTATTTTTCAGACTCCACATACAAGCAGAATCACACAGTATTCGTCTCTGTCTGACTTCTTTCACCTTCGCGTAATGCCCTCCAAGTACATCCATGTTGCTGCAAATTTCATTTTTCACGGCTGAGTAACATTCCCTTATGGATATACGTACTAAAAATGTTTTGGCTGCACCACGTGCAGGATCTTAGTTCCCCAACCAAGGATCAAATGCAGTGCAAACCTGGATTCTTAACTACTGGGCCACCAGGAAAATCCTGTACCACATCTTTATCTATTCACCCATCAGTGAACACATAGGGTTGCTTCCATATCGTGGATGTTGTAAACGGTGCATGAGCACTGGGGTCACCCATTCACTTGAATCACTCCAAGTCACGAGGGATGCTGGGCCCTGCAGACCATAATCACAAAGCAAAGGAAAGGAGATGCGGACAGCAGAAGCCCCGCCCCAGAGGCTCTGAAATATCACAGTCAATTGTCATCATCTGTGAATCTGTCTACTCACTAATTCCAGAAAATACTGTGCTGCTCTACAGCCATGTGCGGGCCAGCACAGAGCGCAAGGTGCCCCAGGCGCCTGCGGGGCTGTTCTCGGGGAGGAGGGACAGACCCCCTCTGCCCCACCCCAGCTCTCGTGCTGCAAACAGGCATCCTTAACACAGTCCATTTAGTGCCACACTTTCTGCATTTTTGTGCTTTACGTTGCTGATTTTGCTGCTTAAAATGGACCCCAAGCCTAGTGCTAAAGGGCTGGCTAGTGTCCTAAGCCCAGGAAAGCTGTGATGAGCCTAACGGAGAAAACACGAGTTGAATAACCTTTGAGCAGGCTGAGTCATGGAGCTGATGGCCAAGCTCAACATGAATGAACCAAAAATATACATTATAGAAGGTGTCTTTCGGAGAAGGCGATGGCACCCCACTCCAGTACTCTTGCCTGGAAAATCCCATGGACGGAGGAGCCTCGTGGGCTGCAGTCCATGGGGTCGCTAAGAGTCGGACACAACTGAGCGACTTCACTTTGACTTTTCACTTTCATTCATATGAACACATAGGGTTGCTTCCATATCGTGGATATTGTAAGAGAAGGAAATGACAACCCACTCCAGTATTCTTGCCTAGAGAATCCCAGGGATGTGGGAGCCTGGTGGGCTGCCATCTATGGGATCACACAGGGTTGGACACGACTGAAGCGACTTAGCAGTAGCAAGGTGTCTTTAGAGACTTCCGTGCTGGTCAAGTCGTTAAGACTTTGCCTTTCCTGGATTGCAGGGGTGCAGGTTCCATCCCTGGTTGGGGAACAAAGATTCCACAGGCCAGAAACTCAAAACAGAGAACAGAAACACTATTTTAACAAATTCAATAATGACTTTTAAAATGGTCCACATTAAAAAAAATCTTTACAATAAAATCATGTGCATATTAAAAAGCAAAGACAAAAAGGTCTTACTTTGCCAAAAGGTTTTACTTTGCCAAAACAGGTCCGTCTAGTCAAGGCTGAGTTTTTCCAGTAGTCATGTATGGATATGAGAGTTGGAGTACAAAGAAAGCTGAGCACAGAAGAATTGATGCTTTGGAACTGTGGTGTTGGAGAAGACTCTTGAGAGTCCCTTGGACTGCAAGGAGATCCAACCAGTCCATCCTAAAGGAGATCAGTCCTGAATATTCATTGGAAAGACTAATGCTGAAGCTTCAACACGTTGGCCACCTGATGTGAAGAACTGACTGACTGGAAAAGACCCTGATGCTGGGAAAGACTGAAGGCAGGAAGAGACGGGGAGACAGAGGATGAGATGATTGGATGGCATCACCGACTCAATGGGCATGAGTTTGAGCAAACTCCGGGAGTTGGTGATGGACAGGGAGGCCTGGCGTGCTGCAGTCCATGGGGTCACAAAGAGTCGGACACGACTGAGCGACTGAACTGAATGTGTCTTTAAACAGAAACACAAAGTTACATACTGATCAGTGGACATGGGGGACCAGCGGCTCACGGGAGCCTAATGAGGTTGAACTTACTGAAAGCCTTTGGTCACAACATTTCCCTTGGGAGCCACGGCTTCCCGCAAGCTTAGCGGAAACTTCTGCGAACAAGGAGGACCATCCGTGTGCTCAGGTGGCTGCTCCCTGGCCCACGCCCATCGGTGCCCACCCTCCCCTGGCACCCCCGCCGCTCCCTCCATCTGCCGCTCTGCACACAGGCTCCCTTGTTCCACTCAGTGTTTTCCGGAGATTCCTCTGTCAGGTCGCTCTTCTACTGGACTCGCAATCTGTAATCACTAGCCGCCCCTCCACACCCCAGCCTCAACTGAGACATCAACTCCCTGAGGCAGGGCTTCTGTCTTGAACCCCTATCTGCTTGGATCAGCAGAAGCTGCAAGCCCAACAACAAGGTGGGTGCCCAGTGCCTGCCCGAAGGGACATAGCCTGCCAGACAACGGCCATCAGCTCCCCGGTGGGCTCTGCGAGTGTGAGCAGTGCCCAGAGAGCCTGCACAGAGGCTGAAACCCCACCGATTAGACCCGGGCTGCCCTCCTAAACCTGGTTGGTCTGAAGTGAGACGTGCTCTGGTATAAAAGATGCACAAGACTTCCAAGACCGGGTACAAAAATATATGCAAAACATCTCACTCTTGATTTTCCTGTTTTGATTCCACACTGAAATTATTCTATCTCAAAAATTCTGGGTTAAAGGAAATTGGATGGAAATTAGCTTCAGCTGTTTCTTGTTCCTTTTCAACATGGCTGCTAAGGAAGTTTTCATGACGTCCAGAGTTTGCCCTATACTTGCCTGAGTCCACCCCGGTTATTGGAGAAGGAAATGCAACCCACTCCAGGATCCTTTGCCTGGAAAATTCCATGGACAGAGGAGCCTGGCAGGCTGCAGTTCATGGGGTCGCAGAGAATCGGACACGACCGAGCGACTAAGCACACACACCCTGGTTATAACAAGGCCACGGAAAGGGCAGCCGGTGACACAGGTCAGGCTGACCCCCTCTCCCGGCGGCTGCCAAGTGCCCTCCTGAGCCAGGCAGGAAACACCTGTCAGAGTTTCCCGAGACACACAAAGACCTGAGTGTGTCCAGAAAGGGGCTTCGGAAATCGGGGCTGAAGGGAGTTGAGATGAAACAACTGTGCCTCAGAAGGGGAATGCAACCCGGACAGGGGCCGGCATGGAGTAGCCCTATAAATATGTGCTGGATGCTAAATTGTGTGTGCGTGCTAAATCGCTTCACTTGTGTCTGACTCTTTGTGACCCCATGGACAGAAGCCCGCCAGACTCCTCTGTGCATGGGATTCTCCAGGCAAGAATACCGGAGTGGGTTGCCATGCCCTCCTCCAGGGGATCTTCCGGACCCAAGGACTGAACGCACATCTCTTACATCTCCTGCATTGGCAGGCAGGTTCTTTACCACTAGCGCCACCTGAGAGGCCCTGAATAAATCAGTACTTGGCCAAAAACAAAAAACAAAAAAACTATTTCTAATTTGTCTGCTGGTATTTGGGATCACAGAGCATGAGAAATGAAAGAGGATCTGAAAAATGACTAGACTCTGCCGTGTGGCTGACCTGTGAGGACACTGAGCTCTGTGTCCTCCCCTGGAGAACCGGTGGTCCCTGCCTCCCACCCTACCTGCCAGGCCCAGGCCACCTGGCAGAACTGTCCACGATGATGGGAGTTTTCTCTGATCTGTCCAATACCAGGCCTACTGCGCCCCTGAAGGTGGCTACTATGACTGAGGAAGTGAACTTTCAATTTTATTTAATTGTTATTAATTTAAATTCAAATCCATCATGAACAGCACAGCTCCGGGCTGCTGTGGCAAGGTGGAAGGTGGTAAAGCCTGTAAAACCCTCGGGGGACTCGCCTGGTGGCCCAGGGGCTGAGACTCTCCGCTCCCAATGCAGGGGGCCCAGGTTCGAACCCTGGTCAGACCCCACACACTGCCAATAACAGCTCGCACGTCACAACTACAGATCCTGCGTGCTGTAGCCAAGACTCACGGCAGCCAAAGAGAGAGACATTAAAAATTAAAAACGCTTTTTGGAATCGTCAAACCCTGATAGAAATGAAATGGGTCATGCTGCTAAATGAATTCCAAACGTGAGATTCTAAGAGATTTCAACTGCCCAGCAAACAGTCCTGATTCATCATACGTGCAAAAAATTTCCACACACAGAAGGTACTTCACTTGGGGGAGAAGAGGGCTCACAGATGAATCAGAACACAGGAAGAGTCCTTCAGAAGCAGCTCGGCAAACTAGCTTTGCCTCCCGGGCCACCTCTGGCCTCGACATGCAGGGACAAAGCAGGGTTGCCAGCCTGGTGGATCACATTCCTGAGACCTCCCACCCCCTCACCCGGAGGGACCAGCGGCCCCCGCCCCTTCTGCTGACCTACAGACTCGGGTCCTCCCACAGCTCCCAGACACAACGGAGGTTGTCAAACCTGCTGGGAAGTGGTGGGAAAACCACTGCTGAAAAGGGATGGGGGCTAAGTGGGAGCCACGAGAGTGTCAATCTGTTCACTCAGGTGGGAAGATGCCCACGAACTTCAAATCGAGGTCTCAGCTCTCCAGATTTTTCCAGGCAGGAAAGCACTTCCGAGACTAAAAACAGCTTTTCTGTATCATTAAGATCATTAATATTCTATACCCAAGCAGACAATAAAGAAAAAAAGCAGGAGAGTGGAAGGGCTGGGACAGAGGGGGGCGGCGAATGGTTGGGGCCCAAAAGTCAAAAAAGATCTAAGTACTTTTAAGGAAACACATGATTATTTCCAAGTAGCAATGTAAGGAGTCGCTGTAAAATATTTAAGAGATTTTGTGAGCTCATTCATTCTTATCCATTAAAGGGCACAGCTAATTTCCCCCTTCAATCCTTCTAACTTTTCAACAGACACGTTAACTTCGGGGCTTAAGAGTGTCTAAAGCCCTTGGTTTGGGCCCCTCCGAGTTTCCAGGATGAAAACCACGTGAAATTGGATCCACATGTGTTCCACCCACAAGCTGGCCTCAGTGGTGTAATTTATTCTGTCGGGCAGCTTGCTATTGCTCAACTTCAAGGAGGGAACGCCAGCAACCACTCTGCAGCTATTAAAACAGAATGAACCAGCCTGGGGTCAGCAGGACAGAAGCCACCTTCACTTCAGGACCCAGCTTTCTGTACCTCAAGTTCAGTCTCCCGTCTGTTGATATCATCCGTGGACTGATTGAGCTTCTCCAGTTCTCCCTGATGAAGAAAGGGGACAGAAAAAAAGACTTCAGGGATGCATGTCTTTAGTTTCCACTGTGACTCAGCTCCAAAATCTGCAAAATTACTCTGGCCCGTTTGTAGGAAGAGGAACTAGTCCATATTAATTGTCAAGGAAAACAGTTGGGCTTTGGCTGGAAGAACAAATGAATGTCAGCATTTCTGAAACCTTTTTCTTGATAGTGGCCTTTTTGAAAATGACTTAAGGTCCCAGGAATTTGTCTTTTCTTAGAAGGTCAATTATTTATTGCAGGTTTGTGCCTTCAGGTAAACCTACCTGTTACAAATGGTTTAGAGGCTAAATCAAAATAATGCTTTCTGCTTTAGAGTAGGAATTTTGCAGAAAAGATAATAAAAGAAAACAAAGCCAAGCCTAAAGTATAAACTCAATGAAATCATGCGAACCAAGGGTGGAATTCTGGCATTAACTCAACCCAAAGTTGAGCATTTTTCTGTAGAGAGCATTTTCTTTTCAAACCGCCAATTATTCAAACTACCTAGCTGTTTACAAAACAACTAAAACTAGCTTTAATCCTGATCCTTTAAATATTTACAAGCTAACATTTTGTAAAAGCGCCCAGCATGAAGTTAACTCATTTTACTCTGCAAACAAAGGATCCTGTTAACAGAATTCCCCGACCAAGAAAACAAAATTTAGTAGCCCAAACTGATTTTAATAGAATTCCTAATACGAAGCTTTTTCCACCTGATTTTTATTTTGCTCACCTGCCGTAACAATTCAGTTAAACACAACAGCTGAGTTAAATGAGCTTTTTAATAGATCTGCACACTGAAAAACCAATTAGGTCTCCAGAAATCGCAGTTCGTGCTGAAAAGCAGGGTTTTGTTACAAGTGACTTATGGAAGAGCAGAAAAATGGGTCTTGCAAAGGGGTGTGCTGTGATTTTTTGCTTAGAGGGTGAAAAGGTTAAGCTGTCACTTTGAGATCTCGGCTAGGAAACCGCTTTTTAATCATCTCCCGGAGAAATGGAGGCGCAGGAAGCAGGCCAACCCTCTCGCCTTCTCGCGCGTCAGCTTTGCGCACCAGTTGGCCCTGATTTCTGTTCACACTCGACCTCACAAGGAGGAAAAGCTGGGTTTTAAACCATTTGAGGCCTGCCGGAGGGCTGCGTCGGGGATGACAATAAACCCTTCGGTTTGCTAACAATGAATCGGGGGTGGGGGGGATGGCTCCGCACGGTCCCCTCTGCCAGGTGAGGGCTCCGACCCCCGGGCACGGCGGCCGCCCCAGGTGTAGGGGGGTGGCCGGCGCCCACCGCCCCGGGGGCGCGCGCTACGCCGCCGGCCGGGCTCCCGGAGTCCGGAGGTTGCGCAGAGCCCGCGGCGCGCCGAGCCGGATCGGGTACCCCGAACCCGGCCAGGCGCCCCCGCCCCCTTTCCTCTTTGTTACACGTCCGCCCCAAGCGCAGGGCACGCTGCGGGCGACCCCCCGCGTCCCACCGGGAGTCCCGGCGATGGAGTCGGGCCGCGTCCGCGCGGGCACCGCAGCCTCCCCAGGAACCGGGCGAAACCCGGCGCTCGGAGCTTCTCTCCCCCGCAGCCCCGGGCCTCCCCGGGCCGCCCCCCTGCGCGCAGGCACCCGGAGCTCCGAGGCGGGCTGAGCGCGGAGGCCGGGGCCCCCGCGCGCCCCCGCGCCTCCTACCTGGATCCGGGGGTCCACCTCCTCCTCGTCAGCCAGCCCGGGCTCCATCCCGGCTTCCTCCTCCTCCTCCTCCTCCGAGTCCCGGGAGGGCGGCGGGCGCTCCGCCGGCCCCTCCGGGCGGTTCCACCTCGGCGCCGCGTCCATGCCGGGGCCGGCCAGGGACGCGCGGGGCTGGCGGCCGCAGGTCGCGCCGGAGCCTCCTGGTCACGGCCGGGCGGGGGAGCTGGGCGCCGCTCGCGGCTGCGGGTCCCCGGGCTCCGGAGGAAGTGGGCGCGGTCGCCCCCTCTCCGCCGCGGCCGTCAGCGCCGCCCGCTCCGCCCCCGGCCCGCCCCGCGCCGCCCCGGCTCGGCCCGGCCGCCCGGGGAACCGCGCTCCGTCACAAAACCTCCCCACCAGCAAGCCCGTAGGTGGTGAAATGGGGGGAGCCCTCACCCCAGTTTTAACTTATCAGCTGGAAGAGATCGCCAGCTCCCCAAGGTCGGCTGCCGGGTGTCTGGGTGCTTTTCCGCCTCCCGCCTCTGCCAAGGCGAAGTGACTTCGTGGAGGGAAATTGTTAATCGCTCAGTGGTGTCCGACTCTTTGCGACCCCATGGGTTTAGCCCCCAGGCCCCTCTGTCCATGGAGATTCTCCAGGCAAGAACACTGGAGTGGGTTGCCTTGCTCTCCTCCAGGGGATCTTCCTGACCCAGTGATGGAACCCGGGTCTCCTGCATTGCAGGCGGATTCTTTACGGTCTGAGCCACCAGGGAAGCACGGTAGAAGGAAAGTCTGGGGTATTTCCACCATCTGAAGTCCCCTTTAGAAGCTTGTCCTCCGTGACCTTGGACCAGTTGCAAGACTCAAACCCCTGTGTACACGCCAAGCACTTCTGTTCCCTTGGGTGAAGCTGAGGAAATGTATTCTCCTGAAGGTTTCCCCAGAAAAGGGAAGGGAAACGTGTGCTCACATAGACATGAAAGGACCCAGAGGGGAGCCGGCTCCAGCTCCAGGGGTAGATCCCTTGTCCAAAGGCTGTGCCCCCACTGAGCAGAGTTCCACACCCAAGAAGCTCTGCTTTCAGAGTTATGGGATGGCCCCACCTGAATAGCTGGGAAGCATGGAAAATCCATTGATCAGGGTTGTGGGCGGTTGCACGTGTGCGTGCAGCCTTCTCCAGAAGATGTGAGTGTTAACCTCTGTTAATGGACACACTCCATCCAAGGGGTTACTGACAGGAGGTTTCCTGTGGGCGCCAGAACTTGCCCAGCAAACTCAAAAAAAGCCAAAGAATAAAGGTCATGTCTGCGCTTTTATGAAATGTCAGGGCCACTGTGATGTCAGGGGAGCAGAAGGTCAGATGACCTTAGCAAAGCAGGCAAGGACATTGCCACTGCCCATTGCTAATGTCTCTTTCACTACAAAAACGCAGAGTGTACGCTCTTTCTACGCAAAGGCTTGTGGCCTGTGGGCTCTGTTGAGTTTGGAGGGCAGACTTACTCAAGAAAGGAGCTTCTTTCTGAGAGCTTGTCATTAAAGCCAGCCTTGGGAAACCTGTTTAGGGTTGGTTTTATCAGAAGCTAAGTTGGGAGGTTACCCCTTGGGCAAGGTTCCGCCCTACACACTCTGGCACCGTGGTCCTCCCCATCAAAGGAGTTTCACTGTCTCCTGGAGGTAATACAGGTGTATGTCGTGGGTTTGTTTCTGGACGGGTCACACCTGTTCATTGTTCTTTAAATCAAGACAGAGTCAGCAATTCTTCGTGAGATGTTCTCAAATTCCTTGCTAATGACGTAGTTGCTTTTCATTTCCCAGTGATGGATGAAGGCAGGGTCAAGATGGCCATTAAGAGTCACTGTGGGACACAAGAGCCGCCAGCGTCTCCTCGTTGGCTTGGAACCGAGCCTGTACCTGAACAGACTGACCCCAGCTGTGAACAAACTGAGACGGAGGTTAAAAACAAGAAAAGCGAGGTCAGCCCTGATTCTGAACGCTTCCTAGTGGTGAAACCTCATCATCACCATTGGAACAGCAGCCTCCAGAATACATTTCTGTTTGAGTTTAGATTTAAGAGCAATAGGTGGTTCAATGCCTCTATGGGACATAGGGAAACAGCTTCTGAACATCAGTGTAGACTTTTGTTGCTTTATTTTTAGAAGACCTGGGCCAGCTATAGCAAGGATCCCAATAAGTGTTCTGAAGTTTAAAAACAGGAAAATAAAGTACAGCACTATTATGTATGTCTATGGACACATACATATGCAAACCCATGCATAGAAAGAGAGCTGCAAGGGAGACTCTGTACCCAACCAAGAGTGGCTAGCCCTGGGAAGGAGGGTAGGGAAGGGCCCAAGACTGGCTAGGGTTGGGGGTTGGAGACGTCAGAGGGAACTCTTCATTTCTCGATAATACTTTCATTTTTATCAGGAGGATATATTTATGATTATCTGTGTAATTCTAAGATAAATTTAAGATAATGCATATTGTATTCGTTTTCTGTTGCTGTGTAACAAAGTACCACAAATTTAGTAGCTTAAAACAGGGCTTGTTTATTAACTCACAGTTTTATAACGGGGAAGGGAGGCGTCCCTTGCAGGCTCAGTGGGAAAGAATCCACCTGACAAAGCAGGAGACACAGGTTCGATCCCTGGGTCAGGAAGATCCCCTAGAGGAGAAAACGGCAACCTAACTCCAATATTCTTGCCTGGAGAACCCCGTGGACAGCATTGCCTAGTGGGTTACTAGTCTATGGAGTCACAAAGAGTTGGACACAACTTAGCGACCAGACAACAACTGTAGGTCTGACATTCAGGCACAGTGTGACTAGCTTCTCTGCTCAGGGTCTCCCAGACAGAACCAGGGTGTCGACCAGGCTCCAGACCATTCTGATGGCTCTAAGGAAAAAGTCCTTCCAAGCTCATTCAGGCTGTTGGCTGGATTCGGCGCCTTGCGGTTGTAGGACTGAGATGCCCATTTCCTTATTGTCAGCCAAGGGCCATCCCCGGCTGCTGGAGGCTGCCTACAGTCCTTGCGATGTGACCCCCAGCATCTTCAAAGCCAGCAGCAGAGGACCTCCCTTGTGCTCAGTTCATCTCACACTTCAGTCTCCCTTTCCGGGCGAGCCCAGTGCCTTCTAAGGCTTCGTGTGGGTAGGTCAGGTCCACACAGGATAAAGTCAGTGGTGCCGTCTTCACAGCATGATCGTGGAGGTGGCTGTCCCATCATAGGCACAAGCTCTCAGCATTTTACAGGAATATGTACAAGAATGGAGCAAAGATATATTGCTGCCGACCTCACATACTAAGGAGGCAAGCCTTATAAGGGGCTTGGAACCCAAATAAATGCTTAATGTTCATTTTGGCTGCCATATTTGATCTGGGTGAATGACTCTAAAGGATGGGCTGGAGGTCCCTGGACGTCTCTGAGAAATTTCAGGATACACATGCGATCAAAACTTGCAGAGACATACAAAGACAAGACTTGCCTTCCTCACTCTCATTCTGAGTATTCACTGGGGTTTCCTAAAAGTTACATGACACATGGTGTTGCAATAGATTGAATCCAGAAGATGTGAGAATCCAGCTATTGTCTCTTAAGCCACACATTAAAGAGGTGTGCAAAAATGGAAAACAATGCCCTTGTCACTATTTTATTTTCTTTTGCAAACTTTTATTTGTCATTTTGAAAGCTAGAGTTATCTTTCGTAAAATTATTATATTCGCATTAACATGTAATAAGTGTGTTGTTATTTTTAGATGAGTGCATGAAAGTTTTTTAAGTGGTTTTCATTTCGACACAGCAGCAACCACCTGTAGACGTAACCACATAAACAACAGCTCTTTGAGGTCTTCATTCACTTAAAAAAAATATAAGGAAGTACTGGCAATAAAAAGTTTGAGAAACATTGAGCGAGAGGAAACGTACCCTCCGGTTGGAGCTATGCTTTTTTATTTCTATTTAAGTGTCCCACTGCCTCCTTCACTCAAAAGACTCGTCCCCACCCCCAAGACCTCGAATTTGGCCGTTGGTGGAGTATTTGGGGCACAGTACATTTCTGCCCATTTCAAGAGCCTTTAAATGCAATTTAACAATTGAAATGATTGTGATCAGTAGATAAGGTGCTGCTCATAAGGGATTAGCTCCTGGGATCTACATTTTTTCAGTTCCTCTGAAGAATCCATTGCCCAATTATAGCATTGCCCCCTTTGGAGAAAACAGATTTTTAGTGCTGCGTGTGTGACGTTGGTTTCCAAGGACACAGCTGTGCCTTGCCAGACTTGGAGGGGTCGGAGTGCTGGGGAGGATGCCTGCACAGCACTGTTGCAGGAAGGGAGACCCCAGAGTGCGCTCTGGTCTGACACTGGGACATGAATTGTCCGAGGAGACACGTGTTCTGACAAAGCAGGAGACTCTGTTGGGAAGGGGCACCTGGTGGAGAGCAGGCAGAGAAGGGCCCCAGGGGGCTGCCCTGCCTCGGGGCTCACAGTCTGGGGTCTCACGGCGATGCGCCTAGTGTCCAGGCTGTCTCTGGCCAGCCCTGACTCAGGGTCCTTCCTGAGGCGAGACGGATGGAGTGAAGCTGGGGTTCGGCCCGGATGGACTCCAGGATCCTGGGAGGCTGGCAGGACGCATGTGCTGCCATTGCCTCTCTTTGACCTTTCCCAAGAAATGGCAGCCAACTCCAGTGCTCTTGCCTGGAAAATTCCATGGGTGGAGGAGCCTCGTAGGCTACAGTCCACAGGGTCGCTAAGAGTCAGACACGACTGAGCAACCTCACTTTCTTTTCTTTCTTTAAATTCTTTCCGTTGGTGATCGCTTGTTAGTTGCGCGTTCCTTACCGGGATCTCCTGTTTAAGCTGACTCATGCACATGGTTGCCATCAGGCCTGGCCGGGGTGAGCGGTTTCAGACAGTGGTTCCCCTAACAGTACCAGAGCTGTGATTTGGGGCAGCTTGATCATATCGCGCATGGTATGGGCAAATGTGTAGATGGCTGACAACGGAACAGAACCCCAGGGACTCCTTCACTTGGAGAGGTACTCCCTGCTGTCCTCCGAAGAAAACTGCACAGCCTAAAAGTCGCAGGTCATGTTTTCTTCAGGGAGCCCACTGAGGACTGTGGGCCTCGGAGAGGCAGCCTCTCGGATAGCTCTGAAGGAACTGCTGCAGAGCGGTAAGGATGCAGCCAGGGCATTAAAAAGTTTGTGCTGGGGGTAGGGGTGGGGTGGCCAATGTGGTCAAACATCAAAAGATGACTGCTAAGCTCAAAAGGGGAGCTCTCAAGGTAAGACTTTAGTGTTTAGATGCAAGAGTCTGGGTTCATTGAAATTATTCCTTAGATAAGCGTCTTCGCTACCTGGGGCCAGCATCCCGGGTTTTTCCACCTGAATCCCCTCGGGGCTGCCTGGGGGGCGGCTGCATGATGGCTGCAACATTGTTTGTCCACTGGAACGGCAGGCCACATTCTTCGGCCTGGGTTCAGTTTACTTTCACTATCTCCTTGCAGTTTGGTTAAACTGGGGGGAAGTAGGCTGTGTATTTGTCCCCTGTCCTCCACTTCCTCAAGCTGAAAGCCATCCTGGGTGACGATCGCAGCCCCCGGGTCGTCCCATTTGCCCCAAGGACAGTGGGCTGACCTTTAGAAAGAAGGGGGGAAAGTGTAGCTGGCCGGATGAGCCTGGGTTTACAGATTCCTCCAGAACGGGTCCTTACTTGTCAGGATCTGGTTTTTTTCATGGCATTAATATCAACCTCTCCTTTTATAACCCCACCTCCTCACTGGGGTCGCATGTTTACCCTCCCAGCCTCTTCCTCCCTGAATGATAAAGGAAGCAGGTGTCCAGCAGAGAGAGAGACTGTCTCCCCATCTCATGTCCCACTGGAGTGAGTGCGTGGGGATGTTTCTATTTCTGTAGGTGTGGAGAGGAACTCCAGCTTATGTAATAAACACTCAAGGAAAATCTTGCCGTGTTCCAGGGGCCCCACTCTCCTGTCTTCGGGGGAAGGGAGGGTCTCCAACTGTGTTTAAGTGTTGTCAGCCTTCTTTGGGAAAAGAGAAAGTGACCTTTTCCCCAAAACTCTTGAACAATCTGGGAGCGGAGGCCTGAGAGGAAGCAATGTGGTCTGCTGACCTCAGGGAGCTTGGGTGGACTTCAGGGCAGAAAGAGCGATGGTGTTGGCTGTTCATGCCACTGAAAGAGCAGCCTTTCCCTCCTGCCTGCTGCATGTCCCACTGTGGGAACACAGAGGTCACCCATCTCCTGCCTGCAAAGGCCAGAGTGGTTTTATGGAGAAGACGACGCTTGGCCTTGAATGACAAAAAGAATTTTCACAAACAAGAGAGGAAGTGAAGTGAAAGTTGCTTAGTTGTGTCCAACTCTGTGCGACCCCATGGACTCTGTATAGTCCATGGGGTTCTCCAGACCAGAATACTGGAGAGGGTAGGCTTGCCCTTCTCAAGGGCATCTTCCCAACCCAGGGATTGAACCTAGGTCTCCCTCATTGCGGGCGGATTCTTTACCAGTTGAGCCACCAGGGAAGCCCAACAAAAGAGGAGGATTTGCCCAAGAAAGAAAGGGCTTTCCAGATAGGGAATAACTTGGGGAAATTATGGAGGGCCTGGACTGGTCAGGAACAGCAGGGAGAGAGACCGTGTAGACCTGGGACCCAGGGGAGACAGTAGGGGTGGCTGGAGCAGGAAATAAGCCTAAAGCAGAGTCTGGGGCAGGTCATCAAGAGCCGTGGGTGCCAGGCTCAACCTCTGGACTCTAGACCATGGACAACGAGAGGCCGTTCATTCATTTGTGGATTTATTCATCCAACAAATATTTACTGAGAACTTAATAGGCCAGAGGTCAGGGTATCACTATGAACAAAAGATGCAACCTCCCCACTGTCATGGGGATATAACAGACAAGGATACAATAGGTAGGTCAGGGTGACCAGGACCAAGGGTCCAAGCAGAGGATGGATGGGGTAAGGGAAATGGGGGTGCTATTGTGGCTCTAAGGCTCTCTCAGGAGGGCATTTGAAGCCAAGACCCCAAAGAAGTGAGAGTGCAAATCCTGCATCCCCTTGGGGAAAGCACTTCAGCACCTGAGGATGTTCAGGGGTCCCAGGAACTTGAGGAGAGAAAGCAAGATAGTTTGGCGTGGGATGAGGATGCCGCCCTTTTCTCAGTGAAACGGTGAGCAAGGTCATCAGCTGTGAATAAGGAGGCTGTGGGAGGCGCAGGCCCAGCCCTGGAGCCCGGGGAGAGATGCGGGAGTGGCTGTTGGTGGAGCGGGGAGGTGGGTGCAGGGGGAGTGTGTTCTAGAAGCCAGGCAGCACAGGCCCCTCCTGTGGCTGGAGACTCTGGAGACCAGTCAGCAAGGATGAGTGGTTTTGCCAACCCAGCTTCAGCCTCTGGGTACAGGAGGAAGTTTGTAAGAACACGGGATTTCACCAGGGTTAGGATTACGCTGGGTTCCCACAGGGGTGGAGGGGAGGAGGGAGGGGTTGCAGGCAATGGGCAGGTGTAAGGATTTGATTGTGGCTCGTGGGATCTATGGAGAAGGGAATAGCAACCCACTCCAGTAATCTTGCCTGGAGAATTCCATGCACAGAGGAGCCTGGCGGGCTACAGTCTGTAGGGTCGCAAAGAGTCAGGCATGAGATCTAAGCTGGATCAAATGGGAAGGGTTTGCATTAAGGTGGGGTGAAGGAGCGGCTACTGAAATAGTTCAAGGGAGCATGGAAACGGATTCGAGACTGTGTGGAATCCGGTGACTGATAAGAGCTGGAGGAGGGAGGTGGGGGTGGGGTGGGCAGGGGAGGAGTCAAGTGTGGTTCCAGGGACCTCCCTGGTGGTCCAGAGGTTAAGACTCTGTGCTTCCCCTGCCGGGGGCGCGGGTGCCATCCCTGGCCAGAGAACTAAGATCTTGCACGTCTCGCAGTGTGGCCAAAAGGGGAAAAAAAGGTGATTTCTAGTTTGAGTGACTGGATGACACCATTAATTAGGACCTGTTCTATGGGAGTTTGGGCTGGGAAGGTAAGAAATTATGGTTTTTTATTAGAACATACTGATTTTAAAGGGAAGACCCGGGCAGTTTGACTATCTGTTGTATTTGGAAATAGGGATCCGAGTTACCCAAGGGTTGAACCAAACTCTCCGGAAGGCTTCAACACCCTTCCCTGCTGCAGCAAGTGGGCACAGCTCACCTGGTCCTCGAGGAGCATGCTGGTCTGACCCCTGACCCCGGGGCCTCCGGGAAACAGAGGTGCAGTGGGGTTGGTTTTGGTGGGGCTCTTGGAGAGTTACAGTAACAAAAATCATATCCGAACGGGGTTCAAATCCCAGCTGGACCCTTTGTGAGCCGACTTTGGACAAGCTGTCTGTTCTCTCTGAATCTGAGTTCCTCGCCTGTGCGCTAAGGGCACCGCTCAGAGACGTGGACGTTAAATAAAACATTTACAGAATTACTGGCACACGACAAAGCTTCACTTCATGGTGCGTTCTGTGTTTTCTCTTCCTCTACCCCATGGCTTAAACCTGAGGGAACCAGGTATGTTGTGGAAGGGATCTTTTAAAAGTGTTTAAAAGTGAAGTTTGCTGCAAGCGGTCAGCAATACGAATTCAATACGTTTTTGAGTACCTCTGACATGTATGCTGAAGAACTGATGCTTTTGAACTGTGGTGTTGGAGAAGACTCTCGAGAGTCCCTTGGATTCAAGGCGATCCAACCAGTCCATCCTAAAGGAGATCAGTCCTGAGTATTCATTGGAAGGACTGATGTTGAAGCTGAAACTCCAATACTTTGGCCACCTAATTCGAAGAGCTGACTCATTGGAAAAGACCCTGATGCTGGGAAAGATTGAAGGCAGGAGGAGAAGGGGACGACAGAGGATGAGATGGCTTGATGGCATCACCAACTCCATAGACATGAGTTTGGGTAAACTCCAGGAGTTGTCAATGGATAGGGAGGCTTGGCATGCTGCAGTCCATGGAGTCGCAAAGAGTCAGACATGACTGAGTGGCTGAACTGACATGTATGCACAATTCCAGGTCCCAGTTTGAGCACCCCAAACATGCAAATGATAAAGTCATAGGGTCTTTCTACTTGGCAAGACACAGCACCACTAGACTTGGGCCCCAAGGAAGCAGCCGCAGATTTCCTTACTGTGAAATTAAGGCTCTTTCTGCCAAATGTTAACGTCATTTAAATGAAGATTCCCTGCAACACAGATCTTTTTAAAAATTATATGCATCTGCTTGTTAGCCCCTTTAAAATGGAAAGTGCTCTTCCAGACTAAAGAACGGATTGTATCCACACTCATCCTGGTGGCAGCGGCAGGAGAAGCTGACATCAGCATCTTCTCCTGGTCCACGTGCAATCCTGCATCCTTACCTGTCAGAGGTGGCAAGCTGGGAGCTCCAGGCTGGATCAGACCAACGGCACGTGTGGTCCAACTGGCACAGAGCTCTACAGATTGGAGTTAAAATCCAGCAATTTAAATGCAGGCAGTACAACTAGGAAATTCACATTCTCTGTTTCGCAAGAGTCTAGAGATGTGAGGAGTGGTCGGCGCTTGGAAAGTATATGTTAGCTTCAGAGCCCGGCAGGCCAGCCCCCTCACTCTCACGGGCCACACCCCAGCCTAAGGTGGTGCCGAAAGGTGAGGAAGAGACGCAGGTGCCCTCTGCCTTCCCCGCACCCTCCCTTCTCTTCCTACTAACTTCAAAGGACCGTGGCACAGGGCAAGAGGAAAGAGAGCTTCAAAGCAGACCTCAAACCATTCAGTGATGCTTTCCACCCCTTAGATGACTGGTTCTTAGAACTCAAGGAGCAGCAGAAGCCTGTTCTTTGAAAGGGATCAGAGCCTCCAGATCACAAAGCATCTGTTTAACTCTGTGACTCAGTGACATCAGTATTTTGCCAAACTGTCTTGCACTATGGCTGCTCCAATGAGAACCTTTATTTGTGTCCTAAATGGAATTAAGCTCAAGTCTCTTGACCCGAATAAATTGAAGGCTAGAGTACTTAGAGGACCCAGGAAAGAAACTTCCATTGTTTATCTTTTGCAGTAAAGGGCCTGCAGATATTTTAAATGGTGCTAGAATCATGGAGACGGGAAAAAAGTGTTCCATTCAAAAGACAAAGATTCCCCTATGTGCACGGGAGATGCAGACAGAGAACAGACTTATGGACAGGGTTGGGGAGAGGAAGGAGAGGGCGAGATGAATGGAGAGAGCAGCATGGAAGCATACACACTATCATATATGAAACACACAGACAACGGAAATTGGCTGTATGACTCAGGGGACTCAACCTGGGGCTCTGTAAGAACCTAGAGGGGTAGGAAAGGGTGGGAGGCAGGAGAGAGGCTCAAGAGGGAGGGGACATATGTACACCTATGGCTAATTCGTGTTGGCGTATGGCAGAAATCAAGCCAATATTGTAAAGTAATTGTCCTTCAATTAAAAATAAATAAATCAAAAAAGAAAGAAAGAGGTTTCATACACTGCAAATCAGTGAGCCTAACAGACTGCAGACACACTTCTAGGGTGGATTTTAAGGGGAAAGGGCGTTTCTGTGCCACAGAAGAAAAATGATTGATCACCGTGGCCTGGCTTGAGTTAGCCAAGAACAAATCACGTCAGCCTTGCCCTCCCTTCCTTATTCCACTGGTTTATTAGGTCAGCCAAGGAAGGAAACACGCAAGACAGGAGAGCTTCATTGTTCCAAGACAATTGGTATAGGAAAGGGCCACTTAAATTAACCCACTTATAAAGGAAAGCAAAATTCTACATTAAATAATGAAAAGGGGGGTTTTATTGGGGCTTTACTTGGCAAAATAAGCTTAAAATTATGAAAATAAGGTTTTTTTTCTTCTCTTTGAAACACTGTTGACAATTATTTTCTGAGCATCAGTTATGCGATGGCAATGAAGTCACATTGGTGAGCAAATTAGATAAAAATCCCTGCCTTCATTGTGGCTGAGAGTCTAAGGGAAGACAGGGGGAAAAGAATTAAATACAAAAGTAAACAAAATACTTACTGTAAGTGATAATGATGAGTTGTTATGATGAACAACAGCAACAAGAGGCGTGAGGGTGGGGGCAGCCTCAGGCAGGAACTGGAGAAGGCTCTCTGTGAATGTGGTGTGTGAGCTGAGATTTGAGGAGGAGGAGAAGTGACGCAGTCACACTCTGCAGGAAAGAGTGGTCAAGACGGATCTGCAGGAAAGGGTGGTCAAGACGGCACAGACCCTCAGAAGGGCTGGACCGCCCTCAGCGTGGCCAGGGAGTGAACAGGGAGGATGCGGTGTTGAAATGAACACTGCGACACATCGGATGCCGTGGGGCTTGGAGGGCCACCGGCAAGAGCGTGGATTTCATTATCCGTGTGATATGAGAAGCCATTGGACGGACTGAAGTTGAGGAACAGCAAGATCCATTATATGTTCAAAAGATGACCGTGGCTGCTCTGTGGAAATGGGATGGCCATGAAGGCAACAGTGGGGGCAGGAACATGAATTAGGAAGCTGTCCCAAGGGCCCAGGCAAGGGATGTGGCCCCTAGGCTCAGTGGCAGCGGGGAGATGGAGTGAGTTGACCGAGCGTATTTTGAAGACAAATCCAACAACACTTTCTCTTTCGTTAGATGTGGGAATGGGCAGATGCAGAGGCACTAAGAAAGACTGTCAAGATTTTGACTTGAAAAGTGGCTAAAGGTGGTGTCATTTGCTGGGTGGGGCAGGGAAGACTCGAGGAAAAGATTTGCAATTCAGAGGTGTGTTTTTGTAGCCTAAATGTCCATAAACAGATGAACGGATAAAGAAGAGGTGGTACATTTATACAATGGAATATTACTCGGTCTCAAAAAAGATGAAATAATGCTATTCACAGCAACGTGGATGGACCTTGAGATTAGCATCCATAGTGAAGTCAGACAGAGAAAGGTAATATGATACCACGTATATGTAGAATCTAAACTATGACACAAATGAACTTACCTACAAAACAGAAATAGGCTCACAGACATAGGGAGCAGACCTGTGTTTGCCAAGGATGGGGAGGGAGGGATGGAGCGGGAGTTTGGGATTAGCAGATGCAGACTGTTACATGTAGAGTGAATAAGCAAGGTCGTCCTGTATAGCACATCAGGAGAAATTCAGTTCCCATAAAGGAAAAGGATACGGAAAAGAATGTACGCGTGTATAACTGAATCCCTTTGCTGTACTTTAGAAACGGACACAACGCTGTAACCATACTTCAATAGAGTACATTTTTTAAAATGAAGTGTGCTTTTGGACACCTAAGTTCGCAAGGCTACTGAATACGCAAGTGGAGCTGCCAAGTAGACAGGAGGATACGCATCTGAAGGCCAAGTCCACATTTATGAGTTCGACAGTAAAGCCAGGGGACTGGGTGGGATCACTTAGGACGTGGAAAACATGGACGGGGAGAGGGCCAGGACAAAGCTGGGGGCTCCCCGACGCCTGGAGGCAGGACCTTGGAGAAGAGTTTTGCCACCGGCTCATTAGAATAGCCTGGGGGGCTGCATTCCATGGGGTCTTGAAGAGTCGGACACGACTGAGCGGCTTCACTTTCACTTTTCACTTTCATGCATTGGAGAAGGAAATGGCAACCCACTCCAGTGTTCTTGCCTGGAGAATCCCAGGGACGGGGGAGCCTGGTGGGCTGTAGTCCATGGGGTTGCACAGAGTCGGACACGACTGAAGCGACTTAGCTGAGCAGCAGCAGCAGCAGCATTAGAATAGCAACACCCACCACCACGAAAATGATTAACTATCGAAGAATTTTCTTCTGACGTATTTTTTCTGATAAACCTATAATATCATACAATATGAAATTCTTCAAATAAGATTTGACATTTATAGCACAGTCATAATCTGTATCGCTTTGGACTTCCCTGGTGGTCCAGTGATTAAGAATCTGCCTGCCAATGGAGAGGA
Source organism: Bubalus kerabau (assembly GCF_029407905.1). NCBI lineage: Eukaryota > Metazoa > Chordata > Mammalia > Artiodactyla > Bovidae > Bubalus > Bubalus kerabau. The sequence continues at coordinate 198,700,106 of NC_073625.1, forward strand.
CACAGTTTCAACCCCTGGGCCGGGAAGATCCCACCCTCTAGGGGCAACCACACCTGTGCGCCTCAACTACTGAGCCTGAACTCTGGAGTCTGCGAGCTGCAACGGCTGAAGCTGGGCACCTGGAGCCCATTCTCCACAGCGAAGAGAAGCCCCTTCCTGCCACAACACACAGCCGCAAAGGCGCAGTGCAGCCAAAAATAAATAAACTTTAAAAAATAAACAGTATAACGTCAGCAAAAGTATTTGAGGAGTTTGTTGATTTTTTCCCCGGCTGCCTCTTACCCTTTTGACGGTAGTATCTTCTCACTCAAAGCATCTTTATGGGCCCCATCCTGATCTAACACTGCTATTTCCTCATTTGTCAATGACTTTGCCAATGACGAGGGCAGTTTCCCAAAATGGCTTTCCTGATCTTGAAATCTTGTTTCTTTTGCAAGACGGACGTTTCGCGTTGCCGTCCAGGCTGATGTTATTTCCCCTGTATGTGCATTGTGTTCTTGTAGCCTGACTACTCTAGAGAGGGTACTGGACAAAGATTGCAACCCAGCAGACGGGCACAGGAGCTTGGTTTTTCAGGAAGGGATGTGCGTGGGTGAGGTCAGTTTTCAGTGATTAATCTTGTGGCACAATGCCATTGTCTACAGCACACTCTACCAGCTCTTCACCAAATCCATTCTCCCTGTCTTTAAGCTCTTACTTGAACAGCATCTTCCTGCTGCCTGCTTGGCTGGACGTGGCTTTGCAGAGTGAGCGGCAGTGATAGCTGTTTTCAGGCCTGACCCACACAAACTTCCCACGTGTGCTTGTCTATGCGTTGTGCTCCTCCGGCCTGAATGCCAATGACAGTGAAGCCCTGGAGAACGGTACCCGGGTCCCCAGGGCTGCCCAGACGAGAGTCCCAACCTGAGTGCCCTGCATGGCTACCTAAGCTACGGATGGAATTCCATTGCCTTCAGCTATTGAATGTTTGGGTCTGTTTATTACCGTGACTTCATTTATCCCAGATAACACACTGCTCCACTTCCCTTCGGGATGGGATACAGCATACCCAGTAACGAGGAGCCCTTTACAGGTTTCAGTGAGACGCTTAGGAGGTGTCATATGACCTCCTACACATCTGCTGAGAAGGGCATTTCCTAGCCCAGGACACAGAAGTCGTGACTGACTTAACCAAGCCCAACAGCTAATGAATCACTGTCCAGCCACACACGCTGCTTTGGGCTGGACTCTCAGCTCTGCCCCTTCCAACGTTTGCAGTGACTCAGCTGAGTATAGAGAAGACGTGCTTCTCAAACACGCAGGGTCCACAGTGTTGGAGGAGCTTCATACAGATCCTGAAATTGGATTTCCATCATACTGGTGTGCTATAGAGAAAGTGATTGACAAAGACTCTGACGTAATGGGCAATGGTGGGCCTTCCCTACAGGCTTCAGGGAAAGTGGGCTGTAGAGAACAGTGAGATTCACTGGGGTTAAATACAAGGTCCTGAACTTAGTCTAAGATACTCTAGAACAAGATGGAGAAACACGGCTTAAGATAGAACATTTAAAAAATAATTTGGATGTTTAGGCTGCATTACAGAAGATATTATGTCTAGAATGAAGACCCCAGAGGGAGTCCCCTTTCTGGAGTTTGTAGTCAAGGGCCAGCCTGGACATGACGTTTGTTCAGGGTGAAGTGACCAGGGTATAGATTTTCGTTTTAGAAAAATAATTTTCTGTTCGTTAGCTTGTTTTTTCTTTTTTCTTTTTTTTGGCTGTGTGACATGTGGTATCTTAGTTCCCTAACCAGGGTTTGAACCCATACCCCCTGCCTTAGAAGCAAGGTATCTTAACCACTAGGCTTCCCAGGTGGCTCGGTGGTAAAGAATCTGCCTGCAATGTAGAAGCCACAGGAGACATGGGTTTGATTCCTGAGTTGGAAACATCCCCTGGAGGAGGGCATGGCGACCCACTCCAGTGTTCTTGCCTGGAGAATCCCATGGACAGAGGGGCCTGGTGGGCTACAGTCCATAGGGTGGCAGAGAATCGGACTCGACTGAGCTCACACTTAGCCATGGACCAGGGAAGCTCCTGCTGGGTAAGTTAATCTAATTGTCAGTTGAGCTGTCATAATAGGAAGTGAGCTCCCTGTCTTTGGAATGTTTAAATAACTTAGCCAGATGAAATTATTGGTGTTCAGTCATTTTTTACCTATAAAGACAGCAATTTCATATGGCTTAACCTAACCCTTGGTGGAGATGATGGAGGGTGAGTCAAACAATTGAACAAGTGACAGAAATGCTACTGATTGGCTTAAGAAAGGAAGAGAGGGGTGACCATGGAATAGTAGGGTTCAAGTAACTTAAAAATCCAAGGTACCTAAGGAGACAAAAGAAACAGAAAATTATGACACTGATGAAAGAAGTCAAAGATGACATAAACAGATGGAGAGATATTCCATGTTCCTGGGTAGGAAGAATCAATATTGTGAAAATGCCTATACTACCAAATACAATCTACAGATTCAATGCAATCCCTATCAAATTACCAATGGCATTTTTCACAGAACTAGAACAAAAAATTTCACAATTCATGTGGAAACACAAAAGACCCCGAATAGCCAAAGCAGTCTTGAGAAAGAAGAATGGAGCTTGAGGAATCAACCTTCCTGACTTCAGACTATCCTACAAAACTACAGTCATCGAGACAGTATGGAACTGGCACAAAAACAGAAATATAGACCAATGGAACAAGATAGAAAACCCAGAGATAAACCCGTGCACCTCTGGGTACCTTAGTTTTGACAAAGGAGGCAAGACTATACAATGAGGCAAAGACAGCCCCTTCAGTAAGTGGTGCTGGGAAAACTGGACAGTTACATGTGAAAGAATGAAATTAGAACACTGCCTAACGCCATACACAAAGATAAACTTGGAATGGATTAAAGACCTAAATGTAAGACCAGAAACTATAAAACTCTTAGAGGAAAACATAGGCAGGGCACTCTATGACATAAATCACAGCAAGATCTTCTCTGACCCGCCTCCTAGAGTAATGCAAATAAAAACAAAAATAAACAAGTGGGACCTAGTTAAGCTTAAAAGCTTTTACACAGCAAAGAAAACTACGAACAAGGTGAAAAGACAACCCTCAGAATAGGAGAAAATAATAACAAAGGAAGCAACTGACAAAAAATTAATTTCCAATATATACAAGCAGCTCATGCAACTAAATACCAGAAAAGCAAAGAACCCAATCAAAAAGTGGGAAGGGAACCCGAAGAGACATTTCTGCAAAGACACACAGGCAGCTAACAAGCACGTGGGAAGATGCTCCACATCGCTCATTATTAGAGAAATGCAAATCAAAACTACAACGAGATACCGCCTCACACCAGTCAGAATGCACGTCATCGAAAAGTCTACAAACAATAAATGCTGGAGAGGGTGTGGAGGAAAGGGGACGCTCCTTTCAAAGGGAACAGTGCTGGAGGGAACGTGAATTGATCTCGCCACTGTGGGAGACGGCATGGAGATTCCTCAAAAAACTGAAGATGAAACCACCAAAGGACCCAGCAATCCCACTCCTAGGCGTAAGCCCTGAGGAAACCAGAATTGAAAAGGTGAAAAAGACACACGTGCCGCAGTGTTCCTCGCAGCACTGTTTACAACAGCTACAACACGGAAGCAACGTAGATGTGCGTCGACAGGTGGCAGGCTAAAGAAGCTGTGGCATATATATACGATGGAATATTACTCAGCCATGAAAAGCAACGCTTTTGAGTCAGTTCTAATGAGGTGGATGAACCTAGAGCCTGTTATACAGAATGAAGTAAGTTAGAAAGAGAAAGATAAATATCATATACTGAGGCATACATATATGGAATCTAGAAAGATGGCACTGATGGATTTATTTTCTGGGCAGCAGTGGAGAAGCAGACATAGAGAACAGACCTATGGACACAGGGGGAGGGCAGGAGAGGGTGAGATGTCTGGAGAGAGTAACAGGGATGCTTCCATTACCATATGTAAATAGACAGCCAACCGGAATTCGCTGTATGACTCAGGGAACCCAAACAGAGGCTCTGTGACCATCTAGAAGGTGGGGTGGGAGGGAGACGGGAGGGAGGCTCAAAAGGGAGGGGACATGGGTGTACCTGTGGCTGATTCTTATTGATGAAAACCACAAAACTCTGTACAGCAATTATCCTTCAGTTAAAAAAATTAAAAAAAAAATGTTTGGGGGGAAAAGTAAGCTAGAAAAAGAAAAAGTTTTTCTTTATAAGAAAATAACATAGAATAAAAAAAAAAAGTCCAAGGAAATTCTAGCATCAAGTACGGCTCAGCCCAGGCGTCTCCCTCACCGTGTCCACCTCTTGTCTGTGCCCGCCCCTTGTTGACCTTGTTTCCAAACACGCCGGCCCCTGGCGTGGACAGCTGGGCCCCAGCAGCTCCAGGCTTGGGCTGAACCAGCCTGACAACTCTCAGCCACAATTCCTGCACCAACTCTCACTAAACAGACCTGGGCCATCCCTGAATCCATCACTGAGGCTGAGGGGTGGGATGGGAAGAGGAATGAGCAGCTGGCCTGGCCTTCACTGCAAGTTGATCCTGGAGTCCAGACAGTGTGGGATGAGAAGAGTGGGACTTGCCACACAGCCTGAGCCAAGGAAGGGCAGCTTCACAGGACAAACATTGACAAAGCGTGAGGAGCTATAGGTCGAGCTGAGTGATGGAAAGGACCAGCCCCATGAAGGTCCAGGGGAGGTGTGTTCCAGGCAAAGAGACCAGCTGGAGCTGGTTGGAGGGATGAGCAGGTGGGTGTGAAGGACAGAAAGAAGGCCAGTGTATCCATGGTCTCTGGCTAAGACAGAGCATCAGAATTTAATGGCTGAAGGGGATAACCATTTCCTCCTCACTGTCTGTGAAATGTCCAGTCCCAGCAGGCAGCTCCGAGTGGTCCCTGCTGACCATAGTCCTGTGGAGGCTGGGATCTCCTGGGGGGCTCACTCACATGGCTGGGGGCCCCCTGGATGACAGCCCAGAGCAACGTTCTCCTGCACGTGGCCTCCCCATGTGGCTTTTGTTTTTTCACAGCTTGGTGGCTGGACTCCAAGAGAGGAGGCAGAAGTTGCCAAATGTCTTAAATCTTCAGTTCGAGAAGTAAGTCCTGGAACATCCCTCCCACCACATTCCACTGACCCAAGTCATCGTGGGGCCAGTATATCCGGGGGGTGTGACATTGGAGTCCAGAGACCAAAGGAGCCAAAGGAACTGGTGGCAGACGTCTCGGGAGGCTTCCTACCCCAGCCAGCCTGTCTGGTCACAGTGAGGCGCAGAGCATGTGGCGGGGTTGGAAAGGCAGAGAGAGGCTAGACAGGGGTCAGCAAACTGTGACCCACAAGCCAGATCCAACCCATAGCCTGTTTTGTAGATGAGGTTTTCTTGGAACGAGCCACATTTATATTCCTGCAGCTGCGATCGTGGTCCAACAGCAGAGCTGAGAACCCGTAAACAGACCATGTGGTTCACAAAGCCCCAAACAGGTACTACCCCCCCCCCCTTTACAGGAAAGTTTACTGATTGACCCCTGGGTAAGTCGGGGGTGTCTTATACATCATGATGAGAGATTTGGATTTTCTTCTAAGTCATGGGAAGCCACTGGGGGATTTTAAACCAGCGATTCAGATGACCTGGCCTCCATTTTTAAAAGACCTGTTCTGGGAATGGATCGCAGGAGGATACACGTGAACGTGGAGAGCCAGTTGCAGGCTATGGGGTCATCCAGACGAGAGAGGACAGAGTGAAAAACCGAGAGGAGGTGGATCTGGCACACGTGCGGGGAAGAGGAGGCTCACAGGACTGGCTGAGCCGTTGGCTTCAGAGATGAGGGGAAAGAGGATTCAAACATGACTTTCAAGTTTGGGCTTAAACAGCTGGGCCAGTGGTCCCATTAACGACAAAGAGAAAAGGCCCCAGGAGGAACAGGTCGGGTGAAAAAGAGCTGTTAAGAGCTCTGTTTTGCACATACTAAGTTTGCAATGTTTGTGATACATCTAAGAGGCAAAGTCTTGTAGCAGTTAAACGCTTGAGCCTGCAGCTCGGAGTCTAAGTTTAAGAATAACTGGAAAATAGATACTGTTAAAAGCCAGAAGCTGGGGAGAAATATGTCCTGGGAGGTGGTAAGGAGAGACCCCTAGGCTGGGCGAGACCAGAGGCCTTGAGGCAGGGAAATCAATGGAGCGATTAAGACAGAGTATCTGGGAAGGTGGGTGGGAGCTGGGAGGTGACGGGAAGGGGAGGTCCACTGGCCTAAATGCCCCTGGTTGGTGGAGAGACAGGTAGACAGAGAGAGGACCACCAAATCTGGTGATGCAAAGTCTGTCTGAAACCGGGACCAGAGCAGTTTCAGTAAGTAGGTCGTGGGCACCGGCTGGACAGGATTGATGGAAACGTGGATGTGGGCTGGTGGAGCAGCAAATACACAGAAGCTGCTTTTGACAAGTTTTGCTGACTAATGACTCAAAACCACACATGTCGGCTGTAGGTTCACAGCCAGTCCCTTTCACTGCTGCAGAGCTTTGACTCCACAAAGCGCCTACTGTGGGCCGGCTTATTACTTGTCTGTGACCCTTATGAGGCATTCTTTTCCTGATGGTTCGTTGGGAAGTTGGACGGGAGACATCAGAAACCCATGCGTGGAGATTTAAGAAAAAGGAAAGCTTGCAGCCACAAAGAGATGAGTGTAGATTTTCAAATGGGTTTCTCCCCGCCGTCAGAAGGCTGCAAACCCAGAAGGCCAGCACTTTCATTTCTGCTGGGTGGACACACAGCTCTTCCGTCTTCACTTTTCCAAGGAAGCTCCTTCATGCAAACTTCTGAAACGTGCTGCCAAATATAAACGTGCCACCCAAAGGATAAGCAGATTTCTGGAACTGGGACACAAATGTATCTTGCAGAAGGAGACAAAAGATCCTTTTTGTTTCAATTCTTTTTTTTTTCTGGGAAACATTTAGTTTCTTATGAGGAACATCCAGGACAAAACACTCAGACACTCACACACACAGAACCTATTGTTATTTTTAAAACTACTTAATCACAGACTGTAGAGGAGATCATTTTGTATCTAATTAATTCTGTTCCCCAGGTCTTCCAAGAGATGATATGGCCCCAAAGTCTGAGCTATGAACCATTTGCCATCCTATTTTATAGAGGTGCAGACCAACGCTTTAGGCTGCCCGTCTTCCTGAGCCACAGAAAATGTGCATTTACAGTCATACACATTCCACGCTTCCATCTTCCCCCATGACCTGATTTAGAATCCCAGATCTGCTCCTTAGAAGGCCGTGTAACCTAAGTGGGCACTCAACCTGACCTCATTTGTCAACTGGTGATAAAGGATCTACCTTGCTGTCATGTATTAAATCAGATCAGATCAGATCAGATCAGTCGCTCAGCCGTGTCCAACTCTTTGCGACCCCATGAATCGCAGCACGCCAGGCCCCCTATCCATCACCAACTCCCGGAGTTCACTGAGACTCACATCCATCGAGTCAGTGATGCCATCCAGCCATCTCATCCATCGTCTCCTTCTCCTCCTGCCCTCAATCCCTCCCAGCATCAGAGTCTTTTCCAATGAGTCAACTCTTCACATGAGGTGGCCAAAGTACTGGAGTTTCAGCTTTAGCATCATTCCTTCCAAAGAAATCCCAGGGCTGATCTCCTTCAGAATGGACTGGTTGGATTTCCTTGCAGTCCAAGGGACTCTCAAGAGTCTTCTCCAACACCACAGTTCAAAACCATCAATTCTTTAGCACTCAGCTTTCTTCACAGTCCAACTCTCACATTCATACATGACCACAGGAAAAACCATAGCCTTGACTAGATGGACTTTTGTTGGCAAAGTAATGTCTCTGCTTTTGAATATGCTATCTAGGTTGGTCATAACTTTCCTTCCAAGGAGTAAGTGTCTTTTAATCTCATGGCTGCAGTCACCATCTGCAGTGCTTTTGGAGCCTAGAAAAATAAAGTCTGACACTGTTTCCACTGTTTCCCCATCTATTTCCCATGAAGTGATGGGACCAGATGCCATGATCTTCGTTTTCTGAATGTTGAGCTTTAAGCCAACTTTTACACTCTCCACTTTCACTTTCATCAAGAGGCTTTTTAGTTCTTCTTCACTTTCTGCCATAAGGGTGGTGTCATCTGCATATCTGAGGTTATTGATATTTCTCCCGGCAATCTTGATTCCAGCCTGTGTTTCTTCCAGTCCAGCGTTTCTCATGATGTACTCTGCATAGAAGTTAAATAAGCAGGGTGACAATATACAGCCTTGATGTACTCCTTTTCCTATTTGGAACCAGTCTGTTGTTCCATGTCCAGTTCTAACTGTTGCTTCCTGACCTGCATACAAATTTCTCAAGAGGCAGGTCAGGTGGTCTGGTATTCCCATCTCTTTCAGAATTTTCCAGTTTATTGTGATCCACACAGCCAAAGGCTTTGGCATAGTCAATAAAGCAGAAATAGATGTTTTTCTGGAACTCTCTTGCTTTTTCCATGATCCAGTGGATGTTGGCAATTTGATCTCTGGTTCCTCTGCCTTTTCTAAAACCAGCTTGAACATCAGGAAGTTCACGGTTCACGTATTGCTGAAGCCTGGCTTGGAGAATTTTGAGCATTACTTTACTAGCGTGTGAGACGAGGGCAATTGTGCGGTAGTTTGTGCATTCTTTGGCATTGCCTTTCTTTGGGATTGGAATGAAAACTGACCTTTTCCAGTCCTGTGGCCACTGCTGAGTTTCCCAAATTTGCTGGCATATTGAGTGCAGCACTTTCACGGCATCATCTTTCAGGATTTGAAATAGCTCAACTGGAATTCCATCACCTCCACTAGCTTTGCTCGTAGTGATGCTTTCTAAGGCCCACTTGACTTCACATTCCAGGATGTCTGGCTCTAGGTCAGGCTAATATAAATTAAAAGTGTTGGTCATTCAGTCGTGTCCAACTCTTTGCAACCTCATGGACTGTAGCCTGCCAGGTTCCTCTGTCCTTGGGTTTCCCAGGCCAGAATACTGGAGTGGGTTGCCGTTCCCTTCTCCAGGGGATCTTCCCAACCCAGGGATCAAATCCGGGTCTCCTACATCGCAGGCAGCTTCTTCACCATCTGAGCCACCAGGGAACAGTCTGTTTGCATTCTGAACACAATGAATAGCAGCTATCATGAAGGATTAGTATCTGTGAGGACACCCAACCCTTACTGAGAAGGCCAAGCTGTGCCATGACTAGTAAGGACCCCAGATCTCCTGCGTTATCCTAGCCTACAGTCATTTGTCTGTGTAAGAATGGCCTTGTGCTTTGGGAAGCCTGTGATTAGCGAAGCGAAGTGAAGTGAAGTCACTCAGTCAAGTCCGACTTGTCACAACCCCATGGACTATAGCCCACCAGGATCCTCCGTCCATGGGATTTTCCAGGCAAGAGTACTGGAGTGGGTTGCCATTTCCTCCTCCAGGGGATCTTCCCCACCCAGGGATTGAACCCAGGTCTCCCGCAGTGTAGGCAGACACTTTACCATCTGAGCCACCAGGGAAGTCCTGTGATTAGCAGTGTAGTTTTAAGCAAGCATCTTGCTCTCAAAGGTCACCTGTTGACATAAGTGTCTCCCATAAGTGGCCCTCAAGGGCTCCTTGCCAAGCACCCCAAGCTCTCCTCTTCCCAGACCCGAAGTTCCAGGCAGCCCCTGGCCTTGCTTCCGTTGCCCCAATGAAGAGGACCTTCTCCCTCGTTTTCTCTAGCTCTGAAGACGTCACCATGGGGACTGCAGGGTGGTGGAAATAAGGGAAGCCCTAGTTTGGGCCAGTTTGCAGCTTGGCTTTAAAGGTTCCCAAAGCCACAGCTTGCTCAGGAAGGAAGGTTGTGTCCCCAAACCATGTGGAACTCTGGGTCAGCCTCTTAAAGATGGATGAAGGCTGACAACCGGGCTAGGGAGGACCCTCGCTTGGGCCTGACTGTGGCTGTGAAATGCGTCTGTCCTGAGAACAGACAGGAGTTGGAAGGCCAGGCCCTCCAGGGGAAAGGCGCTTGCCTTGGCCCTGACCTGACCGCATGTGAGCCAGCCACCTTCCCGCTTTCCAGACTCTTGACACAAAGAAGCAGCTGTAGAAGTTACACCGGGTCTTGGGACGCTTCCATCTAAACAGTCAGGCTTTGTTTTTTGAGGGGGTGAGGATCCAGGGCTTTTCCGCTGCCGATCACCTCCCCTCCACCCGTCTGGGGTCTCAGGAGGAGGGGCACACTCTGTGCACACTCAGGGAACCTAAGCCCCCTCCTCAGGGTGTTTTGCAGCCTTGGTGGTCCACTTCACCCTTACAGCGGCAGCCTGAAGTACAGGGGGCTGTTAACACTCCCAGGGCAACCCTCAGCCCCCAGAGGAATGGAAAGTTGGGGACAAAAGGCCTCGGTCTCTGGTTCTTCAGGGGAGCAATTCTGGGAGACATTCTACAGCATCCCTTGAAGGGTCCCCAGCAAGAGCGGGCCCCCACCGCTCACAAGGAGAGCCAGTGATGCACACAGCCTCTGCTGGCCTTTCCTCCCCCTCCTCTCCCATCCCCTCACTCCTGGCCCCAGGTCCCTGCCCCAGAAGGCTCCTTGCACCCAAGATCCAGGTCTCGTTCTGAGGCTTTGTTTCAGGAAGAACCTAAACTAAAACATGCATCAGTGAGCTATGGGAGTTTGTTTTCCTTGAACAGTCAAAAACAAAGTTGCTCCTTGGCTGAACCAGAGCACAGAGGAAGCCCGCCCTTTGGCAAGCGGAGAATCCCAGAGGCTGCACCAGCGTGGGCTCAGCTGGGCCCGCCGCTAACACAGGGAGGCCTTCGAATGACTGTCGACATAGGCCAGGGTCTGTGGACGGCGAGGGGAAAGGGTCTGTGGACGGCGAGGGGAAAGGGTCTGGCCCATCCTGGGCTGGGGGGACACATTTCTCCACCCTGGTTCTAGTGCAGAAGGTGCAAAGAGAAAGGCTGTGGGCTGAGAGAGAGACGAGTGTTCAAGTGGACCGTGGAGGCCTGGGAGGCCCGAATGGAGATCCCAGGGTCAGAAAGCAAGTGGGCAGGGTAGACGCGTGAAGGGGAGGTGGTCTGGTTACCTGCAGGGACCAGGGCTGCAGGCCAGAATGAGAGGGTCTATCCCCTCATCTGCTGAGGGCCCGGCCTTGAAACAAAAAGCCAGTCAGCCCTCGCGGCTCTGACACAAGACTGTCCCTAGCCTCCAGGCTCTTTGTACGGCAGGAAGTGAGGAGAAGGGGACAGGGATAAAAAACAGTCCAGCAGGGCCCAAGAGAGACACCTGCAGCCCAAGGGCACAGTTTCCAACCCCAGAAAGGAAGAGCAGAACAAAAGGTGACTATTAGCAAAGGGGGATTTCCGAGAACCGTCAACATCAACCCAGAAAACAAATAATCACCTGCCTTCCTTCCGGCTGACTCGATGAGGTCGCTTTATTCTTCTTCAGCTCTTGGAGTCTACACAGAAAACATAGTTCTAGTGTTACTGGGAAAGGAAATATTTTTTCAGGTACTCCAGCAGCAGATTAATTTTTATTTTTACAAGAAAGCTGGGTAGTCAGCTACAAGTACAATTGTTAAAGTAGGGACAGTGAATGTTGTAGAATTACTCAGATTCTCCTGCAATGAAACAGCAGATCAGAACCCATCAATGAATCTAGGGTGTAAGAATTTTGACAGTACTTTAAATGATTGAATTTTCCAATACTGTACAACCTCTATCCCACACCCAATCAAACCAAACCGAAAAAGTCCACCTGAGACCTTCTCAACAGGTTGGTCTTTGAGACGCTGTCATTTCTAGACAAATAGTTTGAGTTCCATAATGACAATAATCAGATTTATTACTGTAGATCATCACAGTTGTTCTCTTGTGAGGACAGAATGCAGTTTGCTGGTGAAGGATTAACCTTTAATCTTAACTAAAATCCTTGCTTCATAATTTCTAGTCTCAAAATGCCTCCACTTAATGTTAATTTTAAATGCAGCAATGTGTGCTGACCGTAGGGATTTAAACTGCCAAGACTTGAATAGGAAACTCACTGCGTACGTTAAAAAATTCTTCAGGACTATGTGAAAAGAAGAGAAGCGAAAAGCAAAGGAGAGAAGGAAAGATATAAGCATCTGAATGCCGAGTTCCAAAGAATAGCAAGAAGAGATAAGAAAGCCTTCCTCAGCGATCAATGCAAAGAAATAGAGGAAAACAACAGAATGGGAAAGACTAGGGATCTCTTCAAGAAAATCAGAGATACCAAGGGAACATTTCATGCAACGATGGGCTCGATAAAGGACAGAAATGGTATGGACCTAACAGAAGCAGAAGATATTAAGAAGAGGTGGCAAAAATACACAGAAGAACTGTACAAAAAAGATCTTCACGACCAAAGATAATCACGATGGTGTGATCACTGACCTAGAGCCAGACATCCTGGAATGTGAAGTCAAGTGGGCCTTGGAAAGCATCAATACGAACAAAGCTAGTGGAGGTGATGGAATTCCAGTTGAGCTATTCCAAATCCTGAAAGATGATGCCGTGAAAGTGCTGCACTCAATATGCCAGCAAATTTGGGAAACTCAGCAGTGGCCACAGGACTGGAAAAGGTCAGTTTTCATTCCAATCCCAAAGAAAGGCAATGCCAAAGAATGCTCAAACTACCACACAATTGCCCTCGTCTCACACGCTAGTAAAGTAATGCTCAAAATTCTCCAAGCCAGGCTTCAGCAATACGTGAACCGTGAACTTCCTGATGTTCAGGCTGGTTTTAGAAAAGGCAGAGGAACCAGAGATCAAATTGCCAACATCCACTGGATCATGGAAAAAGCAAGAGAGTTCCAGAAAAACATCTATTTCTGCTTTATTGACTATGCCAAAGCCTTTGGCTGTGTGGATCACAATAAACTGGAAAATTCTGAAAGAGATGGGAATACCAGATCACCTGACCTGCCTCTTGAGAAATCTGTATGCAGGACAGGAAGCAACAGTTAGAACTGGACATGGAACAACAGACTGGTTCCAAATAGGAAAAGGAGTACATCAAGGCTGTATATTGTCACCCTGCTTATTTAACTTCTATGCAGAGTACATCATGAGAAACGCTGGACTGGAAGAAACACAAGCTGGAATCAAGATTGCCGGGAGAAATATCAATAACCTCAGATATGCAGATGACACCACCCTTATGGCAGAAAGTGAAGAGGAACTTTAAAAGTGAAAGTGAAAGTGGAGAGTGAAAAAGTTGGCTTAAAGCTCAACATTCAGAAAACGAAGATCATGGCATCTGGTCCCATCACTTCATGGGAAATAGATGGGGAAACAGTGGAAACAGTGTCAGACTTTATTTTTCTAGGCTCCAAAAGCACTGCAGATGGTGACTGCAGCCATGAAATTAAAAGACGCTTATTCCTTGGAAGGAAAGTTATGACCAACCTAGATAGCATATTCAAAAGCAGAGACATTGCTTTGTCAACAAAGGTCCGTCTAGTCAAGGCTATGGTTTTTCCTGTGGTCATGTATGGATGTGAGAGTTGGACTGTGAAGAAGGCTGAGCGCCGAAGAATTGATGCTTTTGAACTGTGGTGTTGGAGAAGACTCTTGAGAGTCTCTTGGACTGCAAAGAGATCCAACCAGTCCATTCTGAAGGAGATCAGCCCTGGGATTTCTTTGGAAGGAATGATGTTAAAGCTGAAACTCCAGTACTTTGGCCACCTCATGCGAAGAGTTAACTCATTGGAAAAGACTCTGATGCTGGGAGGGATTGGGGGCAGGAGGAGAAGGGGACGCCAGAGGATGAGATGGCAGGACGGCATCACTGACTCAATAGACATGAGTCTGAGTGAACTCCGGGAGTTGGTGATGGATAGGGAGGCCTGGCGTGCTGCGATTCATGGGGTCACAAAGAGTCGGACACGACTGAGCGACTGAACTGAACTGAACTGATGTGAAAAATTAACTTTTTTAGACTTTACTTTTTAATATAATTTTATTTATTAATGTTTGGCCACTCTGGGTCTTCCTTGCTGCTCGGGGTCTTCTCTATTCGTGGCGAGCAGGGGATCCTCTCAAGTTGTGGTGCGTGGGCTTCTCACTGCGGTGGGGCCTCTCGTTGAGGAGCACAGGCCTACAGCACACAGGCTCCATTAGCTGGGGCTCGTGGGCCCAGGAGTCGCGGCTCCCGGGCTCCAGAGCACAGGCTCAGAATTTGTGGCAAAGGGCTTAGTTGCTCCGCAGCATGTGGGATCTTCCCAGACCAGGGACTGAACCTGTGTCTCCTGCATTGGCAGGTGGATTCTTTATCACTGAACCACCAGGGAAGCCCTGAAAAATTAAATTTTAAAAAAGTGAGGATCACACAGAGATGAGTGTGGTTTTACACAATCCAATATATACCTTTCTTTGTTTATTTAGTTGGCAGTGGGCGTCTGCATGAAAACCATTCTCTCTTCGAGCAATTTGAAGTCTCTGGAGTATCGACAAGATGCCTCGAGGCCTGTGCTGTCCAAGGCCGTAGCCACCTGTGGCCTTTCAACACTTGAGAATGAAGCTGGTCAAATTTGAAACATGCCATTCGACTGGTAACAGACTTTGAAGGCTTCCTATGAAAGAAAGAAAGTAAAATATCGCTATAATTTTTATACTGATGATACACTGGAACGATCATACTTTGGACATACTGGGTTAAAGGAAACATATTGTTAAAGTTTATGCAATCTGTTTCTGCTTCCATTTTTAATGTGTCTGCTAGAAAATGCAGAAGCCCAAATGCAGGGCTCCCCCTTTGGTGCTATTGCTGACCTGCTTGTCCTGAAGCAAAGTTCCTGTGCAAAACAGGTGCTGTTTTCCCCTCGAGGGTGTGTTGGGGCCAAGATTTATTTTCAGGGGCTGCTGGATGTCACTTGCGAGTGAAGGTGCTGTAGCTCTTTCATCAGGGAGCTACCCCACAGCAACTAGAAGTTTTTTCTACAGTTCCCAGGGCTTTTCTCCCTCCGCCTCCACCCAACCCTTTTTCCTTTTCTTTCTCCCTCAAAAAGCATGATTGTGTAACTGACTTATCATACATTTTCACAACTATGCAGCCACCACCACAGTCCAGTTTAGGACAGTCCCAGCACCCTGAAGCTTTTCCTCACGCTCTTTTGTACTCAATCCCTGTTCCCAGCAGCCTCTAGGAAACCACTGATTTGCTTTCCAAAGCCATAGTATCTCCTCTTTGCAGAAATTTCAT
Source organism: Bubalus kerabau (assembly GCF_029407905.1). Lineage (NCBI taxonomy): Eukaryota > Metazoa > Chordata > Mammalia > Artiodactyla > Bovidae > Bubalus > Bubalus kerabau. The sequence goes on from NC_073625.1 coordinate 198,715,368, forward strand.
GTAAATGGGATCAAACAATGGGTGGTCTTTTGTGTCTGGCTCCTTTCTCTTAGCGTATTGGTTTTCAGGTTTATCCATGTTTGCAGGGCTGTTGTGGCCAGCTCCAGCGTTTTAGCCTAGAGAAGAGAGAAAGTGGTGTAAGGAAGTTTGGGGGCATTCCTCAACGAATTTGTATGAGCTTAGAAAAGCTGCTGAGGGAAATAAAACCACGTCAAGAATTTCATATCACGCTGGGATGTGATAAGTTACTGACGGTCTGTCTTTCCTCCTGTTTTAAAAATAAAATGGACTGCATTGGAAAACAATATTCATTTTCCCATTTTACTGCCCTGTCTTTGCCCCTAAAGTGACATAATTCGTACATTATTGTACTCATAGTGTAGATAAAATTGTGATATCCTACAGTTCTTCTCCTTTACTGAGTGCTTTTTAAAATAATGATGATAAATTTGCTCCCCAGTATCCATGCTCTCTCACCTGGAAACTGAGCAGATGTAACTGCTTTTTATGGAATTTAACAGCGTGACAGTCACTCATTTGTTGGAAGAAGTACGAGTTTTACGACTCCACTTATATTGGAATCTAGCCCTATGAATCTAACATCCCACAGTCCTAAGATTTTACACGGCAAGTCATGGTGTTTGTTTGATTAACAGACAACAGAGAAGAAGAAACACTCCAGGGACTCAGTTTTCTTTGCTAATAAGCAGGTACCAAAATAATGAATATATTCTGACACAGCCACCCCTCTCCTCTCCCCCTCCCCCGACCCGCCCACCCCCTGGCTTAAAATCACTGACAAGTGTTCACCATAATAATGGCTCTGAAGTGTGTGGGTGGCTGGGATTGTTGATAAACACACTCATAAAGACCAAATCACACATAAGTTGCTGAAGCAATATTGGGGTGAAAATCACAGGCTATGGCAAGAAGGGGAGGGCAGGGAGCCGCTGAAAGATGCAGGGTGGAGTTAAACCTCTTTCAGTAACATTTTAAAATCAAATAAAGGAGAGGCTCATCTGTTTATTGTCTCTTTTGCCCGTGATGGCACGTCTCCCCCGCCATCCCCACTGAAGCAACGCCCGTGCAGGGGCTGGCGGTGTTCAAAGGCAGCTCTCTCTCCCACACACGGGCCTTTCCCCAGGCACCCATGTGGCCTGTCTGTGGGCGGCTTCCGCCACCGCAGCTCTCTGGGCTCACACGTGAGACCCCCAGCCAGCCCTCAGAGACAAGGGAGAGTTGCTGGTGGATGAGCCCACCACCCCCTCACCCTGGCAGGACAACTGGCTGTGTTCTGCAAGACCTCTCAGAGGCCCCCCGCCCCCCTACCCCGCTGCCTTCGGAGGCAGCCTGCTGGTTAACCTTTGTAGCTTTGCCCCCTCCCCTCCACCACATCCTGCTTCCCCTATTGTGAGGCCTGGAATCACTTCCCAAATGCAACCTGCCACAAATCCTTTACCTCTGGTTCTGCTTTTGGGGACATCAACTAAGACAGCTACCACATTTTTAGATGAATGTAGACTTTGAAGGGATTCTGTGACTACTTCTTTTTCAGCTGAATTTTTCAGGGTAAGGTATAGTTCGGGCCGAGGCAGAAAAAGGAAAGACAACCTCAACAGAAGTAGGTTCAGAAGTATTCAGGCAAGGAGGGGCGACAGTCAGCCTAACAACCAGGCTGAGCGTGGAGAGGGATTAGGGAGGCTTCATATTTATAGGGAGGTTTGTGGAAGTGATAAGGGAAACATTAATCAGGCGGGATGTTTTGGGTATTCTTTAGATGAGATGGCATTTGTAGTTGGGCAGGGGGTGATAAGTCTTCTGGACAGGTGTAGGGGGTGGAAGGTTTCTGGACAGGGGCTGATAAGTCCCAGATAGATGCAACCGGCCTGGAGCTAAAGTTCTGTTTTGTTTTCTCTGAAGTTAGATGATTCAGCAAGGGCCTTTGAAACTGTTGTTTTCTCTTCTAGGCCCCAAAAGACTCCTTCATTCAGGTCATTCTTAGGAAGACCTGAAGAATGGAAACCTAAGCAATGAGAGTCATATCAAACAGCAGCTCTATTCTGGAGTAGTGTCACCTGAGGTTACCATGTTCCCATGTCCAAATTCACTCTGCTCACCACACAACAGGCCAAGAAACCCGAGAGACAAGGTGTTGAGACAAGGAATATGACTTTATGCGGAAAGCTGGCAGACCGAGAAGATGGCAGACTAATGTCTCAAAATAACCATCTTGTCAGGGTCTGGATGCCAGATTCTTTTATAGAACCGAGGGGGAGGAGGTGAGGGGGTGAAGTAAAAGGCCATCAATCTTGCAGCTATCCCCTGGACTGGCCTCAGGATGGGATATGTTAATTTCTTCCTTCCTGTAGTCATCCAGCATATTAAAAAGCAGACACATTACTTTGCCAACAAAGGTCCATCTAGTCAAAGCTATGGTTTTTCCAGCAGTCATGTATGGATGTGAGAGTTGGACTATAAAGAAAGCTGAGCACCAAAGAATTGATGCTTTTGAACTGTGGTGTTGGAAAAGACTCTTGAGGGTACCCTGGACTGCAAGGAGATCCAATCAGTCAATACTAAAGGAAATCAACCCTGAATATTCATTGGAAGGACTGATGCTGAAGCTGAAATTCCAATACTTTAACCACTTGATGCAAAGAGCCGACTCATTTGAAGAGACCCTGATGTTGGGAAAGATTGAAGGCAGAGAAAGGGGGACGACAGCGGATGGGATGGTTGGATGGTATCACCGGCTTGATGGCCATGAGTTTAAGCAAGCTCCGAGAGCTGGTGATGGACAGGGAAGCCTGACGTGCTGCAGTCCATGGGGTAGCAACGAGTCGGATACGACTGAGCAACTGAACAGAACTGAACTGAACTGAACTGTAGCCATCCACAGGTGGAGGGAGTCAGGGTGTCTCCCTGAACAAACAACTTTGGCTTAACCTTCAGGCATAGGGGCAGAGTTCCCTGAGGCAGGCCATTGTGTGTGATTATAATAACAAAAGCAATGAAAAGCAAAGGTTAAAGTCAAAGAAACAGACCCAGCCTGGAGTCAAAATGGGCTCTTCCCTGTAATAACGTCTCCCTGATTCTACAGTAAACACTCTGTGGTCTGGGACCAGGGGGCTGGACACTGCCCAAAGCTTCACGTGCATTAACTGATTTCTTTCTTAAAACAGCCCCCTGAAGTGAGGATTACTATTGTACTCATTTACCAAGGAGAAAATTGGGAGGTGAAAGTTTATTTGGCCACAATCACACGGTTCAAAAAAGCAGCAGCCGGATTCCAGCCCAGGCAGCCTGGTTTCAGATCCTCAGAGCATAGCCTCTGACACAGGCCTGAGCCTGGGAGAGGCGTTTGATAAGCGTTCACTTGAGTGAGCAATTACTGCATGTGGAGAAAGGAAAGAAGATGGTCTATGTAATATCTTCAAATGTTTGATCATGAACCCTTTGGCAGTCTGTGAAGTCCATAGAGTCTTTCCCAAAACAACACACACACACACATACACACTCACACATATAAATATTTGGCCATGTATGTGTGTGTGTGTATATGTATATATATATATATATATATATATAGCCATGTTGTGAGACCTGTGGGATTCTAGTTCCCCAACCAGGTATCAAACCTGCTTCCCCTGCAGTGGAAGAGTGAAGTGTTAACCACTGGACCACCAAGGGAGTCCCCAAATCAATATTTTCAAGGGCATAAAAGAAAACACATAAGATTACAGAGGAAACCAATTGTATTCAAATGCATCTATCGAAATACTACCAACAGTTGTGACAGAGCAATATATACATCCATCCTATAGGGGTGATTACATACTGCAATGGGCTCCATAAATGTCTCAAATCTGCATGTGATGGGAATGGACTGAGCTGCCCAAGGGGCTCGATGCCTTTAGGAAAGGCTTCAGAACGGCTTGCCCAGAATCTGAATTACAAGACCTCTTCCCTCCGAGTCACCCTCCAACCTTCATGAGCTTCCTAACATACAGGTTTGGTTGTATTTCTTACCCATCTTAAACCTTTCAATGCTGGCCTTCCATTGTCTCCAGAATAAAGTCTAGGATGCCCAGGGTGAAGTTCAAGGTTTGTGTCATCTGAACCCAGTGATTGACCTTACCAACCTCTGGCCAGTATCTCCTGTGTTCCTTACACTCCAGCTGCAGTAAGTTCCCTGCTTCCTGTGCCTAGAGTGAGGGAGAGCCCCATGGCAGAATCCTTTCCCTTCAGATGAAACTTCTGTTCAAAGTCTTCACCCATGGCCCCCCTCCCAGGTAAAATTAATCACTCCTCTGAGTGCACATAACTCTTTCCACAGGCCTCTACCATAGCCTAAGTAACAGGTGATGTTACAGTTACTGTGGGCGTATGTTCGGGATTACTGCGTAAACAATACCTTCTTAATCTCGGACAGGACCCGGCAGAACCTCCAGCCCAGGATGAGAGTTCAGTTATCATTGGTTAAAACCGATCTAAGGGTGGGATGTGAGCAGCTGATTTGTTACAAATTTGAGATAACCATGTGGACCGTCTCAGTATTTCCCAGCAAACAATTATGGATCGTTAAAATCACTGCAGATGGTGATTGCAGCCCAGAAATTAAAAGACACTTACTCCTCGGAAGGAAAGTTATGACCAACCTAGATAGCATATTAAAAAGCAGAGACATTACTTTGCCAACAGAAGTCCGTCTAGTCAAAGCTATGGTTTTTCCAGTGGTCATGTATGGATGTGAGAGTTGGACTGTGAAGAAAGCTGAGAGCCAAAGAATTGATGCTTTTGAACTGTGGTGTTGGAGAAGACTTTTGAGAGTCCCTTGGATTGCAAGGAGATGCAACCAGTCCATCCTAAAGGAGATCAGTCCTGGGTGTTCATTGGAAGGACTGATGCTGAAGCTGAAACCCCAATACTTTGGCCACCTCATGCGAAGAGGTGACTCATTGGAAAAAACCCTGATGCTTGGAGGGATTAGGGGCAGGAGGAGAAGGGGACGACAGAGGATGAGATGTCTGGATGGCATCACCAACTCGATGGATGTGAGTCTGAGTGAACTCCGGGAGTTGGTGATGGACAGGGAGGCCTGGCGTGCTGCGATTCATGGGGTCGCAAAGAGTCAGACACGACTGAGTGACTGAACTGAACTGAACTGAGACGTCTAGGAACGAAGCTTCAAGTGATCCACCTAAATCATGAGACTTCCTTGAAAATGGGTTATCGTCAAATTCCATGTGAAACTGGCTATCTCTTGCATAATATATTAACATTTGTTATCAAAATAATGTCACTGGTTTTGCTCAAATGTTTAAGTAAAATGGACATTTTTTTGAAAAAATCTGTCCTCTTACTCCTGTGTTTTCTGCTGCTGCTGATAATCCTGTGGGTGCAGGTACCCAGGCTGAGACGCGGGATCTAGGGCTCCTCCTCTAGACCCAGAGATGAGGGCACCACTTGGCTGACTTTTACTAGAAGTCCCAGGAGAGCCCTCTGCCCCCCACCTCCAGGCAGCTGGCTGCTAAACATGCCGTGTCTGGCAGGACTCTGCCTCCCAGCAAGTTCATAATTATCCCCAAACCTGTCCATTTTCTCATCTTCCTCCAAGGTCTTCCGGGGGTGACTCACTCTGCGACATGAAGCAGCCGGCTGGGTTTTTCCACGATGTCCCTTTGTGTTTGCTGCTCTTGTTTTCATGATTCTTTGGTGGCTCTTGAGGCTTTATCACCCCTGACACCTGACTTCCTCCTTGTCCTTACGCTTTTCTTTGACTGAGGTGGGCCTGAGCACATGCCCAAGTCCTTCCTTTAATCTCAGTTTGATCTGCTTTCTTATGTTTTAACTACAGTGGAGTGGAAAGAGCGTGGGTTTTTGAGCCAAGCAAAGCCGGTTGCCGCCCTGGCTCTGCTGTTAACTGGCTGTGTAACAGTGTGCAGACGGTGTCACTGCTCCTGGCCACAATGTACTCATCAGGGCACATGGGAACGATCACATCCATTTTCCAGAATGTTGTGAGGAATAAAGGTTAGGTCTGTAGATGTACGTACCTTATTCAGTATCTGGCACAGAGTAAACGAGAAACGTGATTCTCATTTCTTTCCTTCTACTGGAGAGAGTCTAGCTCTGTGGTCTGAAACTCTGGTTGGTGTTGGTGCCCAGTGAAGAGCCAGAGGCAGTGACATCTGCAGGTGGCCACGCCCTGGGGGTAGGGGGTGCCTTAGTATCTCCAGCTCCTACCCAGGGGGCTTATAACTATGATTCAACAAATATCTGTAGACTGAATAAATGGGTAAAGAGACAAGAGACTACTTTCTTCCAGAATGATAAAGGACTGGAGATGAATAAGTTATGTCAAAGCAATCAGATATTAATGATGTGTACCATGTGACAAACACATTTCCAAAAACCTGTCTGCTCCCTGCATCTCTGACCCTGCCTGCCAGCAACTTGGCAGCAACCACGCTGGGGGAGCGGGCGGAGGTGGCCGAGGCCTGGGAGGGTCAGGCAGCCGTAAGCCCAGAGCGGGTGGGCCGAGTGGAGCGTGAGGACGCAGGGGTCAGCGGTCAGGGCAAGCGGGGTCAGCAGGAACAGCCCGGAGAGGCGTTGCGCTGCGATTACTATTGTTTCGGCATAAATACATGTTGTTGTGTTTTAGCTCTGACAGGTAATTGCTGTGTTTCTGGGCCGCGGTGACAGGCTCTGACCGCGGAGGTGTCTGTGACGAGTGAGCTCAGATGACTGAGCTCGGCGTGGCATTACTGCGGTCTGAAGGGCCGGTGACCCTGTCCCCCCAGCCTGGGTCCTGCCTCGTGACCGCTCCAGCCCCTCCCTCTCCACACCTCAGCCACGGGGCCCTCTCCGCCTACCGAATGTGGTCTTGTTGACCTCCCACCTCTGACCGCCCACAGTCCTGTCCCGGTGAGAGTCCAAAGCCCGCCCTCGGCACTCAGCACCCAGCCCCTGCCTGCCCGCAAGATTGGCACGCACAGACACGCCAAGCCCACGCCCTCCTCGCGGCCTCTGTGGCTCCCGGTCCCTTCCTCCCAGGGCTGACCCTTCCTGCACACTCGGATGGTTCGTTTCCCGCGGCATCCTTCCCCGACTCTGAGCGAGCAAGCTCCCTCCCTCCCTCTCTCTCTGAGCCTCCGCACTCTTATTTTCTCCATATCCCTATGATCACCTTATCTGTTTGTTTCTGGTCTGCTTTCGTTCATTTTCCCTTCCCCTGATGACATGCAGGTCTCAAGGATTTACATCCGTTTGCTTCATTGCTCTGTCTCCGGCCCAAAGGGCCCCTCCGAGGTGCTCAGTCATCATTTGGTTTGGTGAATAATAGATAAAACCTGTCCCACGGAGAACAGACAAGCTCGTGAGGCAGAATCTCTGCCAACCCCTTGCCACCCTCCCTGCAGGGTGGAGACAGAGGTGTGTGACTCCGCACAGCACAGGGCTCCCAGGAGCTCTTTAGGGGCCCCTGACACCACAGGGTAACCCGGGAAGCTGCTGAGGACCGCCCTGCCACGGAGCCCTCCTACCAGGCCAGGAGAGTGACCGCTCGGAAACTGTCACCACAGCTGACGTGAACACCGAGGTGGAGTCCTGCACTAGGCAGCCACCTAGGTCAAGAGTGATGGTGTTGTTCCGGAAGAGTTCACTAACAACGAAAATGGACTCTGGGTATCTCAATAAAATGGGAGCTTCCTAGAACGATGTCAGAGGCAGATCCAGAAAGAGAAATGGAACTGGCACGATTAAGCCAGGGAAGCAAGGAAGCACAAGGCAGAGCAGATGAACCTCGGAGGACGCGAAGGCCGACCACGGACGCCACCAGGGCAGGAAACCCACCCCGCTTCCCAAGGACGTTAGGCGGGCCCCTGCCCTCTCTCGTCCGCTCCCTTCAGGGTTGGGAAAGGGCAACCTTATCTGAAAGGGTGTCTGTGGATTAACAAAGCAGCACGCATGCCCTGCCAGGTCTGCCTGCTGAGAAATAGAGGCGATGCTCACACCCACCTCTGAAGGACCTGGTCAAACCTGGGCTTTGTCATGACCACAGGGGCAAAGTGGTCCCAGCAAGTCTGGGACAGGCTTGTTCTGGCAGCCAAGCAGGTGTCAGAGAGTCCCATGCCTTCCAGGAGCAGCGGGTCAGGACCTGAGTGAAGCCTGCAGGACGAGAGTCCGCATGGAGGGATGAGGCATGTGCTTGCATGGAGGCGGCGCCTCCCCCAGGCAGCCCCCCCTGAACACACCTGGGATGGGACGCTCTCTGACATCACGAGTCTCTCCTCTCCAAAGTGCTGACAGAACGGGCTCATGGGGGGATGTCCTAATTTTGAATCAACCTCTACGGGTGTGAGGCATCGAGCAGATTGTGAGAGCTAGTTGTTTCATTTTCAGAAATTTTCAAGCCAGTTAAGATCGTGCTGCTAGCTTAAAATTAGCACCATTCTTTGCTAGAAGCAAAATTAGCTTAAAATGAACTGTGCTTAAAATTAGTCCAGGTTGGAGTATTTACACCACAAGAACTGACAAAGGCTGCAAATCAGGCCTTTAAAAAAATCTTTCCCAGAGCTGGTTATTAAACCAGCAAATTATTGCTTATATTCCTGAAATAACTCTGCCTGGTCTTACTTTATTTTTATCATTACTGGATTTTATTTTTAATCATAAATGAGATTTGTCTGTAGTTTTGTTCTGTTTTTTGCTTTGGGGATACATTCTTTGTCAGCTTTATTTCTTAAAGTTTTCCATATTTTTCTAAGGCCAGTTTTTATCTCTGATTTTCAATCATCTAGGGGATATTTTTAAATGCAGGGGCCCAGGGCATGCACCTGATTAATTAAATCAGAATATCTGGGGGTGGGACTCAAATGGCAGTATTTTTTTAAAAAACTCTTCACATAATTCCATTATTCAGCCAAAGTTGAGAACCACTCCCTCAGCCCAAGTTTCTTGATCATTAATATACATGCATCACCTTTCTAATGGATTTAACTCCTCTTAAAACACAGAATTTAATTTAGCAGCGAGGATGGGGGCCAAGAAACTCCCAGTGATGCTGATGCTGCTGGCCCATGGATCACATTTTGAGTAGCAAGGACTTGAATAACATTGTAATTATCTATATTTTCAATTATTTATTTATTTATTTATTTTTGGCTGTGTACAGCCAAAAATAAATAAAAATTTTAAAGGCTCTAGAGAGTGAGTTCAGTATTTGCAGCATACAGGCTATTGCCCCGTGACATGTGGAATCTTTCCAGACCAGGGACTGCACCCATGTCCCCTGCATAGGCAGATAGATTCTTAAGCACTGGACCACTAGGGAAACTCAGTCGTGTCTGACTCTTTGTGACCCATTGGACTGTAGCCCACCAGGCTCCTCCCTCCATGGGATTTTTCAGGCATGAGTAGCATGAGTACTGGGGTGGTTGCCATTTCTTTCTCCGGGGGATCTTCCTGACCCAGGGACGGAACCTGGGTTTCCTGTATTGCAGGCAGATTCTTTACCATCTGAGCCATCAGGGAAGCCCCTCTGTATTTTAAAGATTAAGTGAAATTCAGTTACACAGCCATTTCATTCTGATGTGGCCTTTTCCACATCAAATCTTGTTACTTTTCCATTCTATAAATGTTTTATTTAAAATTTGTTCCTACATCAATTTTGGTATTTAACATTTTGTGAGGAGTCTTTTTTCTAGGTTTTCAAATTGACTACCATAGAGTGACATTTAATGGTCTCTTTCATTATTTTAAACTTTCCTGTATCTGAAATTACAGCAATTCAAAAATCAATAGTTTAAAAAATATTACTCCAATCAACCAAACATCTGTGACTGACTAATCCTTGAGCTCCAGTTGTTTTTCTCTTTTTTTTAATATTTACTTATTTGGCTGCACAGGGGTCTCAGTTGCAGCACTTGATCTCTTAGCTGAGGTGTGTGGCATCTAGTTACATGACCAGGGATTGAACCTGCATTGGGAGCACAGAGCCTCAGCCACTGGGCCACCACAGAAGTCACCATTTTTCTGGTTTTGAGTTGAGCTTTTGACTCCAGAAGAGTCTGTTGAGATACACTACCAAAGATGTAATCTCAGAAACAGTTTCAGAGCTGCGTTCTGCTTCAGCTCAGTTCAGTTCAGTTCAGTCGCTCAGTCGTGTCCAACTCTGTGACCCCATGGACTGCATGCAGCACACCAGCTTCCCTGTCTATCACCAACTCCCGGAGTTTACTCAAACTCATGTCCATTGAGTCGGTGATGCCATCCAACCATCTCATCTTCTGTCGTCCCCTTGTCTTGCCTTCAATTTTTCCCAGCATCAGGGTCTTTTCAAATGAGTCAGTTCTTTCCATCAGGTGGCCAAAGTATTGGAGTTTCAGCTTCAGCATCAGTCCTTCCAATGAATATTCAGGACTGATTTCCTTTAGGATGGACTGGTTGGATCTCCTTGCAGTCCAAGGGACTCTCAAGAGTCTTCTCCAACACCACAGTTCAAAAGCATCAATTCTTCCAGTGCTCAGCTTTCTTTATGGTCCAACTCTCACATTCATATATGACTACTGGAAAAACCATAGCCTTGACCAGATGGACCTTTGTTGGCAAAGTAATGTCTCTGCTTTTTAATATGCTATCTAGGTTGGTCATAACTTTCCTTTCAAGGAGCAAGCCTTTTAATATCAAGGTTTCAGTCCGCATCTGCAGTGATTTTGGAGCCCAAGAAAATAAAGTCTGTCACTATTTCCATTGTTTCCCCATCTATTTGCCATGAAGTGATGGGACTGGATGCCATGATCTTAGTTTTTTGAATGTTGAGCTTTAAGCCAACGTTTTCACTTTCCTCTTTCACTTTCATCAAGAGGCTCTTTAGTTCCTCTTTGCTTTCTGCCATAAGGTTGGTGGCATCTGCATATCTGAGGTTATTGATATTTCTCCCAGAAAACTTGATTCAAGTTTATGCTTATCCAGCCCAGCATTTCTCATGATGTACTCTGCATATAAGTTAAGTAAGCATGGTGACAATATACAGCCTTGATGTACTCCTTTCCCAATTTGGAACCAGTCTGTTGTTCCATGTCCAGTTCTAACTGTTGCTTCCTGGCCTGCATACAGGTTTCTAAAGAGGCAGGTCAGGTGGTCTGGTATTCCCATCTCTTGAAGAATTTTCTACAGTTTCTTATGATCCACATAGTCAAAGGCTTTTGCATGGTCAATAAAGCAGAAGTAGATATTTTTCTGGAACTCTCTTGCTTTTTCAATGATCCAACAGATGTTGGCAATTTAATCTCTGGTTCCTCTGCCTTTTCTAAATACACCTTGAATGTCTGGAAGTTCATAGTTCACGTACTGTTGAAGCCTGTCTTGGAGAATTTTGAGCATTACTTTGCTAGCGTGTGAGATGACTGCAGTTGTGCGGTAGTTTGAGCATTCTTTGGCATTGCCTTTCTTTGGGATTGGAATGAAAACTGATCTTTTCCAGTCCTGTGGCCACTGCTGAGTTTTCTCAATTTGCTGGCATATTGAGTGCAGCACTTTCACAGCATCACCTTTTAGGATTAGGAATAGCTCAGCTGGAATTCCATCACCTCCAGTAGCTGTGTTCGTAGTGATGCTTCCTAAGGCCCACTTGACTTTGCACTCCAGAATATCTGGCTCTAGGTGAGTGATCACACCATCCTGGCTATCTGGGTCATTAAGATCTTTTTTGTACAGTTCTTTGGTGTGTTCTTGCCACCTCTTCTTAATATCTTCTGCTTCTATTAGGTCTATACCGAATTATGCTTACTACTATGTAATTAAATCACTTTATATGGGGAAACTGAGGCACAGAGGGGCATATGACTTACACTTCCGACTGAAGTTCAGTTACGGATAGAAGATACATCACCTCCAGTCCTTAGTGTAACTTCTACAGTTCAATAACTTATTAATATTGCCAAATGTGAATAATATATAGGGAACCCAAGGCCTTTTATATTCAGACCTCTTTTGTGATGTTCCATGATCCCACAGAGAAAGCGCTGTAAACCAATTATGGAAACTTGTGTACCATTTGTGAAAAAGTATAATGGTACTTCCCTGGTGGCTCAGAAGTAAAGAATCCTCCTGCCAATGCAGAGACATGGGTTCAATCCCTGGGTCGGGAAGAGCCCACTCCAGTTTTCTTGCCTGGGAAATTCCGTGGACAGAGGAGCCTGGTGGGTTACAGTCTATGGGGCGTTAAAAGTGTCAGACACAACTTAGCTAGTAAAGACCAACAACCGTGGGCCTTCAGTGCATTAGCTGGGGTCAGGATGGGGCGGGGGAGGCAGTTTAGTCCATGACAGGAGCCAGATGGATATCTGCAATTCTGAGAGCAAACAGAGACTTGGCTCAGGAATATGCTGAGTCACCCCTGCCCCCATCATTTTATCCCACTGCTAAATTTATTTTGTCCTTCTGTTCAGTTATGCCTCAAACATTAATCAGGTCTCAGCTGTGCCCAGAACTGTGCAGCTACTGGACACAGGGTGCTGCCATCACGGAGAGGTCACAGCGCTGTTGGGCCAGCACCCAGATGGCTGGGTCCTGGCTGCAGGCTCTGGTGACAGAGACCCTCTTCCTGGAGAAGGTGACTCTGACTCACCCTGAAATATGCGATAGAATCATTCCATCAAGGAGGAGGGGGCTTGTTTAAACAGTAAGCCTCCAAAGCATCCCTATTTGCCTAGACCCACCTGGGAGGGGAGCTTAGAGTTTGCCTTAAAAGTTTCTGCTCAATGTGGGCCACGGATCAGGAGCATCGGATCACTTGGGAGCTTCTTAGCTAGAAGGGGATCTCAGAGCCCATCTCAGACTCACCGAATCGAACTCCGTAGCTTAACAAGATCTCTAGGGGATTCGTGTGAGCATTAAAATCCAGAAAACACTGATCAAATACAGTGCTGCTGTTCACAACTGGAGAAACAAAGACCCAGAGAGAGGAAGTGATCCTTTCATGATGACACAGCAATTAGAACCAAAAAAGCCCCAAATCTAAGCCCCCAACCCCCAACTTGCAAATATCTTTCTTCCATAGATTAGCCTATCTGAGATGTTCATATCACACAAGGAGGCTGATATTTTTACACAACAAGCCTTGGAGGCCTCACCAAGGGCTCTCACCTATCAGGTGAGCACTCGGGACCCTGACAATTTTCCTCTGTTGACAGTGCTCTGGCTGCTGTTTGGGGTGGTTTGACTACTTTCAGGCAGCCTTCCACCACGTTGGTATGCTCCTGGGCGTTCACTGGTCTCCCTGCTCTTGTTGACACAGTTGCTGCTGCTGCAGAGAAGGGATTACATGCATTCTGGAGCCTGCGGTCCCAGGCCAGCCTCTGACTGAGGGGTGCTCCCATTTTCCAAGTGTTTCTCTCATTTCCTTGGTTCATTCCTTCACATGGTAGACACTGCTAATTGTCTGGGTCCGGGAATCTCAATCCTTGAATTTGGTTGAAGGTGTTTGGAGACTCGTGGTACCTCTATACACCTCACAGAAGCAAAGGCAAATACTTCTTGAAGAAAGGAATCTTCAATTTACGCCTAAAATAATTCAATGAGGCAAACGAACGAGGCAGTTTTATTGATACCTTTGGGAACTGGAAACTCCATCATGTAATGTAGTCTTCCCAGAACTAAGTGGAACTTCCAACAACAACAAAACGCAGTTACCAAAACACGTCCCTATCAATACATACATATATACTAACTTCAAAGGAAGCTTCACAGCAAGAGTCATACAACCGAAGAAGGAAATAGAGAATTCAAACCTGGAAGACACGTTTGAAGAAATGACCCAGAGTGTCATTCCAAGAGGCAACAAGATGGAAAATACAGAAGAGAAGAGACATAGACAAAATATCTTTAAAGCCTGAGCACACGTTTCACCAGAGGCCTGAAAGGAGTGAGACAGGTGAAGGTCTGACGGGGTGGCCTTTACGGCACTGCCGGATCCAAGTTGTGCTGAAAAAACAAGGACAGTCTCCACGCCCGAGCTTACAGGCAGGTTCCTTCTCCTCGGAATCAGAGAGGCAGATCAGAGGACTGAGGCCCCCTCCAGCCTCATCCTTGGCTACAGCGTTTCCCCTCTGGGTGTCTTTTTATTTCTCTTTCATCTATTTCCAGTAGGTCCTTATCCTATGTGTGAAAATTTTTTTTTAAATCCAGTGTTTATTTTGGATTTTACACACAGACATAGTTCCTAGGCAAAAAAATTATATATATATAGTTCAGTGAATATGAAAGTGTCTTCCTTTTTTCTGGCATTGCTGATGCTAGAGACATCTAGGACAGAAACCAAATCCTTTGTGGAGGCTGAGCGGCAGGCCCGCCCCCGGCGACTGTGTGGTTTGTACACCCCATGAAAACACCTGCTGAGACGATGGAGGGGCTAGAGAGCAGCCACAGCTCTGCTCGCCAAGCTGTGCGCCCTGGCAGGACGCTTTATCAGTCAGAGGGCGCCTTCCACACAGAAACACTACACCATGCTGCACTCCAGCTGCATCTGCCCTAAGCAGGACTTTTACTTATTTTGCACAAAAGTGCTCATTCCTTAATGGGGTTCCACCAAACTGTCCACTGGAGAAGTGTCTAAATGAAAGAAAAATTCCTTCTCAGTTACCTCAAAGGCCTGCCAAAGCTAGGTAGCCCTGTGTGTGTGTGTGTGTGTGTGTGTGTGTGTGTGTGTGTGTGTGTAAGGGCATGGCTTGTAAGCTAACTCATTGCCCAGTTTCACCTGGTCTGAGGGTCCTGTGTTGCAGGACTGTGATGCTGAAACCAGGCCGGCCCTGGCAAACTGGCAGGGCTGGCCACCCCACTCTGGGGAATTTCCTCTAGCTGGGCACCTTCAGAGGGTCACTTCATGACGGAGTGAAGTTCCTGGCGTTTCCCCTGTCTTATCCCCTGTGGTTTCTTTGCCTTGGGGTGAGCCTGGGTTTAAAGGGCACAGACATCACAGAGGGAAGAAGCCCGATCCTGCAAAGTGTGCCTCTACTGGGGATGTTCTGGCGTCAGTGCCTCAGACCTCCTGATTGACTTAGAAGCTCACTCCTTTTCTCCCCATCCCTCTGTCCCAAAGGTGCATTTCCTGTTTGCACAACTCTTCTTCTTTCCTACCTCTGTCCTGCACGCCCTCAGAGCACTACTTCTCTGCTCTTTCGATGGCTAAATACAAAAGGCTCCCTTCCTAACCTGACCCCCAGGCACACCTCTGAGTTCCTGGTTGCTTTATTTAGTTGCCTTCCTCCCCTCCCTGACTAAAAAAGAATGTTTATTTGTTGCAAAATATTTAGAGTACAGAAAAGTAGTAATGTTTTATGGGACTGAATTTCTTACCAGTAATTTTTCTATGAATATTTTTACACAGTTCAGAACAGACTGCATAGTTTTATATTTGGATTTTCTTTTTTTAACTTAACAACATGAACACTCTATTTAAATCCTAAAAACATTTTCCTATGACAGTCATATCAGCAAGATAGCAGGCCAGGAAGTTATAGACCCTGCTTGCCCCACAGAGACACCTAATTAACCACAATGTATATAGACCAGAACCCCTCCATGAGAACTCAAGAGCCCAACTGAGAAGCTGTAACACCCATACCCTGTAAAACCAAGAAGGGATTCCAGCAAAAGTGGATGCTACAGTTATGTTGTTGCTCAGTTGCTCAATTGTATCTGACTCTTTGCAAACCCATGCATGGCAGCACGCCAGGCCTCCCCGTCCTTCAGCATCTCCCTGAGCTCGCTCAAACTCATGTCCATTGAGTCGGTGAGGCCAGCCAACCCTCTCATCCTCTGTCATCCCCTACTCCTCCTGACTTCAATCTTTCCCAGCATCAGGATCTTTGGCAATGAGTCAGCTCTTCACATCAGGTGGCCAAAGTATTGGAGTCTCAGCTTCAGCATCAGTCCTTCCAATGAATATTCAGGGTTGATTTCCTTTAGGATTGACTGGTTGGATCTCCTTGCAGTCCAAGGGACTCTCAAGAGTCTTCCCCAACACCACAGTTCAAAAGCATCAATTCTTCAGCCCTCAGTCTCCTTTATGGTCCAACTCTCAAATCCATACAGGACTACTAGAAAAACTATAGCTTTGATATGCACCTTTGTCAGCAAAGTAATGTCTCTGCTTTTTAATACGCTGTCTAGGTTTGTCATAGTTTTTCTTCCAAGGAGCAAGCTGTAGACCATCCTTCCCTCACAGAGACACGTAATTAACCACAATATATAGACCAGAACCACTCCATGAGAACTCTAGCACCCAACTGAGAAGCTGAAACACCCAATCCACTGTAAAACTAAGAAGGGATTCCAGCAAAAGGGGATGCTACAATTACATTGTTGTTTAGTCACTTGGTCATGTCCATCTCTTTGTGACCCCATGGACTGCAGCACACCAGACTTCCCTGTCGTTCACCGTCTCCTGAAGCTTGCTCAAACTCATGTCCATTGTAACTCCTATAACTCAGCAGCAACAAAATCAAACAACTCAATTAAAAATGGGAAAAAGACTGGAAGAGTCATTTTTCCAAAAGTGATGTATAAATGGTCAATAAGTATTGGAAAAATATTCAACTTTGCTAATCATCAGAGAAGTATAAATCAAATCACAATGAGATATCACTTCACACTCATTAGGATGGCTAATATCAAAAATACACGAAAGACAAGTGTCGCCAAGGAGGTGGAGAAATTGGAATCCTTGTTCCAAATGATGGGATTGTAAAATGGTTTGACTACTGAGTTCCAGATCAACATGGCAGAGTAGGAAGATCATGGACTCTCCTCCTTCCGTGGACACAGCAAAACTACAGCTATACATACAACAAGTATCTCTGAGACTGACCCAAAGGCGAACTGAACGGATTTCCTATGACTAAGGTTATAAAGAAAAGGCCACACAGAGATGGAAAGTGGGGCAGAGATGCAATCCTGTACCTGGCAACTTTCTCTGGGGGTGGAAGTGCTGGAAAACACCAACTTTTTTTTTAATAGTTATGGAAAACACTATCACCCAGCTGGCCTGGTGCTGGCAGGCACTGTCTCTATCACTCTCCATCAACCTAGCTAAAACCATGCACCCCACTTCAGTGATCTGTCCCATCTAAAGCAGCTCCCACCCCACCCGACCTTGCAGGTGGCCCTGGCTGAAATCAAGCCCCTCCAAAGCGGCTTCTGCTCTGGGGACCAGCCCCGCACACCAGCACCCCCACATCAGTTGTGGCCCACCCACAACAGGAGGACACACGCACATGTCCACTCACGGATCACCACTGGAGCACCCGGCTCCGGTGACAGGGGGAGGAGTGTGCCACTGAGCTCCACAGGGCTTTCTACATAAAGCCACTCTTTCACGGCCAGGAGATACAGTTGACATAGCTGATCCATAGAAACAAACACAGAAAGTCAGGCAAAATGAGACGAAAAATACCTGCCAAACAACTTACCCGCTAAAGGAGCTCAAAGTAATAAGCATGCTCATCAAACGGGGAGAGGAAAGGATGAACTCAGTGAGAACATCAGCAAAGAGGCAAAAATATTAAAAAGAAGTAGCCAGAAATGAAGAATATAACAACCGAAATGAGAAATGCACCAGAGGAATCAATTGCAGTTTAGAGCATACAGAAGAATGAGTCATCAGTCTGGAAGACAGAATAGTGGGAATCATCCAATTGGAAAAGAAAAAAGACTTTTAAAAAATGATAGAGTAAGGGATCTCTGGGAAAACATCAAGCATACTAATGTTCACATTATAGGGGTCCCAGAAGGAGAAGAGAGAGACAGAAAGGGACAAAAGACCTATTTGAAGAAATAACGGCTGAAGATTTCTTTAAACTGGGGAAGGAAACACATCCGAGTCCAGGAATCTCAGAATCCCAAATGAAAAGAACCAAAAGACCCACATAAAGACATATTATAAGTGAAAAGTCAAAAGTTAAAGATAAAGAGAGAATCTTAAAAGCAGTAAGAGAAAAACAACTAGTTACATACAGGGGACCACCCAAAAGACTATCAGCTAATTTTCAGTAGAGACTTTATAGTTGGAAAGGACTGGAATGATATGTTCGAAGTGCTGAAAGGAAAAACCTACAATCAAGAGTACTCTACCTACCAAAGTTATGATTCAGATTTGAAAGAGAGATTTAGAGTTCCACCTGACCTGCCTCTTGAGAAACCTGTATGCAGGTCAGGAAGCAACAGTTAGAACTGGACATGGAACAACAGACTGGTTCCAAATAGGAAAAGGGGTACGTCAAGGCTGTATATTGTCACTCTGCTTATTTAACTTATATGCAGAGTACATCATGAGAAACGCTGGGCTGGAGGAAGCACAGGCTGGAATCAAGATTGTCGGGAGAAATATCAATAACCTCAGATATGCGGATGACACCACCCTTATGGCAGAAAGTGAAGAAGAACAAAAGAGCCTCTTGAGGAAGGTGAAAGAGGAGAGAGAAAAAGTTGGCTTAAAGCTCAACATTCAGAAAACGAAGATCATGGCATCTGGTCCCATCACTTCATGGCAAATAGATGGGGAAACAGTGGAAACAGCAGCTGACTTGATTTTTCTGGGCTCCAAAATCACTGCAGATGGTGACCGCAGCCATGAAATTAAAAGACGCTTACTCCTTGGAAGGAAAGTTGTGACCAACCTAGAGAGCATATTAAAAAGCATACACATTACTTTGCCAACAAAGGTCCATCTAGTCAAGGCTATGGTTTTTCCTGTGGTCATGTATGGATGTGAGAGTTGGACTATAAAGAAAGCCGAGTGCCAAAGAATTGATGCTTTTGAACTGTGGTGTTGGAGAAGACTCTTGAGAGTCCCTTGGACAGCAAGGAGATCCAACCAGCCCATCCTAAGGGAAATCAGTCCTGAATATTCATTGGAAGGACTGATGCTAAAGCTGAAACTCCAATACTTTGGCCACCTGTGCGAAGAGCTGACTCATTTGAAAAGACCCTGATGCTGGGAAAGATTGAGGGCAGGAGGAGAAGGGGACGACAGAGGATGAGATGGCTGGCTGGCATCACTGACTCAATGGACATGGGTTTGGGTGAACTCCAGGAGTTGGTGATGGACAGGGAGGCCTGGCGTGCTGTGGTTCATGGGGTCACAAAGAGTTGGACACGACTGAGTGACTGAACTGAACTGAACTGAGATGAGCAAAAGCTAAAGGAGTTCATCACAACTAAACTGGTCTTATAAAAAAAATGTTAAAGGGACATCTTTAAACAGAAAAGTAAGGTCAAAATTAGAAACAAAGTTATAAAAGGAAAAAACTCATCACAAAGGAGGGCATTACAAAGTGATAAAAGGATCACTCCAATAGGAGGCTATAACACTGGGAAATACCTATGCACCCAACACAGGAGCAGCTGAGTACAAATATTAACAGACATAAAGGGAGGAATAGACAGCAGCACAATAATAGTAGAGAATTTTAGCACTCTACTTATATCAAAGGACAGATCACCCAGATGGAGTATCAATAAGGAAACATTGGCCTTCAGTGGCATATTATACCAGATGAATTGGACAGATATCTATAGAACATCCCACCAGAAAACAATAAAACACACGTTCTTTTCAAGCGCACAGGGAACATTTTCCAGGACAGGTCACATGATAGGCTACAAAACAAGTTCTGATGAATTTAAGAAGATTGAAATCACATCAAGAATCTTTTGTGACCACAATGTTACGAGGCTAGAAATCAACTACAAGGAAAAAAATGCAACATCCTCCCCGCCCCTCCAGTACATGTAGGCTAAACAACATACTTCTGAACAACCAATGGATCAACAAAAATCTAAAGGAAATAAAAAAATGCCTTGAGACTCATAAAAATGGAAACACAATGTTCCAAAATTTATGGGACACAGAAAAAGCAGCTCCAAGAGGGAGGCGGGTTTATAGTGATACAGATCTCCAACAGGAAACAAGAAATTTTCAAATAAACCATCTAACCTTACGCCTAAAAGAAGTAGGAAAAAAAGAATAAACAAAGCCTGAAGTTAACAGACAGAAGGAAATAATAAAGATCAGAATGGAAATAAATGAAATAGAGACTAAAAAGAAAATAAAAGACCACCAGATAAACAAAATTGATAAACCCTTTATCTAGACTTATCAAGGAAGAAGAGAAAGTGCTCTAATAAATAAAATCCACAATGAAAAGGAAATTATAACTGACACCAAGAAATATGAAGGATTATAAGAGGGTTAATACAAACAATTATACCCCAACGAATTGGAAAATCTAGAAGAAATGGATAAATTCTTAGAAACATGCACTCTTCCAAGACTGAAGCAGGAAGAATTAGAAAATCTGAACAGAGTGACCTCTAGTAATGAAACTGAATCAGTAAGTAAAAAATTCCAAAAAAACAAAGGCCAAGGACAAGATGGCTTTACATGTGAATTCTACCAAACTTGTAAAGAATTAACACCTATTCTTTTTTCAAACTACAGTTGACCCTTGAACAATGCAGGTTCAACTGCATGGGTCCACTTATACGAAGGTATTTTTCAATAGTAAATACTACAGTACTATATGGATTGTGGTTGATTGAATCCACAAACGTGAAGAGCCTGGATATGGAGGGCTGATTCTAAGTTATATGTGAATTAATATGCACATTTTCCAAGGGTCAACTGTATTTAAAAAAACTGAAGATGAAGGAATGCTTCCAAATTCATTCTATGAGGCCAACATCACACTGATACCAAAGATAGATACTACCAAAAAAAATTACAATCCAAAATTCCTGATGAACATATAGGCAAAAATCCTCAATAAAATATTAATCAATCAACTTCAACAGTACAGTAAAAGAATTATACACTATCAATAAGTAGGATTTATTCCAAAGATGCAAGAATGGTTCAATATTCACAAATCAATCATTGTGATATCCATATTAACAAAAAAGGATAAAATCCATACTGTAGGTGGATTCTTGATCATCTGAGCCACCAGAGAAGCCCATAAAACCCACATGATCATCTCACTAGAGGCAGAAAAATCATTTGACAAAATTCAACACCCATTTACAATAAAAATTCTCAACAAAGTGGGTATAGAGAGACCATACCTCAGCATAAAAAAGGCCATATACACAAATCTATAGCTAATATCATACTCACCAGTGAAAAGCTAAAATCTTTTTTTCTGAGATCATGAACAAGACAAGAAAACCAATTCTTTTCACTTTTATTCAACATAGCATTGGAAGACTTAACAAAGGCAATCAGACCACCAAAAAAAAATAAAAAGATAAAAGGCATCCAAATTGGAAAAGAAAAAATACAACTGTCATTATACAGATGACATGATACTATATACAGAAAATCCCAAAGACTCCACACACAAAAAAACTATTAGAACTAATAAATGAATTCAGTAAACTTGTGAGATATAAAATCAATATACAGTAATCTGTTGCATTTCTATATACTCATAATGAACTGTCAGAAAGAGAAATTGAAAAATCATTCCCATTTACAATTGCATCAAAAAATAAAACACTAGGCCTTCCTGATGGTACAGTAGTTAAGAATCTGCCTGCCAATGCAGGAGACATGGATTTGATCCCTCCTCCAGGAAGATCCCACATGCCAAGGAGCAACTCAGGCTGTATGCCACAACTCCTGAGCCTGTGCTCAGCAGCTCAGCACCTAGAGCTCACAGCAGGAGAAGCCACAGCAATTACTCAGCACCTAGAGCTCACAGCAGGAGAAGCCACTGCTCAGCACCTAGAGCTCACAGCAGGAGAAGCCGCTGCTCAGCACCTAGAGCTCACAGCAGGAGAAGCCGCTGCTCAGGACCTAGAGCTCACAGCAGGAGAAGCCGCTGCTCAGCACCTAGAGCTCACAGCAGGAGAAGCCCCTGCTCAGCACCTAGAGCTCACAGCAGGAGAAGCCCCTGCTCAGCACCTAGAGCTCACAGCAGGAGAAGCCACAGCAATTACTCAGCACCTAGAGCTCACAGCAGGGGAAGCAACTGCAATTACTCAGCACCTAGAGCTCACAGCAGGAGAACCCACTGCAATTACTCAGCACCTAGAGCTCACAGCAGGAGAAGCCACAGCAATTACTCAGCACCCAGAGCTCACAGCAGGAGAAGCCACTGCTCAGCACCTAGAGCTCACAGCAGGAGAAGCCGCTGCTCAGCACCTAGAGCTCACAGCAGGAGAAGCCGCTGCTCAGCACCTAGAGCTCACAGCAGGAGAAGCCGCTGCTCAGCACCTAGAGCTCACAGCAGGAGAAGCCGCTGCTCAGCACCTAGAGCTCACAGCAGGAGAAGCCACAGCAATTACTCAGCACCTAGAGCTCACAGCAGGAGAAGCCACTGCTCAGCACCTAGAGCTCACAGCAGGAGAAGCCGCTGCAGTGAGGAGCCCACGCACCGCAACTCGGGGGTAGCCCTCATTCACTGCAACTAGAGAAAGCCCAGCCACAGCAACAAAGCCCTAGTGCAGTATAAATAAATAAATCTTTTTTAAAAAGAATA
Organism: Bubalus kerabau; assembly: GCF_029407905.1. NCBI lineage: Eukaryota > Metazoa > Chordata > Mammalia > Artiodactyla > Bovidae > Bubalus > Bubalus kerabau. The sequence goes on from NC_073625.1 coordinate 198,737,909, forward strand.
AAATACCTAGGAATGAATTTAATCAGTAAGGTAAAGAGCTGATACTTGGAAAACTATAGGACATTGATGAAGGAAATTGAAGACAACACAAATAAGTGGAAAGATACACTGTATTCATGGACTGGAAGAGTTAATACTGTTAAAACGTCCAAACTACCTAAACCAACCTACAGATTCAATGCAACCCCTATAAATATACCAATGGCCTTTTTCACAGAAGTGGGACAAATCATCTTAAAATATGCATGGAGCTATGAAAGACCCCAAATAGTCAAAGCAATCATAAGGAAGAACAACACTGAGCGTATCATACTCCCTGATTTCAAACTATACCACGAAGCTCTAATAATCAGAATTATAGCACTGGCGCAGAAACACAGCGACCTATGGGACAGAATAGACAGAAACACAGCGACCTATGGGACAGAATAGACAGAGACACAGCGACCTATGGAACAGAATAGACAGAGACACAGCGATCTATGGGACAGAATAGACAGAGACACAGCGATCTATGGGACAGAATAGACAGAGACACAGCGACCTATGGAACAGAATAGACAGAAACACAGCGACCTATGGGACAGAATAGACAGAAACACAGCGACCTATGGGACAGAATAGACAGAAACACAGCGACCTATGGGACAGAATAGACAGAAACACAGCGACCTATGGGACAGAATAGACAGAAACACAGCGACCTATGGGACAGAATAGACAGAAACACAGCGACCTATGGGACAGAATAGACAGAAACACAGCGACCTATCTATGGGACAGAATAGACAGCTCAGAACGAAACCCACATGGACACCATCAGTTAATTTACAACAAAGGAAGGAGGGGAGGAAATGGTCTCTTCAATAAATGGTGCTGAAAAATTAGACAGCTACATGCAAAAAATTTAAAAAAAGGAAAAGAAAAAAGAAACTGTACTACTATCGTACACCATACACAAAAATAAACTCAAAATGGAGTACAGACTTAAATGTACGACTTGAAACCATAGGACATATAGCCTGTATGTCTTTGACACTGGTTTTAGCAATATTATTTTGGATTTGTCTCCTCAGGCAAGGGAAACAAAAACAAAGATAAACAAATGGGAATACATCAAACTAAGAAGCTTTTGCACAACAAAGGAAACCATCAACAAATTAAAAAGGCAACCAACTGAATGGGAGAAGATATTTATAAACAATATGTCCAATAAAGGTTTAATAAGGCTAAACTATAAACAGAACTCACACAACTCAACATTGAGAAAAACAATAATTAAAAAATGGGCAGAGAACCTGAATAGACATTTTCCCAAAGAAGATATACAGATAGTCAATAGACATATGAATAGACATCACTAATCATCAAGGAAATGCAAGTCAAAACCACAAGGAGATACCACCTCACACCTGTCGGAAAGTTATTATCTATTATTTTGTTATCAAAAAGACAACAAAGTATTGGCAAGATTGCGGAGAAAACAGAACCTGTATGCACTGTTGGTGGGAACATAAATTAGTGCAGCCACTATGGAAAATAGTGTGGAGGTTCCTCAAAAAATTAAAATTAGAACTATCATATGATCCAGCAATTCTACTTCTGGGTACTTATTTGAAAAAAATGAAAACACTAATTTAAAGAGATATACGCACTTCTGCGTTCACTGCAGCACTATTAACAACAGCCAAGATATGGAAACCACCTGTGTCCATCCATACACTAATAGATAGAGGGTGATGCATGCAGTTGGCCCTTGAGAACCATGAGGATGAACTGTGTGGGTCCACTTACACAATTTTTCAATAAATAACTGCTATTACTATACAGTATACAGTTGGTGGAGTCTGTAGATTTACCTGTAGGTTGAACTGTGGATATAGAGGGCCAAATCAAAGTTATACACAGATTTTTTAAATTTACTTTTGGCTGTGCTGGGTCTTTGCTGCAGGAGCACGTCTCTTGTTCCATGAGCACGGGCTCCTCTCTAGTTGCGGGGTGCGGGATTCTCATTCTGGAGGCTTCTCTTCTCGTGGGCACAGGCTCTAGGCACGCAGGCTTTGGTGGTTGCGGCCGCAGGCTCCAGAGCACAGGACGGTTGTGGAGCACGGGCTTAGTTGCTCCTCGGCATGTGGCATCTTCCCGGAGCAGGAACTAAACCCGTGTTCCCTGCATTTGAAGGTGGATTCTTAACCACTGGACCACCATGGATTTACAACCACACAGAGGGTTGGTGTCTATAACTACTGGGGTTAATCAAGGGTTAACTGTATATACAAGGGTATATTACCATTAAAAAAAAAAAAAGGAAAACTTGCCATTTGTGACAATATGGATTCACTTAGTATTATTATAAGTGAAGTAAGTCATACAGAGAAAGACAAATATTGTATGGTTTCACTTATATGTATAATCTAAAAAAACAAAAGAAATAAACATGTACAACAAAACGGAAACTCTTAGATACGGAGAACAAACTGCTGGCGGCCAGAGGAGAGCAGGTGGGGAGCTGGGCAAAAGAAGTGAAGGGGATTAAGAGGTACAGACTGCTACTTATAAGATAAATGACTTCGGGGACTGTAATGTATGTAACAGCATAGGGGGCATAGTCAATTGTAGTAACTTTTTATGGTGGCAGATGGTTACTAGGGGGCTTCCCAGGAGGTGCTAGCAGTGGGGAAAAAAACCTGTCTGCCAATGCAAGAGATGTTAGTGATGCAGGTTTGACCCCTGGGTTGGGAAGATTCTTGGAGGAGGGCATGGCAACCCACTCCAGTACTCTTGCCTGGAGCATCACATGGACAGAGGAGCCTGGCGGGCTACAGTCCACGGGGTCTCACAGAGTCGGACGCAACTGAAGCGATGGCACGCATGCATAGTGACTAGATGTATCATGGTGATCAGTTTGTATTGCATATAAATGTCAAATCACTGTGCTGCCCACCTGAAACTAACAAGATGCTGTACGTCAACTATACTTCAGTAAAAAGGGGAGATAGTACAACTGCTGTGGAAAATAGCACTGACGTTCCTCAGAAACTTAAAAACAGAACTACCGTATGATCCAGCCATTCTACTTCTGAATTTATAGCCAAAGAATTAAACACAGGGTCTCACAGAAATATTTGTACACCATGTTCACAACAGCATTACTCACAACCACCAAAGGCAGAAGCAACCCAAGTATCTGTTGACTGATGAACAAAGTACGGTATATACGTAAGATGGAATTCTAATTTTATTTCCTTCCTTAAGTGGGAAGGAAGTTCTGTCACATGCTACAACATGGATGAAGCTTGAGGGCATTATGCTAAGTGAGGTAAGTCAGGCACAAAGAGATAAAACTTGTATGGTTCCACTCATCTGAGGTATCTAAAGTATTCAAATTCATAGAAACAGAGCAGGATACAAGGCTGGGGAAAGGGCAATGTTATTTAATGGGTAGAGAGTTTCAGTTTTGCAAGATGAAGTTCTGTTTCACAACAATGTGAGTATAGTTAACACTATTGAACTGTACACTTAAAAATGGTTAAAATAGTAAATTTGGGGTTTTTTTCTTTACCAGTTAAAAAATAGCTGGTAAACTGGTATGATGCCCCTTAACTGGCTTAACCATTCTTCTACTAGTCATTCAGATCAGAAGTCAGCAAACTGTTTCTTAAAGGACCAGATAGTAGATATTTTAGGCTTTGTTGGCCATAGTCTCTGCTGTTATAGCAGGAAAGAAGACGTAAACAATACGTCCTCTGGGGAGGCTGTGCTTCGGTGCAACAGCATCTGCAAAAGTAAGAGGAAGGCCAGCACGTGCTGAGCCTGGGTTTAGACTGTTTCTAAAATTTCTAATTTCTAATATTATAAAAATGCTGCTAATGAATGTCTTTGTGGAAAAAGTCTATATATATTATTTATATAATATATATACTTTCCTAAGTTGTTTTTTTTTTTTAATCGACTTCTGCTTCATTGACTATGCTAAAGCCTTTGACTGTGTGGATCACAACAAACTGTGGAATATTCTTAGTGAGATGGGAATACCAGACCACCTGACCTGCCTCCTGGAAAACCTGTTTGCAGGTCAAGAAGCAACAGTTAGAACCAGACATGGAACAATAGACTGGTGCCAAACTGGGCAAGGAGTACATCAAGGCTATATATTCTCACCCTGCTTACTTAACTTCTATGCAGACTACATCATGGGAAATGCAGGGCTGGATGAAGCACAAGCTGGAATCAAGACTGCTGGGAGAAATATTAACAACATCAGATATGCAGATGATACCACTTTAATGGCAGAAAGTGAAGAAGAACTAAAGAGCCTCTTGATGGAGATGAAAGAGGAGAATGAAAAAGTTGGCTTAAAACTCAACATAAAAAATGAAGATCATGGAAAATAGATGGGGAAAATATGGAAACAGTGTCAGATTTCATTTTCTTGGGCTCCAAAATCACTGTGGATGGTGACAGCAGCCACGAAATTAGAAGACGCTTACTCCTTGGAAGAATAGCTATGACAAACCTAGACAGTGATTAAAAAGCAGAGACATCACTTTTCCAACAAAAGTCCATATAGTCAAAGCTATGGTTTTCCCAGTAGATATATATGGATGTGAGAGTTGGACCATAAAGAAAGCTGAGCACCAAAGAAACGATGCTTTTGATCTGTGGTGTTTGAGAAGACTCTTGAGAGTCCCTTGGACTGCAAAGAGATCAAACCAGTCAATCCTAAAAGAAATCAACCCTGAATATTCATTGGAAGGACTGATGCTGAAGCTGAAGCTCCAATACTTTGGCCACCTGATGTGAAGAGCTGACTCATTTGAAAAGACCCTGATGCTGGGAAAGACTGAAGGCGGGAGGAGAAGGGGACCTCAGAGGATGAGATGGTTGGATGGCATCACCGACTCAATGAACATGAGTTTGAGCAAGCTCAGGGAGATAGTGAAGGACAGAGAAGCCTGGCATGCTGCAGTCTATGGGGTTACAAAGAGTCAGACATGACTTAGTGACTGAACAAGAATAACAATAGATAGATAGATAGATGAACAAAGTGTGGTATATACATAAAATGGAATTTTATTTTATTTCCTTCCTTAAGTAGGAAGGAAGTTCTGTCACATGCTAGAACATGGATGAAGCTTGAGAATATTATACTAAGTGAAATAAGCCTATATATAATAGCCTGTATATTATATATACTGTATATACAGTAATACTATGTATATATAGTAACTTTTCTTAGGAAAGTATATATATTATATGTATATTATATACTTTATTTTCTTAGGAAAGAATTCTACAAATGAAGTTAATAGAAGAAAATTACAGCTATTTCTAAGGTCCTTGATGCACACTCTTGGATACGGCTTGAAGCTGCTTTCTGATCCTGATTCAGCAACACCTTTGGACTCTGCCGAGGCAGTACCTTGAATGGAGCTCTCCTAAGTTCTAAGGCTGCGCCACCCGGTTCAGCTCCCCCACCTTGTCTCTGCCCCTCCAGGTCTGCCAGGCCCTTTACCCTCGGCCAGCATGCCATCTGCCTCCTGCTCAACCCGTCCACCGACCCGTGTGCTACCTTTTCCTTCCCAGCCCACGAGTCAGTCAGTCCTCACGTGCAGACTACACACAGGGACTTCCTCCAGCTCCTCCTGGAAACCCGTCTAAATGATGGCAAAAGGACCCTGTACCGCACAAAACCACACAGAGATGATAAAACGTGGTGGGGCTTGAACACAGAAGGATGAGTAGCCGCTGACTTGTAGATGACATGCTGAATCTGAGGCCCAGGGTGAGGAAAGGCAAGGAGCAACTCAGCCTGCGCTGAGGACTCCCACAGGCTCCGTGGCCCAGGACTTGGTGGTACCAGCTGTTTCCAGAAGTGTGGGTGCAGACGGGACTGAAAACAGAAGGACTGGGTGACAGTCACTAGAGAGTGTCTCTAACCCCATGTTCACACAGCCAGACCACTGCACGGCCCCAAGCCCGCAACAAGACTAAACGGCTAAAAACACAAGTCTCTGGATAAAGGCACAGCAGCAGCTGTGGGGACGGGGCACCGGCCTGAAGACAGCACGATGCTAGAGATTCTCACAGGGGACTGAGGGCTGAGATCCGCCCCACTCCTCGCTGGCTTGGCCCCCAGACCATGGGTAGCTAGGACGGTATCTTCTAGGCACATACTGGAAGATACTTTCTGGAGAGACCTAAAGATACAAAAACATGGGTTACATAAGGCAACAGGTGGCTTGCCATACAGAGAAGCCCACATCGTCAACTCCCCCTGATGCTCAAAGTTCTCAGCAGCTTTTTAGCTCCCCATTTTAAAATATGAACGGAAAACCAAGGATCACCACAAATCTGAGGAAAGCCTCTAACAATAAAGGTAGAGACCAAAACAGGAAAGGGAAAAAAAAAAGGAAATGGAGGGTGATGACTGGGCCTCTGAATATCCAGATAGGTTAGACATTATTTCTGAGTGTGTCTGTGAGGGTGTTTCTGGATAAAGCTAACGTTTAGGCTGAGTCGAGCAGATTGCCCTCCCCGTGTGGGTGGGCCTCACCCAGTCTGCTGAGGGCCTGTGCAGAATGAAAGCCTAAGTAAGAAAGAATTCTTTGCCTGTCTGTATCTGGGTCATTGGTCTTCTTCCGCTTTCAGACTCAGACTTGAACTTAAACATCAACAGTCTTGCTTCTCAGGCTGTCAGACACAGACTGAAATTATCCTGTCTGCTCCCCGAGGCCCCCAGCTTGAAAACTGTAGATCCTGGACTTCCCAGCCTCCATAACTGTGTAAACCAACTCCTTATAGTAAACCAACCTCTCTCTCATTTATTTTTAAATTGCCCATCTCTTTGCTTTGTCGTGAATTTCTCTATTCCCCTCCTGTTTTTTCATCTTCAATGTCAGACACTTATTTGTTTTGCTAACAATTTATATTATCCTTAATAAACCCCCCAAATCCATCCATTTGTCTGTCTGTTAAATGTCTTCACTTGTTTGAGAAGATAAAGAACATCTAACTGTGTGGATAAAATAAAATAACAAAATTATAATAAAAACACTGACCAAATAAATATTATATATTTATATAATTATAAATGTATATATTATTATACATACAACATATATTATATATAATTATATATATATTGGTTCACTTTCTCCAGAGAATCCAGACTAATACAGAGACTATACAGGGAGATAAAAACATAAACCTCACCTCTAAGGAGAAAAATTAGAATCAAAACTTATTTTTTCCCAATGAAAAATTAAATATTGAAGAATATGATTTTGTCAAATAGGGTTGAGAAAACAACAATCACAGAAAACTAACCAATCTGATCACATGGACCACAGCCTTGTCTAATTCAATGAAACTATGAGCCATGTCGTGTGGGGCCACCCAAGACAGACGGGTCATGGTGGAGAGTTCTGACAAAATGTGGTCCACTGGAGAAGGGAATGGCAAACCACTTCAGTATTCATGCCTTGAGAATGCCATGAACAGTATAAAAAGGATTGCGTTTTGGAGAGTCACAAATTATTGCAATATCTAACATTTTTGACCAACCTTCAAAGAACTGATTTTTTTCTCCTTTGGGAGACAATACTGCCCCTGTGCAGAGTGTATGCCTTAGATCAGAGAGGACATTACTTCTGTGAAATAAGACTCAGTTGCTATTTTTAAAATGGACATTGAAAGAATAATATAATAATATAATTAAAATTATAAAAGCAGAAATTTAAAAACTCAGTGAAAGGATTGTGAGCAAGATCTCCCAGAAAGCAAAATGCTGAGAAAGAGGATGGCAGAGGAGGAGAGGACAGGTTGCAAAATGATGGCATCAGTTCAGGAAGCTCGACATTTTCCTAATGAAAATTCCAGAAAGAGAGAAAACACAGATGGGGTACGTGTGTGTTTGTTTTAGTGGTAAGGAATAATTCGAGTAAATTTCCCCAAAGGACTGAAGAATATGCATTTCCAAACTCAAAGCAGCCAGGGAGAGCCAAGAGCAGCAGATGAAACCCCCTTCCAAAGCACCTCCCCAAGACTCCAGAGCACTGGGAGCAAAAAGACTGTCCTGAGACACCCATTCTCTTACTCCCGGGAGGTGTCTTCCAGCTCCCAGTCGGTAAGAATCTCAAGGGTGGACAAGGTTTTTCTAGCAGATTTGTCACAAGGATTTCGGCTCATTTAACCCAAGATGTTTTGAAAGGAGTGCTGAGGACTAGATCACTTTTTCCCTTACTGTAGAAGCAATATATGCTCATTACAGAAAACATGGACATTTCAGAAAAGTATAAAGAAGAAAAAGCATCAGCTATAATTGAAAAAAAAAATCTGAACATTTCTTTCTTTACCAGCATGGAACTTTCTTTCTCAAGCTTTATTCCTTTCATAGGAAAAAGGAGCCTCAATGTATTTATGATTATTTCTAATTAGAGTTGACTATATATTTTTGGTTTCCAAACATTCATTTTTAATCAAAGGAAAACTGCTTCACAATATTGTGTTGGCCTCTGCCACACAGCAGCGTGAGTCAGCCATAGGTGTACATGTCTCCCCTCCCTCTTGAACCCCCTCCCCCTCCCACCCCTTCCCACCCCTCTAGGTTGTTACAGAGCCCCGGTTTGAGTTCCCTGAGTCACACAGCAAGCCCCCATTGGCTACCTGTTTTACAGGCTGTGTGTGTGCGCGTCCACGTCACTCTCTCCATTCATCCCTCCCACCCTCCCCCCCGACCTGTGTCCATGAGTTCTGTCTTGCCTCTCCATTGTTGCCCTGTAAACAGGTTCATCAGGTACATCTTCCTAGATTCCATACACATGCATTTTTATAGGATATTAGTTTTTCTCTTTCTGACTTACTTCACTCTGTATAATAGGCTCTAGGTTCATCCACCTCATTAGAACTGACTCAAATGTGTTCCTTTTTGTGGCTGAGTAATATTCCATTTGGAGAAGGCAATGGCACCCCACTCCAGTACTCTTGCCTGGAAAATCCCATGGACAGAGGAGCCTGGTAGGCTGTAGTCCATGGGGTTGCTAAGAGTCAGACACGACTGAGCGACTTCGCTTTCACTTTTCACTTTCGTGCATTGGAGAAGGAAATGGCAACCCACTCCACTGTTCTTTCCTGGAGAATCCCAGGGACAGGGGAGCCTGGTGGGCTGCCCTCTATGGGGTCGCACAGAGTTGGACACGACTGAAGTGACTTAGCAGCAGCAGCAGCAGTAATATTCCATTGTGTATACACCACAGCTTCTTTATCCAGTCATCTGTCGGTGGACATCTAGGTTGCTTCCATGTCCTAGCTATTGTAAATAGTGCTGCAATGAACGTTGGGGTATACGTGCCTTTTTCGGTTTTGGTTTCCTCAGGGTATATGCCAAGTAGTGGGATTGCTGGGTCGTATGGTAGTTCTGCTGCTGTTGCTGTTAAGTCGCTTCAGTTGTGTCCGACTCTGTGCGACCCCATGGACGGCAGCCCACCAGGCTCCCCCACCCCTGGGATTCTCCAGGCAAGAACACTGGAGCGGGGTGCCATTTCCTTCTCCAACGCAGGAAAGTGAAAAGAGAAAGGGAAGTTCTACTCTCAGTCTTTTCAGGAATCTCCATACCATCTTCCATAGTGACTGTATCAACTTATATTTCAACCAACAGTCCAAGAGTTTCCCTTTTCTTCACACCCTCTCCAGCATTTATTATTTGTGCTTCTTTTTGGCCATTCTGACCAGTGTGAGGTAATATCTCTCTGTAGTTTTGATTTGCATTTCTCTAAAAAGCCTCTTGATGAAAATGAAAGGGGAGAGTGAAAAATCTGGCTTAAAGCTCAACATTCAGAAAACAAAGATCATGGCATCCGGTCCCACCACTTCATGGGAAATAGATGGGGAAACAGTGGAAACAGTGTCAGACTTTATCTTTTTGGGCTCCAAAATCACTGTACATGGTGACTGCAGCCATGAAATTAAAAGACGCTTACTCCTGGGAAGAAAAGTTATGACCAACTTAGATAGCATATCGAAAAGCAGAGACATTACTTTGCCAACAAAGGTCTGTCTAGTCAAGGCTATGGTTTTTCCAGTGGTCATGTATGGATGTGAGAGTTGGACTGTGAGCTGAGTGCCAAAGAATTGATGCTTTTGAACTGTAGTGTTGGAGAAGACTCTTGAGAGTCCCTTGGACTGCAAGGAGATCCAACCAGTCCATTCTAAAGGAGATCAGCCCTGGGTATTCTTTGGAAGGAATGATGCTAAAGCTGAAACTCCAGTACTTTGGCCACCTCATGTGAAGAGCTGACTCATTGGAAAAGACTCTGATGCTGGGAGGGATTGGGGGCAGGAGGAAAAGGGGACGACAGAGGATGAGATGGCTGGATGGCATCACTGACTTGATGGACATGAGTCTGAGTGAACTCCAGGAGATGATGATGGACAGGGAAGCCTGGCGTGCTGTGATTCATGGGGTCTCAAAGAGTCGGACACAGCTGAGTGACTGAACTGAACTGAAATGAGCCATGTTGAGCATCTTCTCATGTGTTTATTAGCCATTTGCTTGTCTTCTTTGGAGAAAAGTCTGTTTAGGTCTTTTTGCCCACTTTCTGTTGGACTGTTTTTCTGGTATTCAGTTTTATGAGCTGCTCGCATATTTTAGAAATTAATCCTTTGTTGGTTGTTTCATTCATTATTCATTTTCTCCCACTCTGAGGGTTGTCTTTTCACCTTGTTTGTAGTTTCCTAGGCTGTGCAAAAGCTAATTAGATCCCACTTGTTTATTTTTCTCTTTATTTCAATTACTTTGGGAGGTGAGTCACAGAGGATCTTGCTGTGATTCAATAGAGTTGACTGTATTTTTAGCAGTTATAATTCCTCTGGGAATTGTCTAGTTTTGATGGTCTTGATATTTTTCTCGATGTGCTTGGTAAGCTATCCTAGAGGAGCTGTGTGCCACATTCTCATCTCTACAGCCATCCCAGACCACAGCAGACGATGCTTGTGCTGTGAGCGTGTGGAAATGCTCTTTCTAAGCGATGCCAGTTGCTGCACTCGGGTTTCCGGTCGTCTTTCTTCCTGTTCCTCTTTCCTCTGGTGTCGTGGGGGTTTGGGTTCCTCTCTGTTGCCCTAGCTTAGTGAAGACATGGCCGGGGCTGCCCCTCAGCACATGCCCGCACTCTCCTCCCTTCCAACCCTGTGCTTCAGCCACAGGGACCCCACGGGGCTCTCTGTCCCGCTAGCACCTACTGAACACCATCCAATGAAATGTCACACATCGGAGGGGGGCAGACAGCAAAAATAAAGGGGAAAAAAAAAACACACAGCTGATTTTATTTTTGCTTTCGGTAGTGGAGCCTATTTAAGTTTCTGTTAAATATTTGTTCCTCAACAGCAAACTTGGTCCTGGAGTGTTTTTCTCTCTTGGTGGACATAATTTATTTCATGATTTCCCCTCCCTTAATGGATGACTGTGAAATACGGAGCCAAAGGCTGTCAAAGTTTAACTGAATAACATGGGAGGCAAACAAGGGTCCACACCACGGTTCCCTCTCTTGCTTTAAACCCAGACAATCACAAAAGCAAGTCCACAGAACCATCTGGGAATGAGGAAGAGGCCTTGCAGCCCACTTCAGAGTCCATTGCCGAAAAATGTTGTCATAAGTAGGCAACGGAGAATGAACGCTGGATAGAAGCACCCTTGCTTTCTCATCCCCACAGTGAGGCAAAAATTGATCTTATGAGCTAAACTTGACCTAGAAAACGTATTTGTAAGATTTGCCCTTCCTCTTCAAAGACAACAAAAATGGACACACTTCAAAGGCAATTAAGATCGGGCCGAGGAAGGCCAGTGGGACTATTTGGCTTCTATCGCCACCTTGTGGTGGTTCATTCAAATCCCAGGCCCTTTCAAAGGGTCCTGTAGGACCGAATATTGACAGCCTTCGTGAAGAGTGTGGATTAAGTCATTTTCTTAGGAGATAAAAACTAACAGAAATAACGAGAACTTACCTGTAACTCTACAGTAAACAAAGCACTCATTTAGTCCTGGTAGCAGTCCCATGCTTCAAGTAGCAGGATCTCAGTCCTAGAAACATGAAGGCCAAAGCTTGAAGATGCAGGCTACTTGTATGGGGCATCCTGGACTTAAACCCAGATGTTCATATTCTAAATAGCGTTAATACAATTAGAATTGTTGCATGCAGTAGACATAAAAACTCAAAAGAAATTAATAGTACCATATAGTATTGCCTATGGTATGTTGTTGTTCAGTAGCTCAGTTGTGTCCAACCCTGCAACCTCTGCAGCATGCCAGGCTTCCCTGTCCTTCACCATCTCCTGAAGTTTGCTCAGTTCAGTTCAGTTCAGTCACTCAGTCGTGTCTGACTCTTTGTGACCCCATGAACCACAGCACACCAGGCCTCCCTGTTCACCACCAACTCCTGGAGTTTGCCCAAACTCATGTCCATTGGCCGGTGATGCCAATGGCAATGCCAATCTCATCCACTGTCATCCACTTCTCCTCCTGCCCTCAATCTTGCCCAGCATCAGTGTTTTTTCAAATGAGTCAGTTCTTTGCATCAGGTGGCCAAAGTATTGGAGTTTCAGCTTCAGCATCAGTCCTTCCAAGACCACAGTTCTCCAACACCACAGTTCAAAAGCATCAATTCTTCGGCACTCAGCTTTCTTTATAGTCCACTCTCACATCCATACATGACCACTGGAAAAACCGTAGCCTTGACTAGACGGACCTTTGTTGACAAAGTAATGTCTCTGCTTTTTAACATGCTATCTGCTGCTGCTGCTGCAAAGTCGCTTCAGTCGTGTCCAACTCTGTGCAACCCCATAGACGGTAGCCCACCAGGCTTCCCCATCCCTGGGATTCTCCAGGCAAGAACACTGGAGTGGGTTGCCATTGCCTTCTTCAATGCATGAAAGTGAAAAGTGAAAGTGAAGTCACTCAGTTGTGTCCGACTCTAGCGACCCCATGGACTGCAGCCTACCAGACTCCTCCGTCCATGGGATTTTCTAGGCAAAAGTACTAGAGTGGGATGCCATTGCCTTCTCTGAATATGCTATCTAGGTTGGTCATAACTTTCCTTCCAAGGAGTAAGTGTCTTTTAATTTCACGGCTGCAGTCACCATCTGCAGTGATTTTGGAGCCCCCCCAAAATAAAGTCAGCCACTGTTTCCACATCTATTTGCCATGAAGTGATGGGACTAGATGCCATGATCTTAGTTTTCTGAATATTGAGCTCTAAGCCAACTTTTTCACTCTCTTCTTTCACTTTCATCAAGAGGCTCTTTAGTTCTTCTTCACTTTATGCCATAAGTGTGGTGTCACCTGCATATCTGAGGTTATTGATATTTCTCCCAGCAATCTTGATTCCAGCTTGTGCTTTATCCAGCCCAGCGTTTCTCATGATGTACTCTGCATATAAGTTAAATAAGCAGGGTGACAATATACAGCCTTGACGGACTCCTTTCGCAATTCGGAACCAGTCTGTTGTTCCATGTCCGGTTCTAATGTTTCCTGACCTGCATACAGGTATCTCAGGATGCAGGTCAGGGGGTCTGGCATTCCCATGTCTTTGAGAATTTTCCACAGTTTGTTGTGATCCAGTCAAACAGTCACACTGTGTGATCAAACAGATCACACAAACTGTGTGATCAGACACAGTCAAAGGCTTTAGCATAGTCAATGAAGCAGAAGTCAATGCTTTTCTGGAATTCTCTTCCTTTCTCTATGATCCAACTGATGTTGGCAATTTGTTCTCTGGTTCCTCTGCCTTTTCTAAATCCAGCCTGTACATCTGGGAGTTCTCGGTTCATGTACTGTTGAAGCCTAGCTTGGAGAATTTTGAGCATTACTTTGCTAGCATGTGAAATAAGTGCAATTGTGTGGTAGTGTGAACATTCTTTACCATTGACTTTCTTTGGGATAGGAATGAAAACTGACTTTTTCCAGTCCTGCAGCTACTGCTGAGTTTTCCAAATTTGCTGGCATATTGAGTGCAGCACTTTCACAGCATCATCTTTTAGGATTTGAAATAGCTGGAATTCTGTCAGCTCCACTAGCTTTGTTTGTAGTGATGCTTCCTAAGGCCCATTTGACTTTGCACTCCAGCACTCCTGGCTCTAGGTGAGTGATCACAGAATCATGGTTATCTGGGTCATGAAGATTTTTTTTTTATAGTTCTTCCTGTGTTCTCCTACCTCTTCTTAATATCTTCTGTTTCCGTTAGGTCCATACCATTTCTGTCCTTTATTCTTTCCATCTTTGCATGAAATGTTCCCTTGATATCTCTATTTTTTTTTTTTTGAAGAGATCTCTAGTCTCATCCATTCTATTGTTTTCCTCTATTTCTTTGCATTGATCACTTAGGAAGCCTTTCTTATCTCTCCTTGCTATTCTTTGGAACTCTGCATTCAGATGGGTATATCTTTCCTTTTCTTCTTTGCCTTTTGCTTCTCATCTATTTGTAAGGCCTTCTCAGATAACTATTTTGCCTTCCTGCATTTATCTGGGGGATGGTTTTGATCACTGTTTCATTTACAGTGTCACACACCTCTGTCCATAGTTCTTTAGGCACTCTATCAGATCTAATCCCTTGAATCTATTTGTCTCTTCCACTGGATAATCACAAGGGATTTGATTTAGGTCATACCTGAATGGTCTGGTGGTTTTCCCTACTTTCTCCAATTTAAGTCTGAATTTGGCAATAAGGAGTTCATGATCTGAGTCACAGTCAGCTCCTGGTCTTGTTTTGCTGACTGTAGAGAGTATACACTGTATATGGTATACAGTGTATGTATGCACGTAGTATAATGGGCTGCCCAGGTAGGACTAGTGGTAAAGAACCCACCTGCCAACACAGGAGACATCAAAGACGTGGATTTGATCCTTGGTTTGGGAAGACCCTCTGGAAGAGATGAAAACCTTCTCAAGTATTCTTGCCTGGAGAATCCCATGGACATGAGAGGCTGGTGAGCTATCGTCCATAGGAGCGCAAGGAGTCAAACACACTGAAGCAACTTAGCACACATGTGTAGTATAATAAATATCCTATACTATATATAGTATACACCTTACTCTAGAGGGAGATAGTACTTGTGCTATTTTCTATAGCACTATAAACCAGTATTCACTACCTTTCTGGGGCTATTTCCTGCCTGTGAAGACAAGGCAATATTGGTTGACTCTTGGCAGTCTGATTTAGCAAATGCTGTTACAGAGTTTCGCTACTAAACCAACTGTGGCCTTTTTTCCTGGGTCCTCTGGGCACCCAACCTGCACAAGTCCCTGCTTCTCTATCTGGGGTGCAGTAATGGGGGGGTCCCAGGGAGAAGGGACATGGGAACACTGAGGCAAGAGAACTGAGGCCAGCTTTTACCCTCTCTTACCCCAGTCTACGGCCCAAACCATGACACTCATTCCGTTAACAGCACCTCATTCAGTTAACTGTATCTTACAACCCATGTATAGTAAGGTGGGGTCACTGAGATTACCTGGTGCAGTGTCAGAGCTGCACGTATCCTTGGGCCAGCTTTAAACATTCCCAGTGCACAAGTTGCAGCCTTTCCCTTATGGGGCAGTAGTCTGGGGCCATCAGTGCTCCTGAGGATGGAGACAGCTCCAAGCTGTGCTTGGAGGAAACCGTGTACCTTGCTCACAGGCCGACCACCGGCAGAGGGGCCTGTTCTTAGAGCCAGGTCCTTGTCAGCCTGCTCAGCGTGCTTCAGGTCCACTCCTGGCTCCAGGGCGTGTGGTGGGCCGGGTCAGCAACCTCCAGCAGGTCTCAAGACAGTTACCCAGGCCTTACAAGGAAGAAATCTGAAGTTCTGACAGAGTAAGGCCACAGTGACTTCGATGACAACGGCCCACCCTTACCCGACCACCACTGCTCTCCAGTTCCTACTTCAAATATGCTGCCTTTATCCAGCTCAGCCATTAAAAGCCAAGTGACGCTGGTCGGAAGCAGTGGAGGAAAAGGGTGAAAGGGGCTCTGAGGAGCGGGCGTTGAGCGGCATGCCAGGGCTGAAGCAGGGTGTGGGACAAAGAGGGAAGAGCCTGGACTGGGGCAGGGGAGCCTGGGGCTGGTGGAGGTGCTCTGCTAACCAGCTGCTCTGGGGCTGGGGCTGCCCCTTGCTTAATGAGGCCTGTGAGCGCTCTCCCCTTGGTTTCTTCACAGGTTGATTTCAAAGGACAACTCTGTACTAAGCCCTCCTCAGTTTTGCTCTCAGCCAGGCTAGCCACCTTCCAGCCTTCAAAAGAAGGGGAGAGAACACACAGAGCCACACACCAGGTACAGTCAGCAGTTCCTCTTGCTTCCTGCCCGTCAAGACCCCTCCTGTCAGGGAGAGATGGCAGACAGCCGGCTCCCGGCGAGCACGCGGTCTGAGCCCACCGTGTGTCCCTCTCCTCTCCAGGAGCTCACTGCACAGAATACTTATGACTGTGTCCAGCCCCTCCCCGCGGGGGCCACCCCCTCTCAGAGGTGACAGGTTTTAGGGCCTTGGCTGGCTGCGTGGGCAGCCCAGACAATACACTCGAGACACGTTCTCATCAAGAGCTTTCTGCAAAAACGGAAACATAAAGGCTTCCAGGATCAACTCCTGTTGGCAGGCCAAAAGAACTCTGATTATACGAAGTAAAAGTTGTCACACAGGAAACAGGTTATGGACGGTCCCACAGGCCACCTCAGCACTGGGCATGGCGGTCCTGACCTCCTAGCAGCCCCCACCCCATGTCCCAGAGGAGTGCGGGGCCAGGTAACACGTGCAGGGTCTCAAGAACGAGGCAGAGGGGCATGGGGTGTTCTTGAGACGCAGCAGAAATGGAATTTGTCGACATTGGTCTTGAGGTGGCACACAAATGAACCAAAGCAGAGGAAAATGGGAAAATATGAGACAGTGGAAAAAGAGCACTCCTTCAAGCTAAAAATACATTTGGAGGTGTTATGTTGGTCTATCTGGCCTCCTTTTCCACGGGATTGTCTGACACACTGCTTGGAGGCACACTCAGGCTTGCAGGAGTGATGAATGACATGGATCTCCTCAAGTGCTCAGGGCCCTTATGCATTTCTACGTGGAATCTTACTATGTTACACCATAAAACTTTCCTTTTCAGGCACTGCTATTATATTTGTATTTTTATTTGTATACACATTCTTTTAAAAAAGTTAAAATACAAAAATGAACAAAATAAAGAGTGACTTTAAATTTTGCTCGTCAAGGACAGGCACAGAGGTCAACCTAGCAAAAGGTCAGGATTCATGGCCTAGGTCGGGGGTAACAGGAACTGGGTTCTTCTGAGACTTTCGGAACTTGCTCTGAAGGAAAACCCTTGGCACACACAGTCCTTCTTTTTTATTCACCGTCTCACGAAACACATACTCATTCACCTCTTCTTCGTAACCTGTGTCCAGAAAGAGCCGCGCCAGGAATTCTGGAAGACAAGCAGATCAGCAGTGCTCACAGTCTGGATGCCACTGTACCCTGAGCAAGAGTCAGTGCAGCGGGGGCTGAGAACACCTCAATGCGAGGGGTAACAAGGCTCTGCTCTGGGAGCTGACACACTCCTACTTCTCTGTCAACAGAAACTCCCAATCATCACCAAGACGTTCACCAACCTGTCGCACGCTCCTCAACCCATCAGGACTCCCCACAAGCAGCACAGGCCCAGACCCTGCACTCAGTGTACGTGCACATATACAACATGTGTGTTCATGCAGTGGGTGTGTGTGCTCACTGTGTGCTCACAGTGTTCATAGTATGTGTGCTCATACAGTGTGTGTGTGCTCATTGTGTGCGCGCTCAGTGTGTGTGAGCTCACTGTGTGTGCGTTCACTCGTACAGTGCATTCATACAATGTATGTCCATACAGTGTGTGTGCTCACTCATACAGTGTGTGTGTGCTCATACAGCATGTATGTGTGTGCACTCACTCATACAGTGTGGTCAGTGTGTGTGTTCATAGAGCATGTATGTGCTCATTCACAGTGTGTGCGCGCTCACTCATACAGTGTGTTCATACAGCATGTGTGTTCACTAATACAGTATGTTCACTTATACACTGTGTGTGCTGTGTGTTCATAGTGTGTGTGCTCACTGTGTGTACTCATAGTATGTGTGTGTTCATATAGTCTGTGTGTGCTCAGTGTGTATTCAGTATGTGTGCTCACTCATAGTGTGTTCAGTGTGTGTGTGCTCACTCACAGTGTGTGTTCTCACTGACAGTGTGTGTTCACTCAGTATGCACTCATAGTGTGTTCATAGTGTGTGCTCAGTGTGTGTACTCACTCATACAGTATGTGTGTTCATAGTGTATGTGTGCTCACTCACTGTGTTCATACAGTGTAAGCGCTCATTTACAGTGTATGTGTTCAGTGTGTGCGCTCACTCTGTGCTCATACAGTGTGTACGCTCACTCAGTGTGTGCACTCACAGCGTGTGTTTGTTCATACAGTGTATGTGCTCACTGTGTGTGCTCAGTGTGCACGCTCCCTCAGTATGTGTGCATGCACTCATACAGTGTGTGTGTGTGTGTGTGTGTGTGTGTGTGTGTGTGTACTCAATCTCTTTACATCAAGCTCCTCATCTATCCTGACATGACGAAGGGCAGTCAGGTAACAGGGTGCAGAGAAAAAAAACATCTGATGGTGACAGCCTAAGGAAAAGTTAACCCGGGTAACACATCACTACATGTTAAGTAAAACAGAAGAATGGCTATGTGACTCTTATCAAGGGCATTACTCCAAAGAATGTACTTTGAAGCACTTGCAGATATTACTACATCTTCTCAATTATTTATAATTGATTTAATCAGACTTCATGAATCCAAAACATTAAAACAAATTTTTAATTTTCACTGTGTATGTTCATGCTTTTGTAGTCTTAATGGTAATCACTAATTTTTAGCTTTATTTTTGAGTTTAAGAGAATATTTCAAGAAGTAACAAATGTAAAAATTAGAGCTTAAGAAGGTAATTATATTACGATTCATATTACAGGCATACCTCAGAGATACTGTGGGTTCAGTTCACTGCAATAAAGGCGAAAAAAGCAATAAAGTGAGCCTCACAAATTTTATGGTTCTCCAGTGTATATAAGTTATGTTTATACTATGCTGTGGTCTTTTAAGTGTGCAATAGCATTGTGTCTAAAAACACAATGTACAGACCTTAATTAAAAAATACTTTATTGTTAACCATCATTGGAGTCTTCAGTGAGTCTTAGCAGTAACATTAAAAGTCACTGATCACAAATCACCATAGCAAATATAATACTAATGAAAAAGTCTGAAATACTGCAAGACATGAAGTGAGACTTGCTCAACACAGGGTTGCCACAAACCTCCCATCTGTGAAAAATGCAGTATTTGCAAAGCACAATAAAACAAGGTACGCCTGTATAAAATAGGCTCAAAACTAATGTTCAAAATACTAAAATCATATTCAACATTTGGATTGTTTTCTTATAAAAAATGACCTTTTAAGGACCCCTCTATTAGCAAGTTTGTGTACTTAAGAAGTCTCACTTTTATAGGAAAAAAAGGTCTCTTATCTTTGTGAAACTCAAGTAATCTCAAGGCACTATCCTGTCCTATTCGCTTGCTTTCTGAGGGAACAAAGTGAAGATTCTGGTTTGCCCTCCCAGCCTTCCCAACACAGCTCCTGGCCTCATCCATAGGGCGCAGCAGAGCGTTTTTCCAATGACCCGGTTCACTAACTGGACACCCTCACTAGACAGCCTGTGAGCTCACAGCTGACGCGTAAGTGGTGTGTGTGAATGGTTTTGGTTCAGGGTTGTGCGCCTGTGTGTGGAGTCCAGTCGCCCCCACCCATGCAGTACCACAGGGACAGTGCAATCAAGGAAAGAGAAATCATGACAGATTCCAGCAATCTTACCATCAGTGAAAAAATATGATCTGGTTCCATCTTGTCTAACATAAAAGTTTTCTGCAAGTTTGCTCCCGGCTTTAAACCTAAGCATGGCATGATCATACAGCCCATAGTCGCGAAACAAGACACTTTTGCCTGGTTTTAATACCTACAAAACAAAATAAGCTGCACATAACTCGGGGACCCAGTCAGATAGAACTTACTATAAAATAAAACCTGATTATTTTACGGATGAGAATAACTTACATTTGTGACAGTGATGAAAAGGGCCAGACTGAAATGCCTGCACTATGAAGCAAAAGGCCCTGCCAAGCAAAGGTGTGGTAAGGCCTGGCTGAGTCCCATACGCTGGGGTACTTCCTGATCTGAGGAGAGCACCCTCAGAGGTCCAGTGTCACAAATAAAACACTGAAGACATCAGAGGGAAAAAAGTACCCTCACTAAAGTATTAGCACGTTCTCCCATCATTTTATTAGCCATCTCCTAATCCATGACCCTGTAAGTCAAACTGTTTCTTTAAATATCTATGTAATCAATACGTTCTGGCTTTTTACTGATGTTCTGGCCTTCCTCAGCCTGAGTTGTCAGTTCTGGGCTCCTGCATGCAGTTCTGTATGGCTTGCTCACTATGCTAACACTATGCTAAGCCCTCTACAGCTGACCAGACATTTTCT
Source organism: Bubalus kerabau (assembly GCF_029407905.1). Lineage (NCBI taxonomy): Eukaryota > Metazoa > Chordata > Mammalia > Artiodactyla > Bovidae > Bubalus > Bubalus kerabau. The sequence continues at coordinate 198,758,475 of NC_073625.1, forward strand.
CACTAGGTCTTCATACAATTCTGGAGGAAAAGTGTGATTATCCTGAGACCAAGAAACTGGTAGCAGAAAAAGGAAGTGATGTGCCCACAATCATACAGCAGCTGCTAAACAGCAGAGTCCGAGCTCATACTTGGGTCAGAGGCATTACGAGAGGATTGGGGATATCTGTTAGTCCCGGGCAGCGACGGGAAGTGGGAGTGTCAGTCCAATTCCGTCCTCACTCCTGACAACACCAGAGAGGCTGGGAGGGAGGGTTAACACCACCCATTCTCCCCTGCTGCTGTACTTCTTGCTTTCAGGCAGAGTGCCCACAGGCCAGTGTGGTGTGTAGAGAAGGGGCGTGTGCCAGGCACCGGTGGGAGCCCCTTACCACAGCCTTTAGAAACAGGTGTCACAGAGCAGACGTTTCAAAAATTGGAAGTTAAAATCTGCAGAGCACAGTGTAACTGCTCCTCTCCTACAAAGCAAACAGCCATATGCTTTTCAGAATGAAAGGAACAAGGTACTCGCTGTGACACCTGCTTTTTAAGTGGGTATTCTTTCAAACTGTGTAACATTACCAAGTGAGAGTAGTCTTCAAAAGGGGGCATTGATTTTACTAAGTATCAGCAAGATAATCTTTAAAACATATGACATATACTACCTACTACAGTAGATATGAGGTAATTTGATATTTCCTCTTCCTGAATAGAATATGAAAGACTGTCCATAATACTTCCAAGTGTGCTGCAGATTTTCTCACAGCGAATTCTTATCAACACTTGCCGGGAGCCACCACAGGAAGTCCCACCCATTACAAAGGTCATGCAGAGAGGACCTGACAGGCAAAGGCGGATCAGGACTCGAGGGATTCCCTGGATCTGCTTGAGCATCTACCCCAAAACCAGAATCTGTCTGTCTTACTATTTTGTGCCTTTCACCAACTCTTCCGACATTAACAGAGGGCTATCCCCGACCACCTTTCTCTGGAAAAAGTCAACTTAGGGCTCTAATAAGTCTCCTGGGCATGATAAGAGTGTTTCAATTCAAACCCCTCTGATGGCTTTCTAGGTTGCCTGACAGGTTTATCCAGACTCTTGCAGCTACGCATGTGATTGTTCACAGCCTCCCAACCGTAAGAGACACGAGAAGCCTGCCTAAAACATTCTAAAAATATAGAGCCTTTCAAAGAGTTAAAAACTATTTGAGTAGTGCTGGTGTAGGATTTCATTGTTGACCCAGTGCTTGCTGCCAAGTGCCCATATCCCTTATCCATTGTGCACCTGGGAGTGCATTGGTTAACATAGTTGGAATGTAAGAAAAACAAGTAGTAGCCTTGGAATTAACCACATCAGACCTTTGAGCTAATTGGTTCTTTCTTTGTTGTAACTCACTGCACCTTTGCTCCATGAGAATGTAACTCTGTTTAGCATTTTCTGATGCTGACATAGATTAGAAATATAAAGAAAAAACACTTCAAGGGAAAACAAGTTTTCTGGTTGAGCAGCCTTTATCAAAAAAGGGTCATAAAATGTCCACAGGCCTCCAAGGCCAGAAGATAATGTACACAACATTGTTTATGGAAAAGGTATGCAGAAAAAATCCTGGTTTCAATAAAGACAAAACAGATGTAATGTTTGGGCTGACTCTGCATGACTTTGCATCTCTCATTTCCCTCTATGTACAAGTCAAGGTATAAAAGTTCCTTTTGAAAATAAAGTTATGGGCCTTGCTCACCGAAGCTTGGTCTCCCCGTGTCATTCTTTCTTTCCTTTTCTTTCTTTCTCTCTCTGTTCTTCTTTCAGGATGACTCCTTGGGGCACAGGGGCTCTCTGAATTCACTTTTTTGCCTAGGTTTCTAAGACCCGATAGGGAAGGCACCCTGCGTCTTTACCGGGGAGGGGGCATCCTGCGTCCTCACCCCACCAAGAGGGCGCCTGCGACCTCTGTGAACAGAGCAAGTTCCGTGCCAGGAGCTTTATTGGCTTTCTGTGTAAACCAAGGAAGATCAAGCCTCTTTCTCTCCCCTTTTACTTTCCTTATAGCCAACGCCGTCATCCTGAGGGTACCCCTGGATCCTGCTGGGGCTGGACCCCGGCAAACACTAGCATGCATTTAAAATACTGTCAATAAAGAGCCTTGTGCTGCGATTCATGGGGTCACAAAGAGTCGGACACAACTGAGCGACTGAACTGACTGACTGGATAAAAACATTCTTACTTTGGTCAGAAATGTGACCAAGAAGAAAACAATCTGAAAACTTTAATTTGTATGAGACTCACTTATTTTCAGAAGGAAGGGAAGGCTGCATGGGACTGTCGCTCAGGAATCTGGGAACTCCTGATCCATGGGCCAGCTCTTCCGTTAACTGGCTGAATGACCCTAGACAAGTTGTTTAATCCTCTGAATGTGCTTTCTCGTCCATAAGACAGAAATTACGGCACTAACACCTCTTCTGAGGCAGGACCGTGCCTCTGCTGGGTTTTCTCGTCCTCCCAGCAGCTCCACAAAGATGGCGGGTGACATCAGTCAGATCCTCTCTTGGTGAGTGAGGCTCAGAGCACAAGTGATTTGCCTGGGCTTTCAAGGCAAGTTAGTGGCACAGGGAAGACCAAAATCTTGTCTTCCAATAACAAATTTAGTTGATTTTTACTTTACCGTTTCATTCCAAAAATGAGGGAACTCAACTTTAAGGTTCCCATTCAGTTTAAAATTAAGTGGTTTTAGAATTTCTCCAGTGTTACCATCCTACAGTAATTAGCTCTACCATGAACAGCATGTTTCTGTGGTTGTTCAAACTGGAGAGCTGCCCAAAGGGTGTCTGACTGTCAGAGGCTGAGAGATTGCTTCTTCCGCTAACTTCCTGATGAAGCACATGATATCCAATTAACGAACCAGTCACCGTGTATGGCGGCCTCACACTGCTGCTGTGAACTCATTCCAGGTCAGCTGAAAAAGGAATTCTATTGGGGGCTAAAACAGGAAGAGGCTGAAATGAACTTATTAGCATATGAAAGGTTACAACAGAGGCCAGGTATGGACTGAGACAGCTCAAGTCAGTGTTTTGTTTTAGTTTTAACATAACATTTCATTATTACTAAAATACACACAAAATGCTATATCTTTTCATTTAAATCAAGAAGAGGGATATACTCATTAATACTCGGCTCCGTTGGACTTTATTATAATCTAATAGTGTCTCATTAAGGTTTTATTTTCCATTTCCTGGGTTATCATATGTTAACTTACTATCTGTATATTCTCTTCTATAAAAAGACTGTTTTTCCATTGTCATTCTTACTGTTACCCAAGAATTCTTTATACATTCTGAAATACTAATCTTTGTCAGTTGAATAGTTTTTTTGTTTTTTTTTTTTGCCACAGTGAGTGGCATGTGGGATCTTAGCTCCCCAAAGAGAGGACCAGGGATCAAACCCATGCCCCTCTGCAGTGGAAGTGAGGAGTCTTAATCACTGGACTACCAGGGAAGGCTCTCAGCTGAGTAGATTTTAAGTTACTTTTCCCACCTGGTCTCTCTAATTTCTTTGTATCATCTTAATTGTCTGAAGAAAACAAACTCCTAATTTTATTATATGATCTTCATGCGTAGAATACTTTTCAGTCTTTGAGAAAATTTTCCCCACTCTAAAGTCAAAGATTTTTTTCCTACAGTTTCTTCTGAAAGGCTTACACTTTTGTCTTTTCCAGTTAAGTCCTTAAATCCACCTTTAAATCCATACATGACTTTTGTATAAGGATGTGAAACAGAAAACAATTTTGGATTTTTCCTACATGGACCACCAATGGTCCCAGAATCACTTCCTGAGCAGTCCTTTCCCCAGGGATCTTCCAATGTCACCTCTATCAACTATCAAATTTCCATACATACATGGATCTACTTCTAAGCTATCATATTACATTTATCAATTTTTCTATTCCTCTGCAAATACCATCTGTCTTAATAACTGTAGCTGTAACAAGCCTTTATATCTGGTAAGGTATAAATCGCCCCATCTCCTTCTTCAGGAATGTTTTGACTCTTTATTCCTTCATGTAAATTTAGAATCAACTTGTCAATTTCCCCCTAAAAAATAAAAAGTCTACCAAAAACCTCGAACTTAAAAGGGTAAAATATAACATGAAGTGGACCAGGATGACACAGTGCACATTACTTCTTTAAATAAAGTATACAATTCTGTGGCATTGAGTACATTCATCTTATATCTGTGTAATTCTTTAATATTAATATTTTTTAATATTTTCTCATTATACAATTATACTACCTGAAAACAACGTTTTATTTCTTTGTCATTCTTTTTCTGCTGTTTTCCAGCTGACTGGGACCTCCAGCACGATGAACAGTACTGACAGTGGGCAGTGTCATCCCCACGAAGTCCCAGACACTGCTTACTCCTGTCTCCCGCTCCTTGCTAGTCCCTGGAACCTTCATCAGTGAAATCACTGGTATCCTGAATGCTCCCTTCACACTCCAGTGCGAACAACCTGACTGTCCCCTGAGGACACGGTTCTCCCTGCCACCTCTCAAGCAGGCATGTTTTCTCCCGTGGCCCTAGTGCCACCAAGTGTGGGGATGGGGCAGGGTCCTCCTTGCCCCCCAACTGCTCCTTTCTGTGCATCCCCCCTTCTCAAGTTTCAGCTCTGAACCTCCTGTCATCAGATCATACCACCACCCCCTACCCCATATTATTGCTGTTGTTAAGTCACTAAGTCGTGTCTGACTCTTTGTGACACTATGGACTATAGCCTGCCAGAGTCCTCTGCCCATGGGATTTCCCAGGTGAGAGTACTGGAGTGGGTTGCCGTTTCTTGCTCCAGGAGATGTTCCCAACCGAGATGTGGGATCGAACCCATGTCTCCTGCATTGGCAGATGGATTCTGTACCACTGAGCCACGAGGGCATCTATTAGTTCCAGGGTCATTTCCCTCAATTTCATGATGAATGTGTCTTCTGGTTTATGCTCTTATCCATACACTACTCCATTTTTAACTCCAATTAATTTCAACATACAAAAGGAAGGACAAAGTCCAGCATGCTGGATTCAATGATTCGAGCTCCTCTCTTTCAAAGACTTTGTCCTTCACCTTTTAATCACTCACTCCCACAGTAATGTTCTGAAGTCTTGCCCATACTGTGAAGGCAATACTTTCAATGTCATACAAGTCACCCTCTGACCACTCCCACCATTTTCCAGCTGCCTAACTTCCCAGCTTTCTCAGTCCTTTACTTTCACCTGAACCATCAAAGGGAAGGATGGTAAGGTGGCCTGTCTCGAGTCCCGTGACCGAGAAGTGTTACTTCACTCCCCGAGTGCTGCAGCAGCCTGCTGGTGGCTGCGGCAGCTTGAGTTCTAACAGCAACGATGGGAGAGACAACAATGACCGTGGCTGACTTTTAAGAGCACTCACCACTACTAGGCACTGCATTGGGCCCTGAGAACACATCTCATGTAATCTACCCCAAATTCCAAGATCTAGGAACCATTGTCTCAACACTCCACAGGTAATGAAACGGAAGCTCAGAGAGGTAAAGGAAGCAGCCTACATTGGGAAGTAAGGTTTAACTCGAGGCATGCTGTGTGCTCCTGTGTGGGGGCCCCTGCTCCCTCTCACTTTACTGCAGGCCTCCACAGATCCCAGGCAGCTGCTCCAAGGCAAGCTATGGCCACTAAGCCAAACAGAATTTAAGGTGGATGTTTCACACAGGAGAACTTCTCTTCATACATCGACTACACAGCCCACCTTGTAAGAACAGGGAGACTGTGAATTAAGACGGCATGTGAGCCTCAGAAGGAAGGTAAGTGAAAAGTCAGGATGTCGAACCCTCAAATGCAGGCTCGCAATCACTAACCTTGTAAATGTTTTGTAAGACAAGGTGCATCTTATCAGGGTGAACTGCAGAGAGCACAAATATCAACATGACAACATCCACAGACTCTGGGGGCACATGCTCCAGAAGGTCATCTTTGGTCAGATCACACTGGAACACCCTGCATCTTTCTGTGTCATAAAGAGGATTTTGCTAGAGAGGAGAAAAACACAAAATACCTTCAATGCAACATCCATGCTGAAACACACAGAAAAGCACACCACACGTGGAAATGCTATTTCCACGTGTACACTGCTGCACAGAACTCAACAACCACTGCTACTGAATAGCAGCTCATTTTCACATTAAAGCATGTAATATTCAATACTGCCACAAGGGGCAAGATCTCATTTTAACAAATAATTTTGTTCCTTTTTTTCCTTTAAAATTTTTTCATTTTATATTGGAGTATAGTTGATTAACAATGCTGCCTTAGTTTCAAGTGTAGAGTGACTCAGTTATACGTATACATGCATCTTCTCTTTCAAATTCTTTTCCCATTTATGTTATTAGAGTATTGCGCTGAGTCCCCTGTGCTATACAATGGGTCCTTATTGATGATCTCTTTTAAACACAACAAATTATTTTTAACTGCGTATGCAGTCTATCACATATTCCAAACTGAGTTTTTAGAAGAATGTAATTCCAGAGGGATGATAAATCAAACCCTGCCTCTGCTCCCTTAACACTCCTCTGACTCACCCACTATAACCCTGAATCCTATGAGAGGTCCTTCCAGCTCCCTTTACTGAGATGCTCCCACCCTTCTTCTGGGTATGGTACTTGCTTGATGCAGCAAGCTAAGAAAACTTTTTTTTAAAACTACAAGTGTGTTCCTGGTACATTATGGTAATAGGTTTCAACACATATATAACAGCATTATGGAGATAAATAATAAACTTTTCTTTAATGTAAGTAAGGACCTTAATAAGCAAATATATAAAGTTACAGGACAGGTCCGTTCTACTTATAACTCTGCTTATATATTGGAGTTTATTACAATCTCAACCGAATCTTCAGATTTCTAGAAATTTGATAAAGTGAATTTTATTCATCTGGAAGTGAAAACCTTTAGGAACGGCCAAGACAATTTTTAGATGAAAAACAATGGAGGAGGAGAAGGCATACTACAGGACATCAAAACACATTACAAAATGTAGTACTAAACAGTGCGGTTTGAGAATGGGGACCAATGGATCAGTGAGACAAAAGAGTGTCCCCAAACAGACCCATGTATTTAGAGAGATCATTAATGTATAAGACAGAAGACAGGTGACAAAAATGACATTAAATTTTTTAAAAAGATAGAGAACAAAGATTATGATTATCAGGAATGGAAAATGAATTTCTCACTCAATTCACTGTTTGAACAGTTAGCTCTATCCACTTGTGCTAAAGGGCAGCAGAAATAAAAGAATTCCAGCTCCAGTGCAGAGGTGGAGAGACGGAGAGTCTATCCTTACAGGGCCATGAGCGAGACAGACAGCAACTTCCTGTGAACCCATGAGAGAGCAGACGTCAAAGAACCACCAGCCACCCCGAGATGTGGAGAGGGAGAGGAGCCTTCAGGGAGATGCAGGACCCAAGCATTTGCTTACCTGAGGCCTCTAGAAAACTAGAAACGTGACAAACAGCATGAAGCTCCCAGGGCTGAAGCCACCAGGATGTCCACACCCTAGCAGGTGTTTCCACCAGGGACATCACTTAGGCTCTCACAGAAAGAACGGGGCTCTTTCTGGGGCTGGACCTTCTCAGCTCCTTTAAGCGAGCAAAGGTTTAACACGCAGGGGAAAAGTCATCTGGGCCTTGGGTCCTTGGGGCACTGGTGGAACATCACTGCCCCTGGGGAGGGCACTGCTCTGCCCAAACTTTGTCTTCATCTGCAGAGAATGGCCTCATGACCCCGGAGGATGACAGAGGAGGGGAAGGGATGAAAAAGAAAAGCTCTATTCCTGGAGAGGCAGAAACACTTGTGGGAAAGCTGCAAGAGACAGACTCTTCATGGGGAGCAGCACAACGGGAAGACCCAAAGTCAACAGGAGCAACAAAGTCACCAGAGGAGTTTGAAGTCTCATGGGCCCGTAGCAACAACAAACCTCACAGGTAACTATACCAACAACAGACTTTAACACAGAGTACAACTCCAGTCTAGATTATTACAAACCCTTATTAGCTATCCACTGCCCTGTATAACATACCTGCTGCTGCTGCTAAGTCGCTTCAGTCGTGTCCGACTCTGTGCGACCCCAAGAGACGGCAGCCCACCAGGCTGCCCCATCCCTGAGATTCTCCAGGCAAGAACACTGGAGTGGGTTGCCATTTCCTTCTCCAATGCATGAAAGTGAAAAGTGAAAGTGAAGTCGCTCAGTCGTGTCCAACTCTTAGCGACCCCATGGACTACAGCCTACCAGGCTCCTCCATCCATGGGATTTTCCAGGCAAGAGTACTGGAGTGGGGTGCCATTGCATTCTCCGGTATAACATACCTAGCTTTCAACAAAAAAGAACAAGGCACACCATAAGGCAATAAAAAACATGGTCTGAAGAGACAATCATGAAAACCAGACTCAAATATGACACAGACGCTGGAACTACAGGTTTGGACATTAAAAAACAAAAAAATTATGATTAATGTATTCCAGGCTTTAATGAAAAAGGTGGACAATATTCAAGATCAGATAGGTAATTTCAGAGATATAGAAACTACAAATCAATGGGAAATGCTAAAAATCAAAAACATAGTAACAGAAATGAAAAATGCTTCTGACAGGCTCATCAACAGGAATGCTTACTGCCTAAAAGGAATCAGTGAACTTGATGATAAGACAACAGAAAGTACACAAACTGGAAATGCAAAGGGCAAAAGAGTTAAAAACAAACAAACAAAAAAAGCCAGCATCCAAGAGCTGTGAAACAATAGCAAATGGTATAACATAGAGATAACCGGAATCCTCGAAGAAAACAAGAGCTCAAGAAATACTCTAAAAATAATCGTCAAACTTTTCCAGATTAATTAAAAATCCTCATAACCAAAACTATAAAAAGCATATCTATGTGATTATAGAACTCCAAAAACATAAAACCTTAGTACCTCAAAAGGAAATGATTATTCATTTGATGTGATCACTTAAATTCTATAATAAAACAATACCATAAAACAATGCCTAATAAACTGGAAGAAATGTTTGCAACAGATATAACAGAATATATCCGTAAAATAAGAAACAAACTGACAGAAAAATGGGCAAAGGTATGAACAGACAATTCATACTACGGTATAAGCCCAATGTGGGTGAGGGTTTTGTTTGTTTTGTTTACTACTTCATCCCAATGCTTAGAACAGTGATTGGCCTACATTAGGCTCCGAATAAACACATGTAGAATAAAGGAATAAAAACAAGCAGAAGAAAAACTAATGCTTATTTACATATCACAAAGTCTTCAACCTTATTTGTTATAAAGAATAAACAATTTAAAACATGGAGATAGTACTTTTGGCCTATAAGATTGGGAGATACAGAAAAGACTGATGGTGGGACTTCCCAGGTGGTCCAGGAGGTAAGATTCTGTGCTTTCTATGCATGGGGGTGTGGGTTTGATCTCTGATTGAGGAACTAAGATCCCACACGCTATACAGTGCAGCCAAAAAAAGGACTGATGTTAAATGTTGATGGCATAAAGGGAAAAAAATCTTTATATTATTGGTTAAATTATAAATTGGTATAATTTTCTGGATAGACAGCTGGCACTATCTATTTAAATTTTAATGTGTATGCTTTCTCCAAGGAATTCTATTTCTTCTATTGGTCACCACAGAGACATGTACACATGTGTTTTGGGGCATGCGTATAATTCTGATTACATCAATCCTACTTGTGAGAGCAAAAATTAGAAGCAATTTGAACAATCATCAACAAGGCAATTATTACTATATGGCACATCCATTCTGTGAAATACTACAAGAGGTAAATGAAATGAAGTAGTCCTACATGTACTGGGATGAAAATACTCGGCAAGATATAATGTACAGCGAAGAAAGTAGGTTATAGTACAATGTGATATCACTATTTAAAAAGTCTAAGGTGCTAAAATTGTGAAAGGTTGATGGAAAAATACATATCTGCATGTTGCCAAAGTATCCCTCACATATCTGTTAATGACAAAAAGAAGACACCTGTCCAACAGGGGAATTAGGAAGTCACCTTAAACCCAGTGACTAAAACTAGCATCACTTACAGTTGAGATTAGATCACTGCCTCCTGACAGGATGCAATATAAAAGCTACATCACCTACTAAAGTATTTTTGCTCAAAATATTTTAAGTTAGATTTAAATCTAACTTCTGGTTTACAGAAAATACAAGGCATAAAGCAACAAGTTAAACAATGATAGAAAGAAACAACCAGCCAATTTGGAATGTGGGACCTCATTACATAAAATTGCTTGCTCTCCCAAAACTCAACGTCATTGGGGAAAAAGTCAAGGGGAAAGGCAGGAATGTTTTAGGCTAAGAAGATTTAAGGTACATAATAAAGTGTAAGCTGCAGTCCTTAATACAACTATAAAATGACACTATAAAAGTTTATAAAGCAAAAGTAGCAAAATGCTGCCAATCATTAAATCTGGACACAAGTTTATGGATGTTGTCTGGTATTTCTTTCTACTTTTCTAAATAATGCTATGTTTCTGTATGTATTATACATGCACATACACAGGAAAACTACATTTACAGTGATCATAGCCGGTCCTTCAGGAAGAGGACCGGAATTGGGAAAACGGGTATAGAAGTCAGGTCCGACAAGTCTAGGAAAACAGAAACATAACAACACACGGATGGTGCACCAACCTTGACATATTCAACAGCTCTCGGAGAAAAATCACAGGCATAGGCAAAGATATCTGGATCTTCTTCTAAAAGTGGGAATAAACAGTTCCCAACCCCACAGCCAGCTTCAAGAATAGTCAATTTTTGATCTTCAAACTGAGGAAAGAGAACCCAAAGTTACAGTACACAACATCCACCTAATGAAGAAACAAACTAAAAGGTCCAGAACAGGAAACAAGGCCTCTGCCCCCTCGGGGTAGACGATTCACCAGTGAGCTGATAACCCGAAGCCACTGATGCCTCGTCTGTGTCCAACACTGGGTAACCTGGTGTGGAGAAAACAGCAGCGTAAGGGCCAACACAACAGGCTCTCAGGTTAGACTGCCTGCGCTCAAATCTGAACGCTTCCCCTCACCCTGCGTTCCGTCACTGAACAAGTCACTTAAACAGCTTTGTCCCTCAATTTCATCAGCAAGTAGAAATAACACTAACGCTAAACTTCAACATGTTACTTTAAGGTTTAAATTACAGAACACTACTGTTAAGTTCACGTAAAGGGGTGTGGTGAAGTATCCATCACCATTATCATTATGAACCCGTCACTGAAATCATTCAGTAATAACTCAATATTTACAACTTTCAGATTAGCCTTAAAGAAACAGAAAATGCCCACCAAAGTCCTCTCTCCTCTGTATTTTACAACTCAGCAACTGCTCAAACTATTTGAGACAGTGTATATCTAAGCTACAAAAATTCATGAAGCCTTTGACAGGATTCATAAATTTTTGACCTCACACTCGCCCTGGGAATGCAATAAAACACCCCTCTTCTACAGATTTTAAATGAAGAATCACTCCAACAAGGTGGGGTATTGGTTTACCTCTCTACATGATCTGAGCTCCTCAAACTCTCTGGTAGTCCAGTGTCTATCTTTGAAAAAATTAGTGCTGTTTCTTTTGTAAAAAAGGTCCCAGTTCTTCTGAGCCTCTTTTTCCAGTTTCTGCTGTTTAAAATCAGACACTAAAGCTTGGTCTCTCTTCAGTTTCTCCTCTTCTTCAGAGCTGAGAATCCTTGTCTGCAGCCCTCTCCTTTGCAAAGCAGCCATCTCCGACGTGGATGGTCATATATTGAACATTTAACACTGCTGGAGATTCTCCATTCCTCAACAACCTGAGGAATTCAAGCGGATACCACACACACAGGCAGGGTCCTCTCAGATGTGGTCCCTCAGGCTGGGTTCAAGCCTGAAGCAGCATCGGATACTTCGCAGGAAAGGAAAACAACAACAACATTCCCGTTGGGGGTTCTAGAACAGGTTTTTGTTTTTTTTTAAGATGCTCAGTTAGTGGTTCTAGAATAGTTGTTTCACTTAACATTTCAATTCGGCAAACATTTACGAGATGCTGAGCCTACACAAAGCCCGACTCCACTACAGGAGAAGAGGTCACAAAGAACAAGACACAGACCCCAGCCTTCAGGGGGCTGACATCCAGCGGCCGGGCTCTCACGCACAGAAAGGCTTAATTACAACGGAACAGTCAGTAAGCCGCTTTAGGCAAGAAAAAAAAGTCCCTCTCAAGAACTGACTGAGAAACCTTACGGTTCCTCAGGGTTCGGTGTCCGCGAAACGGGGGTGTCTTTAAAAACAACCACGACGGCTGTCCGAGACGGAGGCGGTCGGTCACCGTCGCCAAGGACGCGAGACACGGCGTTTTTCGGGGAAAACGGAGCTACTACGTCCGGGTGGCCCGAGTCCGTCTCATGAACCCGAGGGGGCGTCCTTTTCGGGAACTGAGGCCCTCGCGCCGCCCTGGGCGCGCGAAGGAGACGAAGAAGAGGCTCAGGGACGCGGAGAGTGGGGCCGCCAGCACCCTGCGGATGAGCCGGGCCGCCCAGCCGCGAGGGGCGGCGGCGACCCGCGTGAGCCTAGTCCACCGCGCGCTGGGCGCCCCAGTCAGCAGTTCTTAGGTTCCCCAAAGGGTGGGGCCGGGCGCGCCGAGCCCCCAGCCGGGCGCAGCCTCAGAAGCAGAATTTGGGAGCCACCGCGGGGAAAAAAAAAAAAAAAAACACCCAAAACCTCACTCCCGCCCCGCGGAGAGACTCGAATCCGGATTCTCCCCGCGGAGAAGACCTTCGGCCATGGCACCGCCCCCGCTACTTCCGCTGGGGGCCCGGAAGTCCCTCCTCGGCGCCGGAAGTTCCGCCGTCGGGTCTCCTCAGAGTCGTCCCCCGCCCAGACGCGTTGGCCCGAGCTCGTTTCCGGCTTGCGCGGGTGGGCGCCGGCTCGGCTCCCCGCGCGCCCCCGAGCGCTGTCCCGGGAGCGCGGCTGCCCCGGACGCCGGCGCCGGCGGCTCGGGCCGGGGCCGCGCCAGGAGGGCCGGGCGGGCGAGAGGCCCTTGCGGGGCCATGAACGGGACGGCCAACCCGCTGCTGGACCGCGAGGAGCACTGCCTGCGGCTCGGGGAGAGCTTCGAGAAGCGGCCGCGGGCCTCCTTCCACACCATCCGCTGTGAGTCCGCCCCCCGGCCGCCCTCGGCCCCGCAGAAGGCCAGGGGGCCTTGCCGGCGTTCCCTCCCTCGGGGGACCTCGGATTTTTCCTTTGGTTTTTTCCCAGCTGCCTCTTCTCACACCAGACCTTTCCCTCAGCTCCCAGGTTTTCTCCGCCTTGCGCTACCAAATGCTTCTTCCGAAGGTCTTTGGACCCTCTTGCGCCCTGAACCTCCACGTCCCCCTGTTACTACCGAAAGGCTGCGACCCCACATCAGTTTCCAGCTTCTTTGTATTCCAGCCTCTCCTCACCCCCACCGCCCCACACACAACCCGATCCCCGCGCTTCAGGAGCTCTTCTCGTTTCCTCGGGGTTGGCATCCTCCACCTTTCCCTGTTATTACCAAAGGGCTGCGACCCCGCATCAGTTTCCAGCTTCTTTGTATTCCAGCCTCCCCCCTCCCCCTCGATACACACCCCGATCCCCACTGGGGATCTCCACGCTTCAGGAGCTCTTCTCGTTTTCCTTGGGGTTGGCCTCCACTCCCTCCTGTTCCATTCCCTTCCTGTCTTCTTTCCTTTTTTTTCCTTGCCCGCTTTGGTTCTGGCCTCCCCGACGCCCGGCTGCAGCCCCAGAATCCGCAGCTCTGCACCTCATCCGTCTTCTTTTCCTCCATATATCTGTGCCAGCTTGTCTCGTGCTTTGATGTCTTTTTGAGGTCACCAGACTACCCCTGACTTTTCCTCCAGATCCAGTCCCTTGTGGGTGGAAAGTAAAATTAGGATTGGAGAGCCAGGAATAAGTTAGAGCTCGATCTATGTTTGGAAGCAAAAGCCAGCAGGCATAAGGAATGTGCAAATAGTCATTATGCAGGACCTCTTTTTTTCTCCATGATTACAGACTCTGTTGAGGGAGGGCCTTTCCACTGTGTATCCTGGGTGAAGAATTGGCCACCAGAGCATCCCACTATGATTCACAGACTCCTGGTTTCGCGTCCTGGTAGCCCCAGTACTGGTTAAGACTTGTTTTTGTCCGAGGAGTTCTTAGATGTGACTCAACACCTTGAAACAGGGCGTAGTAGATAATGAACTTCTGTTTTCCTGTGGTCACTTGCCAGCCCATTATTCTGCTTCCTGCTGACAGCAGATCAGCCCTCTGAAGGGCTGGGTTTTGGGAATGTGATAAGAGCAGCAGCATTTCCTGAGCAGTTTACTAAGTTGGTGGTGTAGCAGAATGAAGGACAGCGTGCAGTTTAAATAAGACACTTTACTGAAGTACCTGGCCTGCAGTTTGAGGCAGGTTTGTGTTAAAAGGGAGTAAGGTGGCTGTTCACACTGTGCCTTAACTGCAGTTCAGAAACATGGGCAGGATTAACCTTTGGAAATACAGTTCAACCTTCTGCTCCAGATAGCTATAGGAATATTCTTATTAAAGCTGTGGAACTGGAGTATGGCAAATCCTCACTTTGACAGTTCTTATCAAAATGCTGTGACCTTTCATGTTTCATACTGTGTTTTACAATCACAGGGTTTTAAAAACATACTCTGTCGCTTTTCATCCTTACAATAACCCTAATAAAACACCTCATTGTGGGGTAATAAGGCATGAATTTTCATCTGTCACTTAAGGGAAGGGAGTATCTTTGCTTAATGAAAAGTTATGTAAATTCTAGCCTTTTTCCTTCAAAATTATCCAGTGGGGATAAGAGGGAAAGTATATGGAGGTACAGATGAAACAATATTGTCCCAGAACTGGTAATGAAGCTGGGTGATGGTACACAGGACTCATTGTATTATTCTCTTTGCTGTTGTATATGAGAAGTTTTCCACAGTGAGATAACATTTTAAGAAATTCTAAGTGGTTTGTATTTTCTTTTATCTGAATTACAACAAATTTCCATTCTTACATGCGAATGCCGTGCAAGCACTTAATACAAGTAACCTGGTGGATAAATGCTTCTTTTCTTTCCCTTTAGATGACTTTAAGCCGGCGTCTATAGATACTTCCTGTGAAGGAGAGCTTCAGGTCGGCAAAGGAGATGAAGTCACAATTACGCTGCCACATATCCCTGTAGGTATTATTACATCGTTGTTGTTTTTTAATGTGGAATCACAGTGAATCCTCATATTCTGTTATTCCAATTTGATTTCCTCCTTTTTAAAAACTTCTAGATTTCTGAAGTGCCAACATAAGGAGAAAAGGAACTATGGGGGTCAGATGGGATAGAATTCATGCTTCCCAGGCTCCTTAGTAAAAAAAAATTCTTTGTAGTTTTTCCCAAACTCCCTTTCTCCATTTGTTCCTAAGAAGGCAAGGTGGGACCTGGCTCCTCCTTTAGACATATGTAGCCTCCCCCAGCAGCTGCAGAGAAAGAGGCCCAAGTGCCCTATGGGTATAAAACAGCAATAGCTTAGGGGCGTGGAGAGGCAGGGGCAGCATCAGCGTGGTTCGTGAATCTGGCAGGGGGTGATGTGCAGACTGGCAGTTTCAGGCAGGGCCTAGGTTCAGAGCCACAGGTTAAAAGCTGGGTGGAGAACCCTCGCAGAGAGACACTGCTAAAGTCTTACCAAGGCACCACTCTGATCACAAGGATCAGACAGAATAGTCTTAATAAACACGTGCATGTCCCAGGCCTGTCCTGGAACATGATTAGTTCTTGGTAACCAGTGAGAGAATGAAAAGGCTCTAGACAGAGAGCCTGGGAAGCTTTGTGCTGACAGAAAACTGTCTGCCAGTTCAAACTGCTGTCTCATTAGTTGTTGCCTTTGGCAGGTTGCATCATCTCCCTTTGGACCTTACTTTCCCAAATGTAAAATAAAGAGGTTAGATAAATGATCCCTAACGTCCCTTCCAGCTCTTAATTTTTACTGTATGAACCAGAAGTCAAGGAGCCAACCAATTTCTGATTCCATCCAGGGGATTAAACGATACATTCGGCAAATGTTAACATCCACCCACTGTGGTGCTGGCTCATTACTAGGTACTGAGAATATATTCTTGAAGAAAACAAGCGTGTTTCTTGTCCTTAGGGAGTTTAAATAACTGTAGGAAAACATAGCACTTACTTTAGAAAATCTAGGGAGACTTGCCTGAGGAAGTGACCTTTGAGCAGATTTGAAGGTTGAATAACTGAGAGGGAGGGAAGGGTTGGGATGTTGCAGACAGAATCCTTGTTAAATCCCTGCAGGACAGAACTTGCGGTTCTCAGAGAGGACTGGTGCCTTCTTCTCTGGAACCCGCAGAGCCCGGGGTGAGAGGAGCCGGTGCAGTGGAGGGGCCAGGTGGCTGGTTTATAGGTTTTCTTTTTGGGCCTTAAGCACTGGGCAGTCATGGAAGGCCTTAGGCAGGTTAGTGGCTTGAGGTACTTGAACCAGCCAGAACAGTGAGCCTGGAGAAGGTGTGTGGTTACTTAGCATGAAGGGGAAGCCCGGACTCTCCTATTACAAGGAAATGCAGAGATCACTCACTAGCTTTACTGCTCATAGTGAGAGCTCTACTCAGTGTCAGACAGGAATGCGTCACTTCTGTTTCTCAGTTCACACTTTGCTATTATTTGTAACATTTCCCAAATCTCTGGAAAATGTACAGTAACTTAAAAATTCAATATTTATTTCTTGATTACTTAGAGATAGTTGCACAGTTATATATTCTTGCTGTATTACTTCCTCTTTAACTCCTGGCTTCCCAAGCAAAAATAAAATGCAATCAGCTTATTCTGTTTCTTTTTTAAAAAAAAAATTTTTATTTATTTGACTGCGCTGAGTCTTAGTTGCAGCATGTGGGATCTAGTTCCCTGACTAGGAACCGAACCCGGGCCCCCTGCCTTGCAAGCACAGAGTCTTAGCCACTGGACCACCAAGGAAGTCCCCTTTCTATTCCTGTTTGGGTAGTTCTGATAAAAGATTTGATGAGATAAAGCCAGCTCTAAATTCAGTCTTGATATTCATAACTAGGGTATTTGGTTTGATTGTCTGAATTGTTCTTTTGTGGCGGAAAAGGGATCCACACCACCGATGACTGTGTTCAAGGGGAACAAGCGGCCTTACCAGAAGGACTGTGTGCTGATCATCAATCACGACACTGGAGAGTATGTGCTGGAAAAGCTCAGCAGCAGCATCCAGGTCAAGAAGACGCGGTATGTGAACAAGCAGATAAAGGTTGCTGTGCCGTTTCTGTAGACTTACCTTGTCTATTCAGTTATTTTATAAGAGTATGCCCATCTGGGAATTTAGCGTCCTGTTGGCAGGCTCAGCAGCTCCCACCTGTGTCTTCTCAGACAAGTCAATAAAATATCTTTTCCTCAAAGGCAATGAAAATAAATTATGTTTTTAAGACCTGAAACGTAGAAGTCACTGGGGAGAAGGGTGTGCTTTATGATTAAGTCAATTTTATTAATCTCATGGGAAATAGATGGGGAAACAGTGGAAACAGTGTCAGACTTTATTTTTTGGGCTCCAAAATCACTGCAGATGGTGACTGCAGCCATGAAATTAAAAGACACTTACTCCTTGGAAGAAAAGTTATGACCAACCTAGATAGCATATTCAAAAGCAGAGACATTAGTTTGCCAACAAAGGTCCATCTAGTCAAGGCTATGGTTTTTCCTGTGGTCATGTATGGATGTGAGAGTTGGACTGTGAAGAAGGCTGAGTGCAGAAGAATTGATGCTTTTGAGCTGTGGTGTTGGAGAAGACTCTTGAGAGTCCCTTGGACTGCAAGGAGATCCAACCAGTCCATTCTGAAGGAGATCAGTCCTGGAATTTCTTTGGAAGGAATGATGCTAAAGCTGAAACTCCAGTACTTTGGCCACCTCATGCGAAGAGTTGACTCATTGGAAAAGACTCTGATGCTGGGAGGGATTGGGGGCAGGAGGAGAAGGGGATGACAGGATGAGATGGCTGGATGACATCACTGACTCGATGGACGTGCGTTTGAGTGAACCCCGGGAGTTGGTGATGGACAGGGGAGGCCTGGCATGCTGTGATTCACGGGGTCACAAAGAGTCGGACACGACTGAGCGACTGAACTGACTTGACGTGGTTGTTGATACAGTACCACCAAAGGGATAAGAGTTAAGTTTACAGACTTAAAATTATAAAAGAATAATTGAGTAATATATATTCTTTTTTAGAGTTGACAACATTAAATTTTTACAGGATACATTTGAGATTATTATAATATCAAAGCTTTATCTAATTTCTTTTGAATAGTGAGCTCTCTTTTAATTTTTAATTTGACAGGCATTACATGTGTCAAATGAGGCCAATTAGATTTTATTTTAAAGTCAAATTTTATTCTATAAGTAGAAGTAACCCAGTGGTTCTATTATTGTGATACAGTAATTATTGTAATAGAGTAAATTTTAAAGAGAGTGTTACAGTCCGATGTTTTTCTGTGTATGCTTCCTCAAGCTTTTTTTCTTTACTCATTCCACAAAAAGAAAAGGTACCCACGATTTATTGAGGTCTTATCACAGGCCAGGCACTGTGCTAGATGTTTTACGTGCGTTATCCAACTTTTACAAGTAACTTTTGGAAAGGTGGTGTTATCCTTCCGTACACAGATGAAGAGACAGGGTCAGTGCGCTGGTGACTGCCTCAGGGCCGCCGGGAGTTCTGCTGGGCGGATGCCATGGAGCCCTCTCCTGCTGCTCAGTGTGTGTCGGTAGATTACCTTCTCCAGCCAGGGGCTGCGGTTGGCCTTCCAGAAGCTGTTGGTTGTGGGGGTTTCTGTTACTACTAAGTGTCATCTGGGAACCAGCAGTGTTTTATCACTTAAAGAAAGAAAGAAAGTGAAGTCGCTCAGTCGTGTCTGACTCTTTGCGACCCCGTAGACTGTAGCCTACCAGGCTCCTCTGTCCATGGGATTTTCCAGGCAAGAGTACTGGAGTGGGGTGCCATTTCCTTCTCCAGAGGATCTTCCCGACCCAGGGATTGAACCCAGGTCTCCTGCATTGTAGCCAGATGCTTTACCATCTGAGCCACCAGGGAAGCCATTGATCACTAATTTCTTTTGAATAGTGAGCTCTCTTTTAATTTTTAATTTGACAGGCATTACATGTGTCATATGAGGCAAATTAGATTTTATTTTAAAGTCAAATTTTATTCTATAAGTAGAAGTAGCCCAGTGGTTCTATTATTTATCACTTAAGTGTTTGTTAAAAATATGAGATTTCAGGACCTATTAAGTCACAGTCTGCATTTTAATAGAGATTCCCCAAAGTTTGAAAAATGCTGAGCTAGTCCATTTACAAAAGAAATTGTTAATGGATGGTACTTTCTTGGTCTGGGGTGGAATGCTCTGCGTGCTGCCAGCAAGAGTTGGCCTGTGACAAAGTGAGCAAGTGGTAAGTAGATAATGGGGAAAAAACTGCAAACAGGCCAGTATTTCCAGAGCTGCTGCTGCTGCTGCTAAGTCACCTCAGTCATGTCCGACTCTGTGTGACCCCATAGACAGCAGCCCACCAGGCTGCCCCGTCCCTGGGATTCTCCAGGCAAGAACACTGGAGTGGGTTGCCATTTCCTTCTCCAGTGCATGAAACTGAAAAGTGGAAGAGAAGTCGCTCAGTCATGTCCGACTCTTAACAGCCCCATGGACTGTAGCCTACCAGGCTCCTCCGTCCATGCAATTTTCCAGGCAAGAGTACAGGAGTGGGGTGCCATTGCCTTCTCCAGAGCTAGTTTTCTTTAATAACTCATTTGCCTGTGGTTATAACTTTATAGTGTGCAGAAGTCGAGTAGTTACATTTTCTGTAATTCAGACGGGTTCTCATAATCACAGTATATCCTACCTCAGTGCTGCGGTAGGTAAAAAAACCGCTGCGGCTCGGTAAAAAAACGTGAGCCCCTTGAAGGCAGCGAGTGTTGTATCCATTTGTCCTTGGTGCACAGTGCAGAGCTGGGACGCAGCAGCATGAGTCATCTGTGTGATAAAACTATAGGCACAGTCTTCTGAAGCCTGCGGTTCTGCAGATGGTTCCGGGTACTTGGTAACTGGGGCAGATCTGAGAACCTCTATTTTTGCCCCTCCATTTCACAGACCATTTCTCATTTCAGAGCTGAGGGGAGCAGTAAAATCCAAGCCCGAATGGAGCAGCAGCCCCCTCGACCCCCACAGCCATCCCAGCCGCCGCCACCTCCACCTATGCCGTTCAGAGCGCCAACGAAGCCTCCGGCTGGACCTAAAACCTCTCCCTTAAAAGATAACCCCTCACCTGAACCTCAGCTGGATGACATCAAAAGAGGTAGAGAGCGGTTTCTGGAGCCCTGGTATCAAGTTGGAGGAGGGCATTGATGTTTCTGTGGAGGTCACAGGGCTGGCAGCACGGGCATTCTCTGCCACTGTAGCAGTTTATGCAGGGCTCACCATTCCAGAGGTGATGGGTGTGCGGGGGTTACCAGTCACCTCGTTTGATAAGGGGGAGTTCAGTGACTTGGGTTGTGGCTGTCTCTGTAGTGGTCTGCTTAGAGGCCTGGGATTTAAACAAGCCTGACTACCATCTGAAGGTCCATATGGCACACCTTAAGGCTTTGGAAGAAGAGAATTCCCAGGTGCTGGGGTTGAAAACCAAGCGTGCCAATGTAAACACAGTGTCTAGGTTAAATTCCTCAGCCAGTGCTTTGTACTGACACAAAGTGTGAAGTAGGAAAGCTCCATAAGGACCAGTGGCCTCAAAGGACTTAGCTGTCTGGTCAGGCTCTCTGCAGTGAAAGCCTGAGACACAGCTCACCGTGGTTTTCTCCCCCACACAGTGGATGGTTTTAGTTGTCCAGACTCTTAGGAAGTTATGAAGGTAAGTGTTGTATTTCATATTTTTGAAGTTTTATGAAATAAAATTAAACCCGTAACAGCAGTAAACAGGAAAAGATAAAAAGTTGCCCTTGGGAAATTTGCCTTTTCCACCTTGTGGAAATACTGTCTCTTTGCAAATGAGATCACTGTGTGTGGGGCACAGTTGTTAAGCCTCTGGATTTTGTTTTTCCTCCTGGACATTGGAATGCTGACTGTGCAAGTTTTCACTTTAGCTGAATAGGAATTGGGCCATGAGTGGTTGGTTGTTGCCAGTTACGTTTAAAGGAACCATAGTCATTTAAGGTCTCGTGGTGTGTTTGGACAGGGGAATCTGGCGCCTTCCCCGATGTGTTCTGTGGTGGATCCTTAATACGTTCAGGGACACTGAAGTGGTCGGGTAAAACGTGTTATTTCCTGCTTTACGTTTAATACAAGCATAGCACCTAAAGGTATGGCTGTTCGTCAGATGTGTAAAGAGGACGGGAGGAAGAGAAAGACATTCTTTAGCAGCCTTGGCCCCTCCTGTGAGCCTTGTGGGACGTGCAAGGAGAGGACCCCAGAGGCTGTCTGCTCTGGCCCTTTCTTTTTCCAGAGCGTCCTGGAAAATTCATTGCCTTCCACCTGGGTCTCCCAGCTGGTTAGAGGTGGATCCAAAGCCAGTGCTCAGACCTTCTAGTTCCTGGTCAGATATTTCTCAGCGCCTGAGCAGAATATTGCTCTTCTCTTATTTGGTGTTTAATCCTGTCATTCACAATTTTTTTTTTTTTTTCCTTTTTTTTTAAGCAGATAAGGCCAAACAGATTTAACTTCATTTCTTAAAAGAATCGTTATCTTGAACCAGGGTCCGTTTTGGGTACTTTGGGTGAATTAAATGTTTCCGTTGTCTCTCCAGAGACATGTTAGGTGTTTTTGTTTGTTGGTTTTGGTTATTTTGTTTGTTTTTAAGGGCTCGAGAGGTAGGAGCTCGCCTTCAGGTACCCGTGGTTGCTCTGGGTTTTGCCCGTGCCCTGTGTGCGGAAAGCTCGATGCGCTGACCCCGCCCTGTCGTCTGTTCCAGAACTGAGGGCCGAGGTGGACATCATTGAGCAGATGAGCAGCAGCAGTGGGAGCAGCTCCTCGGACTCGGAGAGCTCGTCGGGGAGCGACGACGACAGCTCCAGCAGTGGCGGCGAGGACAGCGGCCCCGCCTCGCCCCTGCAGCCCTTTGGCGGCCGGCCGGCCGTGGCCAACGGGACCGGAGCCGCGCGGCCGCCGGGAAGCACGCAGCTCATGAGCACCCTCAGTAAGTGGGCCTTCCTGCCTACAGCCCGGGCGGAGCTGGGAGGGCCGGCCGGAGTGGTGGCTTCTGTCGTCTTACACCAGAGTCTATAAACCTGAAGATACTTACGGCATAAGAAAGGGTCCTGCAAAGACAGTTTGAAGCAGAAGGGACCAAGTAAAGTCCCCAAGCAGTAAAAACAGGAAGCACAGAATTAAAAATCTGTTCCTTTTCTTTGCTTTTCTGTATTGGCACAAATTAAGTTTTGTGGATTCTGGGAAGTGCTGACGTGTGAGTTTGGAACCAGCCAACCTTGGGCAGGCGGGAAGAAAGGGACACTAGTGTCCGTGGCCTTCGGCACAGCTGGTGGTGGTAAGGCAGAGGGGAAGGAGAACAGCCGTCTTCGTCTAGGAGGCGGGGAGATGCAGGCCTGCGCCCTGTCCTCTCGCCAGAGCCCCTGGAGCTGGGTGTCCTCCTGGGCTGGCTTCGGGAAGTGCCGTAACCTGCTCCTGTGGGGCAGGCGGAGCCGCTCAGCCCCACACTGCAGACGCCTAACAGACGCCTTGTGTGGGCCGGCCGTGTAGGCCTCTGCCCGCTGCGGCGCGAGCACTCCCCGCCCACCCCAGTGCGCACACTCCCGTGCGTGCCGTGCCCTGCTCCCCTACCTGAGTGGGTTCAGCACTGTTGTGAAGCCAGTGAAGGCTGTCTTCTGCCATCTCACGATGCAGGCTGAGCTTCTGGATTTCAGGTATACTTGGCACTCTTCCCCATTGGTTCAGGGAACTAAGTTTTACTCTGGACCTCTGGTATTCATACTGGAGAATGACCGCAGCGCCTGTGACTGTGTAACTCAGCTCTTGTTTTACCTAGTCAGTGCTAAGCTTCCTTTCCTCCCAGAAAGTAAGAGCCAAAAATAGTTCAGTGCATGTTTAAGTGCCTAAAACTCCTTTTTAGTTCTTTATGGCTCTTTATTAGCTCTTCTGGCTTGTAGCTTTTCCAATGGCAAGACCTTAATCTTTGCATACCACATATCCAATAAAGTACTAAAGTTACTTAAACTAGGATCGTCAACCAGAACCAACTTAGAAACCCTAAAGTCAAAGTAAATAGCACAAATCTCCTAAACCCTAATGTAAAAACATACTGAGTGAAGATAGTATTGTTTTCCTAAATGGTAGCATGCATTATAACTTTTCCCCCAAAAAACAAATGGATCAGCTTGAACCTGTGTCAAATGAACTGTTAAGAAATCTCAGAACTGAGTCTTCAGCTCCGTTATGCTGAGCTGTTCACATGCACGTCACCTTCTTCGTAAGCGATGGTGCTCAGCTCTTCTGATTGGGATTACTTGCTGGTGCTGTGCCCTCCTTCCCACATCTGGGACAGCAGAGGTCACCTTTATTGCTCTCAGACCTCTTTCTGTCATAAAAATTATTGAGGACCCCAAGGAGCTTTTACGTTTATAGCTTGTGTCAGTGTTTACCACATTAGAAATTAAACCTGAGACATGCTTAAAATACTCAGTAATTCATCTGAAAAAATGACAATCAGCCATATGATAATAAAAGTAACACTTTTATGAAAAATTTTCTAAATAAAAAAATATTTAGTGTGAAGAGTAACATTGCTTTAAAATTTTGCCAATCTCTTTTACAAAGTAGGGAGTTTACATCTGCTTCTGCATTCAGCCTTGCCATCAGTTGTGTGGCTTGAAGTCTGTAAAGAAAATCTGGCGTCACAAAGGTTTATAGTTAGAAAAGGGAGGAGCTCGGGTCAAAGTGTTCCGAAAGGGCCTCGGGGACCCTGGGGTCCTGAGAACACACTGAGAGGACATCAGTGATCAGTGATGCAGAGATCGGTGATCCAGAAATGTAGTTCACTTTTGTTCTGTTCCAGGTGGTATCAGCTGAGGTCCTATGAGTCCTCTTATTCTTTTAGATGGAAAAGCTTTACATTCTTCACTCCTAAACCTAGATGTTGCATGCTGAACAAAATTGAAGGTTTTACAGAGCTCAGTAGTTCAGACCTGAGGTGTAAAATAACGTGACTATTCCGGCCAGAGGGGCTGGGTGTGTGTTTATGCTGCATTAGCATATTATTGGCATAAACAGAATTTAGCTGCCTGACCAGGAAACCCAACTGGGTATTATTATTTTTGCTCTTATAAAGAAACTTTATATGAACAATTCCACTAGATAGTCAATTTATGACTAGTTTTTGCTGTTTATTGAGACGTGTAAAAACCGTGTAGCCAGTCCCTCCCTGCTCTGCCTCATTACGCAGTATTGCTGTCTTTTGCAAATGCAAAAAGAGCAATTCTTTTAAAACATTGACGGCACCAGTTTTGTGGCCGAGCCAAATCAGTTTTCCTCCATAATTAAACTGAGCCAGCCTGGTGTTACTGGAGCATGAGAGCCCAGACAGGCAACCAAAGAACCACGGGGGAGCTGTTTCTAAACTGTGTCCTTTTGGTCTGACTCTGTTTTCTTTTTATAGGAAATGACTTGCAGTTGAGCGAGTCTGGCAGTGACAGTGATGACTAGAGCCGGATTTTTTGAAATCAACTTTTTGGTGCACAGATCTGCCGCGAGAACAGGCTGCTTGAGCGTGCAGTCCACGCTGAGAGGAAAATGTGGGGATTGTGACTCTAGGAGGAATTGGAGGCTCTGAAGTGCTCAGACGTGCATGTCTTTAACTTAGTGGTGATGGGTGATTTTCTCAAGTAATTTTTGAACAATCTCAATGTTTCAAAGTTCTAAGTAGATCTATAGCAGAACTAACAGAATTGTATCTCTATTTGGTTAACACTGTTAATGGAAACCAGACAAACGTGCCCTGGTCTAGGTTCCTCAAAGGCCACTTCTTCTCCTGGCCAGTGCTTCAGTGTCAAACCTCAGCAGCCACCAGCGTGACCAAATGGTTTGCCCCAGTGAAAGGAGGGGTAGGGGGAGAGGGCAGCCTCAAACCCCAGCACGGACACGTGTTCCAGCCACTTCCAGCTATGGACCCGCGGTGTTGAAGAGGTTCTGCCTGACCCGGCCTGGCAGGCCTGTATAGAAACGGACTTCAGGAAGGGGTACGAGAGCGTCCGTAGCGGGGCCTGGAGTCGTGGCTCAGCCCCATGCCTGCAGATGAGGAAGGGACGTGCGTGGCTGGCGTGGGGCCAGCGTCTTGCCCCAGACCAGGCCTTCCCACTGCTGCCCCTGAATCTCTTACCGGAACCAGAGTCTTGTCCATGGGCCTGTGTAAGAGCTGTGTTGTGCATCGGAGCTTTTCCTGGATTCCAAAAGATAGAAGTGTGGGCTCCTTCTCTCCAGTTTAAATCCACGCAGTCCCTGAATACATCAGTCCCACGTGAGGGTCGGTGGGGAGGAAAGGAAGCCAGCAGCCACGGTGCTGATGCCCGTGACTCGCTTAAACTGGGGCTTTCAGCTCCGCATGGATCCATAACGAGAGGGCTTCTTTTGAAGGCTGCCAGTGGGGACTGCAGTGGGAGGGCTGAGGTGAGGAGGCCTCTGAGCAGATGGGCGGGCAGCTGCTCTCCAGACTGCGGTCTGGCTGGGGGGCATGCAGTGTGCAAGGAGCAGGTGTTGGCAGGGCTCCCCAGGTCTTGCTTTTGTACCGCTGTTTGTGCCTGAGTCCCAAGCTGGCTCGTTTTTTATATGCAACCAGAAGAAAGTCACAGGATTGCCTTCTGTGGTGTGCCGTTTCCAGATGAATCTGTTTTTTGGGGGAAGCGTTCTGTACACCATGGATGTGTGATAAGTCGTCCCACAATTAGTGCGTTAGTATGGAGTCGCCCGCTTCTGTCACCTGAATGATTATGTCCTGAGAAATATCTGTCGGCTTCGATTCAGCCGTATTGAGAACATGAAGACTGACCTTTCTCCTGCCGGTGACCTCTCCCTCCTTGGCTAGTGGAGGGAAGCAGTCTGGACCCAGGAAGAAGCTAGGTGATTGGTGGCAGGGGCTTTGAGTTGAGCCTCACGAAGTCACCTGTGTCCCCTGCGCAGTGGTCCCAGTAAGCTGGAGTGGGGGCCGGGAAGCCTGCTCAGGCCACTCCACCAGCTGCGCTCAGGGCTCACGCCAGCGCCTGTGCTGGGTCCTCTGCCCATCATGTGGTTTCGTGGAGTTCATGGCAGGTAGGAACTTACTTAGAATGAATTGATTGTTTTTAATTTCTTGGTAATGACCGCTCAGGGAAGCTGAAGGTCGTGGTTGTGTGTGTTAGTCACTCACTCATGTCCAACTCTTTGTGACCCCATGGACCGTAACCCTCCAGACTCCTCTGTCCATAGGATTCTCCAGCAAGAATACTGGAGTGGGTTGCCATTGCCTTCTCCAGGGGATCTTCCTGAGTGAGGGATCGAAGCTGGGTCTCCTGCACTTCGGGTGGATGCCTTCCCGTCTGAGCTGCCAGGGAAGCCCAAAGGTGATGGTCGGGAGACGTGAATTGTTTCTGGACGTGGGAATTGTTTCACCGCTCTTCACTTGTTCAGGCTGGGGCGGGCACCAGGAACTTGGACTAAAGATAGATCTATTTAAGCCTCTCTCCCTCCTTTCCTCCCCTCAGAGGCTTGATGCGCGTGGCCAGCCCGGGGTCTGGGCCTGTCCGGGGTCTGTGGGTGCCTCGGCAGTGCCTGCCGGTGGCCTGCCTTGGGGGGTGGGCCCTGCACGCAGCCCCCGCCCTGTCCCCGCATGCTGGCCCTGCAGGCCTGTCACAGCTGCTGGCCCAGCCCTTGTTCTGTTCTCTGCACAAGTCTGTGCTGGTTGCCTCCGCGCACCCTCCAGCTTTGCCCGGCAGAGTAAGGAATCCTTTGTTTTTGGAAATGAAGCCTCCAGCCTCACAGACCCCCTCACGAGTGCCCTCCTGCCAGCCAAGCTGTACCTGTTCTTCCTGCCTCTGTGCCTTGTTATCCGCCTGCCCCAGCCCCGCTCACGGGGCTCTGCGGGTGCCGCCAGCCCACACGGACCTTCTTCTTGCTCAAGCGCTGGTCGGCGTGGACCCTGAGCGGGCCCTGTGGTTCTCCTCTCTCTTCCCTGGAGCTTGCAGGAGCAGACTGGAGAGGTTCACAGTCTGGTGGGAAGAGGGCACAGAACCGTGGGGACGCTCCCGGCCTCCGGGGACAGCTGGAGACTGTCTGACCGAAGCATTAAAACGGCCTTTCCCTTGTTCTGTGTACCGTCTGCCACTGGGTGCAGTGAAGCATCTGAGGAGCCGTGGCAGGCAAGCCGCCGTACGGGCGTGATTCGGGGAAACGTAACAGACTAGAGATGTGTCGTGACGCCACTCATTAACTCTTTTATTTCTGTAGCAGAATCATTTTTTTAAAGTGTGGTTTTAATGTGTATGTGTTTCAGTGGTGGAAAAACTTGAAAATTCCAAGATCCTTATTACTTCCCTATTTGAGACGCTGGTTAAGTAGGCTGTGTGTGGAGGGGTGTGTGCATGTGAAGTATTTATTACACTATTCTGAAAGAGTAATTGTCTCTCATGTGGATATGCATTAGGTGCAGCCACAGCGTATGTTTCCATTTGGTGAGGAAGGTAGGATCCATAAAACTCAGGCCTTAACCAGTAGGTTGGACGACAAGACCAATTGAAATGTCATGAAATGTCTTTGTTGCTGTTGTTATTTCTGTCTTGAATTCATTGTCTCGTTCTTTAATGATTATTAAAATCTTGTGCCTGAAAGTTTTATTTTGCTTAATTATGAAGTAGACATGCATGTTTATATTTATGCAAAATATTTGCTGTAAAGTTTTTTTTTTTGGTTTACTCTTTTAAAAAAAATCACTAAGTAAAAAATGAAGGTCAGCAATATACATTTGTTGAGTTTTCTTTTTTTTTTTTTTTACTAGAAATCGATCTAGGAGTCAGTGAAAAATGTAGGGTTCTTTTAAGAATCCTTTGTGCTTAAGGCTAATTATCTAAATTGATTCCCTTTTTAATTTGGTGTTTCTGATCGTTAGCATTTACACTTCTGTTTTAAGAGGCCTGAAAATCAGAACCAAAGGATGGCTGTAGCAAGCCGCGTGGAGTCTGAGGCTGTACTGGGTCTGAGAACCCTGGGGGCATTAAACTGACTCCCTGGACGTGTCTCCTAGTCGTTTTAGCTCACCTGGACCGCCGTGCTACAACAGAGGGCCCATGTACACCCCTGACCCCCGGTTGACAGTCTGGAAACGACCGCGTGGCCGCCGCGCACGCCACACCTGGGGTGCAGCAGCACCGACGCCTGCCTGGTGCTCTTGGTGCCCCTGACAACTCCAGGCTGGAAGTGACCACCTTCCTTTGGAATTCGCTGGTGTCTTTGACCTGTTGGTTGCTCGGTAGATTTGGGCTGAGCATAGTTACACGCTCAGAGAACAAGGCTAGGAATCCTCGGCCACGAACCCTGCAAGTATCTCCCATGCCTTCAGCTAGACACGGGAGACAGCCCAGACTCTTGGGAGCGGCGGCGCGTGTCCGTCACCTAAGGGAGTCTGATCCTCAGTGAACTGTTGCCGTCAGAGCAGTAGGTAACAGACCATCCCAAAGCTGGATGCTTAAGATAGTAAGTATTCATTTTGCAATTTAGACCGGATCTGGCCGGGCAGTTCTGATCTTGACCCCTTCTTGTGCCTGGGGTCTGACAGATCTGTCTGGGGTGACCTCAGCCCACACAGCACGGGTCGCTCAAGTCAACTCCATGTCCTGTCCTCCAGTGGCCGGGCCTGGGCACATGGCCATGGCAGGGGCAGGGGCGCTGGACGCTGCGACTGCTGACACCTCATTGGCCAACGGACGTCACTGGGCCAAGTTCAGGATCGAGGGCAGGGTGGGCAGAGATGCTAAAGCCACCCACGGGAGGAAGGGCAAACTTCACTGGACCTTGGGAGCTGTGGCAATTATTGGGTGATTACTGCAATCATTCACCACCACCCCAGTGGACGGCATGTCTCCAGCTGTGCTAGGAACCTTGGGCCACAGGATCGCTAAGGGCGCTCCAGGCTCTGGCTTTTCTCCTGGCCAGATGGGTGGATGGAAGGCCAGAGGAGCTAAGACAGATCTGAACTGATCCCTGCAGAGGGTGCCACGCCCAGGCCATGGGCTCCCACAGGGCCCTGCCCGTTCACTGCGTGCGGTTTGCTAACCTACCCTTTCCAACCCAGTGCGCCACTCTGGTTACCTATTGCTAAGTAACAAATTGACCCAAAACTTTTGTGGCTTAAAAAGATCACCGTTTCATACGATGGAATCTTTTAGAACTAGAACAGAGCTGGGCTGGGCAATTCTGCTTCCTGTGGCTTCAACTGATGGCAGTTGGCAGATGGACAGGCCTGCCTTCTCTCCTGTGTCTGTCCCGTGGTGGGGTTGGCTGGAAGCAGGCTCGTTTGGGGCCACACCTGGCCTCTCTAGCAAGGCCGGCTCAGGGAGTGTGTCGTCCTAATGTTGGCTGCTTCCTGTAGGACGCGTGTTCTGAGAAGCTGCGTGGCCTTTTATGACCTGGCCCCGAAGTCACACCGCCACATTCTATCAGAGCTGTCAAAGGCTCACCGAGATTCAAGAGGAAGGGACACAGACCTGTCCCCCTTCAATGAATAAAAGAGCCACCCACTCGGGGTCCCCAGCTGTCTCCCCTGCGTTTGTGGCCTTGTCTGCTTTGGGCTCCAAAATCACTGAAGATGGTGACTGCAGCCATGAAATGAAAAGATGCTTATTCCTTGGAAGGAAAGTTACGGCCAACCTAGACAGCATATTATGGAGAAGGAAATGGCAACCCACTCCAGTACTCTTGCCTGGAGAATTCTGTGGACAGAGGAGCCTGGTGGGCTGCTGTCCATGGGGTTGCACAGAGTCGGACACGACTGAAGCAATTTAGCATGCATGCATGCATTGGAGAAGGAAATGGCAACCCACTCCAGTGTTCTTGCCTGGAGAATCCCAGGGACAGAGGAGCCTGTGGGCTGTGGTCTATGGGGTCGTGCCGAGTCAGACATGACTGAAGCAACTTAGCAGCAGACAGCATATTAAAAAGAAGAGATATTACCAACAAAGGTCCGTCTCATCAAGGCTATGGCTTTTCCAGTAGTCATGTATGGGTGAGAGAGTTGGACTATAAAGAAAGCTGAGTGCCGAAGAATTGATGCTTTTGAACCGTGGTGTTGGAGAAGACTCTTGAGAGTCCCTTGGACTGCAAGGAGATCCAACAAGTCCATCCTAAAGGAGATCAGCCCTGAATATTCATTGGAAGGACTGATGCTGAAGCTGAAACTCCAATACTTTGACCACCTGATGCAAAGAGCTGACTCATCTGAAAAGACCCTGATGCTGGCAAAGATAGAGGTCTGAAGAAGAATGGGATGACAGAAGGTGAGATGATTAGATGGCATCACCGACTCAATGGACATAAGTTTGAGTAAACTCCAGGAGTTGGTGATGGACAGGGAGGGCTGGCGTGCAGCAGTCCGTGGGGTCACAAAGAGTCAGACACAACTGAGCAACTGAACTGAACTGAACTTCTGCGGTGGTTCTTAGGTGAGACATCTACCCAGAGCAGGCTTCTAGGTCCCCCGTCCAGCAGCATCAGCATCCCTGTGACCTTGTTAGAGACCCGAATTCTCACACCCCAGACCTGCTGGGTCAGAATGACCAGCCCTTCAGCTCATTCTGATGAACCCTAAATCTTGAGAACCACTGCCCCAGGACATAACTCCCTTGGTGAGCCTCGGTGATGACTGGTGACCACAATGACTGCCAGAACTTCCCATCTAGGTGTTAGATGAAGGTGACTAGGGGTGGGGCACCCATGGAGTGTGGTATGTACTGTTTATAGGTTGGAACATCGAAGACAAAATTCATCATTGCCCTTGAATTGACTAGGGGCAGAATTTCACTGTAATGTGGGCTCTTTTCCCTTTCTGTGAAGGGACTGGGGCAGGTGGGGAAGAGAGGCAGGGGAGTTGGCTGGTTTGATAAGGTTGTTTCTTAGAGGCTTGTCTAACAGTCAGCTGCCTGGAGCTGGAAGGAGCTCAGGTGAGCCCCCAGAGAGAAAGCCCCTTTGATAGAGGCAGTGTGCATCCTTTCCCTCTGTTTCTCGGGGGGTTGGTGTTGGATGAAGTGATGGGTGTGTATGTGTGCTTAATTGTTCAGTCTTGTCTGACTCTTTGCGACCCCGTGGACTGTAGCCCGCCAGGCTCCTCTGTCCATGGGATCCTCCAGGCAAGAATACTGGAGTGGGTTGCCGTGCCCTCCCTCTTTCGCAACCAGGGATCGAACCCAGGGATCAAACCCAGGTCTTGCACACTGCAGGCAGATTCTTTGCTGTCTGAGCCACCAGGGAGGCCCAACTCATCACTCCTTCACTCCTGCATGATGTGTACCCCACCCCTCCCCCAGCCAGGATGGTTAAAAATGGAGATGCACGTGGGGGACCAGCCCACACCCTGGAGCCTCTGCGTCTGTGGTGGTAACTGGGCTGCTCCAGGGTAACAGTCTTCTTGGTGAGTCGCCAAGGTCCTGGAGCTGTGCACTCATTTATCACACAAAAGGGAGATCTGAGTTTCCTTGAAACTTTAAATCTGTCCGGGGTGGATAACCCAAGTAGCGCAGTCACTGCGGTTGGCTCGTTAATTGTAAGGGAATGTGGAGAGTTAAGCAGTTTGACCCATGTGTGCCCTGCACACTGCTCTCAGGGTGATGGATGACAGGCATGTCTGCCCCAAGATGCGCAGAAATTTCATCCTGCCATCTTCCCAAGCCCTGGCTCTTCTGTCCTCGTTACCAAGTTTCCTGCAGAGACTGCTTACCAATTTGTTACTCAAACAACTTTGCCTGGGGTCAAACCCCATCCCCACACTTCCTTAGTGATGATGGGAGCACCTGGGCTGGCCTAGGGAATCCCAGCCAGGGGTGGATCCTTGGGGATCAGTTTAACAGAGCTTGGGCCCCCCGTTACTGGTGAAAGAGTAAAAAGCCAGTTCAGACTGGGAGAGTGCAAGTCAGCCCCTGTGCCCCATTCACAGAGTGCAGGCCCAACAATTGGTAACTGCAGAGTTAGCAGGAAGCAATCTGTCCCCCGGTCACTGTGGCTCTGAAGGGTCATCATCACGCCTTCTTTCCAGTGACATCCCCAGCCTCGCCTTGTCACTCCTGCCATCTGCGCAGAAATCACTGTGAAACTTTGAGACTAAAATCATGGGCTGTCAAAACTTTGCAGTCTGTAAGTCTGTCACAAGTCAGGAAGCTTATTATACAGAGTGATGTAAGGCAGAAAGAGAAAGACCAATACTGTCTATCAATGCATATATATGGAATTTAGAAGGACGGTACTGATGATCCTACATGCAAGGCAGCAAAGCAGACACAGATGTAAAGAACAGACTTTTGGACTCCGTGGGAGAAGGCGAGGGTGGGATGATTCGAGAGAATAGTATTGAAACACGTACATTACCGTATGTGAGATAGATGACCAGGGCAAGTTTGATGCATGAAGCAGGGCACCCAAAGCCAGTGCTCTGGAACAACCCAGAGGGATGGGGTGGGAAGGGAGGTGAGAGGGGGGTTCAGGATGGGGGGGACACATGTATACCTGTGGCCAATTCATGCTGATGTACGGCAAAAATCATCACCATGTTGTAAAGGAATTATTCTCCAATTATACTAAATTAATTTTAAAATAAAATGAAAAAAAAAAAAGGAATGTTCCATTCTCACCTGGAAGACCTGAGCCGTGTGCACCCTTTCAACAGAGAAGCAGTTTCAGTTTCTACCCTAGATGCAGAACTTCTGGGGAACAACATCCCGAGTTTTTCATACCTTTATAGTTTTCCACCAATCTCTGAAATTCAGCACAACGCTGAATAAGGTACGATTATTCCCAGTACATGGGCTTCCCAGGTAACTCAGTGGTAAAGAATCTGCCTAAAATTCAGTAGATGCAGGTTCAATACCTGAGTCAGGATGATCGCCTGGAGGGGGAATGGCCCGCACCAGTGTTTTTGCTGGGAAATCCAACAGACAGAGGAGCCTGGTGGGCTACAGTCCCATGGGGTCACAGAGAGTTGAACACAACTTAGCAACTAAACAACAACAATTCCCAGATGAGAATTGAGACTCAGATGAGAAAGCAGAGACTCAGAGACGTTAGGCAAATTAAGTAGGATAGTTAAGAGTGAGTTGGTGACAGAGCCAGGGTTCAAATCCAGATTTGTGCCTCTGGTTTTTTTTTCACAAGCTACACCACATCTTTCATGACTGGCGTCACCCTCAGAGAGCCAGCCTCTCCAAGTAGACCCATCAGAACCAACCTGGAGGGAGACAGTCCTAAGATGGTGGAGGAATAAGACAGGGAGACCACTTTCTCCCCCACAAATTCATCAAAAGAACATTTAAATGCTGAGTAAATTCCACAAAACAACTTCTGAATGCCGGCAGAGGACATCAGGCACCCAGAAAAGCAGCCCATTGTCTTCAAAAGGCGGTAGGAAAAAATATAAAAGACAAAAAAAGAGACAAAAGAGGTAGGGATGGAGCTCCATCCCGGGAAGGGAGTCTTAAAAAGAGAGAAGTTTCCAAACACCAGGAAACACTCTCACTGCTGAGTCTGTGGTGAGCCTTGGAAGCACAGAGGGCAACATAACAGGGAGGAAAACTAAATAATTAAAACCCACAGATTACGAGCCCAACGGTAACTCCCCCAGCGGAGAAGCAGCGCAGATGCCTGCACCCGCCACTAGCAAGCAGGGGCTGGGCAGGGAGGCGTGGCCCGCATTGCTTAGAGTAAGGATCTGGCCTGAATGCCCCAAGGGCAATCTGAGTGAACTAACTTGGGCTAGCAAACCAGACTGTGGGATAGCTACCACGCGAAAAGCCAGCCCTAACCTAAGACACCGCCTGGCCCGCGCACAGAACAAAGGACTGAACAGAGATAGCTGGCAGCAGACCATCCCCCTCTGGTGACAGGCAGCCAGAGCCAGAAGGGGGCAATCACAGCCCCAGAGAGACATTAGCTACAAAACTGTAAGCAGGCTTCTTTGCTAACTAAGATTTCTTGGAGTTCTGGATGGTCAACATCCGCCTGAGAAGGTGCACTGGTTGTACACCCAGAAAACCAAGCATCAGGGATGGGGGAGGCGATAAGTCGTGGTGACCGCGCTCGCCAAACACCCCATCGCCTGAGCTGCTCAGACCTGGGAAGGGCACAAAACGCAGGCCCAACCAAGTCTGCGCCTCTGAGGACTACCTGAGTGCCTGAACCTGAGCAGGTTAGACCTGGGAGGTACATATAGCCCAGGGCTGGCCTCAGACAGTTCCAGGCAGAGCAACCTAGAGCCTGAGCAGTGTGGGCAGGGAGGGCACACGTTCTGTGAGCGGGGGGCAGGCCCAGCGTGGCTGAGGCACTGCGAGCCCATGCCAGTGTTACTTGTTTGCAGCGTCCCTCCCTCCCCACATCGCGACTGAACAAGTGAGCCTAAAAAAGTGTCCACCACCGCCCCCTTGTGTCAGGGCAGAAATCAGACACTGAAGAGACCAGCAAACAGAAGAAGCTAAAACAGAGGGAACCTCCTTGGAAGTGACAGGTGCAATAGATTAAAACCCTGTAGTCAGTACCGACTACATAGGAAGGGGCCTATAGATCTTGAGAAATATAAGCCAGACCAAGGAACTATCCAAAAATGAACTGACCCCACACTGCCCACAACACCACCAGAGAAAGTCCTAGATATATTTTTACTATTTTTACAATCATTCTTTTTTTTTAAATTTTTTCAAATTTTTAAGTCCTCTATTACTCCTTTAATTTCCACTTTTATAACCTACTATTACTTTGCAAAAAAAAAAGACCCTATTTTTAAAAAGCAAACTTCATATATATATATATATATATATATAATTTTTGTGACTTTGTTTTTTTTTTCTTCTCTTTTTTCTTCTTTTCGTTAATATTGTATTTTTGAAATTCCAAACTCTACTCTAGAATTTTAATCTTTGCTTTTTGGTATTTGTTATCAATTTTGTACCTTTAAGAACCCAATCTTCAGTACCCATTTTTACTTGGGAGTGAGATTACTGGCTTGACTGCTCTCTTCCCCTTTGGACACTCCTTTTTTTCCACCAGGTCACCTGTGTCTCCTCCCTACCCCCTCTCTTCTCTACCCAAATCTGTGAATTTCTGTGTGTTCCAGATGGTGGAGAACACTTAGGGAACTGATTACTGGCTGGATCTGTCTCTCTCCTTTTGATTCCCCCCTTTTGTCCTCTTGGCCACCTCTGTCTCCTTCCTCCCTCTTCTCTTCTCTGTATAACTCCATGAACATCTCTGAGAAGTCTAGTTGTGGAGCACACATAAGGAAGTGATTACTGGCTAGCCTGTTCTCTCCTCTATTGATTTCACCTCATCTCATTCAGGTAACCTCTAACTCTCTCCTCCCTCTTCTCTTCTCCATGTAACTCTGTGAACCTCTCTGGGTGTCACTCGCTGTGGAGAAACATTTCGTCTTTAACCTAGATGATTTACCAATGGTTCTGTATAGAAGGAGAAGTCTTGAGACTACTGTAAAAATAAGACTGAAAACCAGAAGCAGGAGGCTTAACTCCAAACCCTGAGAACACCAGAGAACTCCTGACTCCAGGGAACATTAATTGACAGGAGCTCATCAAACACCTCCATATCTACACTGAAACCAAGCACCACCCAAGGGCCAACAAGTTCCAGAGCAAGACATACCACTCAAATTCTCCAGCAACACAGGAACACAGCCCTGAGCTCCAATATACAGGCTGCCCAAAGTTACTCCAAAACCATTGACATCTCATAACTCATTACTGGACAGTTCATTGTACTCCAGAGAGAAGAAATCCAGCTCCACCCACCAGAACACCGACACAAGCTTCCCTAACCAAGAAACCTTGACAAGCCACCTGTACAACCCCACCCACAGCAAGGAAACTCCACAATAAAGAGAACTCCACAGACTGCCAGAATACAGAAAGGACACCCCAAACTCAGCAATATAAACAAGATGAAGAGACAGAGGAATACCCAGCAGGTAAAGGAACAGGATAAATGCCCACCAAACCAAACAAAAGAGGGAGAGATAAGGAATCTACCTGATAAAGAATTCCGAATAATGATAATGAAAATGATCCAAAATCTTGAAATCAAAATGGAATCACAGATAAATAGTCTGGAGACAAGGATTGAGAAGATGCAAGAAAGGTTTAACAAGGACCTGGAAGAAATAAAAGAGTCAATATATAATGGATAATGCGATAAATGAGATCAAAAGCACTCTGGAGGCAACAAATAGTAGATTAACAGAGGCAGAAGATAGGATTAGTGAATTAGAAGATAGAATGGTAGAAATAAATGAATCAGAGAGGAAAAAAGAAAAATGAATTAAAAGAAATGAGGACAATCTCAGAGACCTCCAGGACAGTGTTAAATGCCCCAACATTCGAATCATAGGAGTCCCAGAAGAAGAAGACAAAAAGAAAGACCATGAGAAAATACTTGAGGAGATAATCATTGAAAACTTCCCTAAAATGGGGAAGGTAATAATCACCCAAGTCCAAGAAACCCAGAGAGTCCCAAACAGGATAAACCCAAGGCAAAACACCCCAAGACACATATTAATCAAATTAACAAAGGTCAAACACAAAGAACAATATTAAAAGCAGCAAGGGAAAAACAACAAATAACACACAAGGGGATTCCCATAAGGATAACAGATGATCTTTCAATAGAAACTCTTCAAGCCAGGAGGGAATGGCAAGACATACTTAAAATGATGAAAGAAAATAACCTACAGCCCAGATTACTGTACCCAGCAAGGATCTCATTCAAATATGAAGGAGAAATCAAAAGCTTTACAGACAAGCAAAAGCTGAGAGAATTCAGCACCACCAAACCAGCTCTCCAACAAATGCTAAAGGATATTCTTTAGACAGGAAACACAAAAAGGGTGTATAAACTCGAACTCAAAACAATAAAGCAAATGGCAATGGGATCATACTTATCAATAATTACCTTAAACATAAATGGGTTGAATGCCCCAACCAAAAGACAAAGACTGGCTGAATGGATACAAAAACAAGACCCCTATATATGTTGTCTACAAGAGACCCACCTCAAAACAGGGGACACATACAGACTGAAAGTGCAGGGCTGAAAAAAGATTTTCCATGCAAATAGAGACCAAAAGAAAGCAGGAGTAGCAATACTCATATCAGATAAAATAGACTTTAAAACAAAGGCTGTGAAAAGAGACAAAGAAGGACACTACATAATGATCAAAGGATCAATCCAAGAAGAAGATATAACAATTATAAATATATATGCACCCAACATAGGAGCACCACAATATGTAAGACAAATGCTAACAAGTATGAAAGGGGAAATTAACAATAACACAGTAATAGTGGGAGGCTTTAATACCCCACTCACACCTATGGATAGATCAACTAAACAGAAAATTAACAAGGAAACACAAACTTTAATGATACAATAGACCAGTTAGACCTAATAGATATCTATAGGACATTTCACCCCAAAACAATGAATTTCACCTTTTTCTCAAGTGCACACAGAACCTTCTCCAGGATAGATCACATCCTGGGCCATAAATCTAGCCTTGGTAAATTTAAAAAAACTGAAATCATTCCAAGCATCTTTTCTGACCACAATGCAGTAAGATTAGATCTCAATTACAGGAGAAAAACTATTAAAAATTCCAATATATGGAGGCTGAAAAACATGCTGCTGAATAACCAACAAATCACAGAAGAAATCAAAAAAGAAATCAAAATATGCATAGAAACGAAAATGAAACACAACAACCCAAAACCTGTGGGACACTGTAAAAGCAGTGCTAAGGGGAAAGTTCACAGCAATACAGGCATACCTCAAGAAACAAGAAAAAAGTCAAATAAATAACCTAACTCTACACCTAAAGCAACTAGAAAAGGAAGAAATGAAGAACTCCAGAGTTAGTAGAAGGAAAGAAATCTTAAAAATTAGGGCAGAAATAAATGCAAAAGAAACAAAAGAGACCATAGCAAAAATCAACAAAGCCAAAAGCTGGTTCTTTGAAAGGATAAATAAAATTGACAAACCATTAGCTATACTCATCAGGAAACAAAGGGAGAAAAATCAAATCAATAAAATTAGAAATGAAAATGGAGAGATCACAACAGACAACACAGAAATACAAAGGATAAGAGACTACTATCAGCAATTATATGCCAATAAAATGGACAACATGGAAGAAATGGACAAATTCTTAGAAAAGTACAACTTTCCAAAACTGAACCAGGAAGAAATAGAAAATCTTAACAGACCCATCACGAGCACGGAAATTGAAACTATAATCAGAAATCTTCCAGCAAACAAAAGCCCAGGTCCAGACAGCTTCACAGCTGAATTCTACCAAAAATTTAGAGAAGAGCTAACACCTATTCTACTCAAACTCTTCCAGAAAATTGCAGAGGAAGGTAAACTTCCAAACTCATTCTATGAGGCCACCATCACCCTAATACCAAAACCTGGCAAAGATGCCACAAAAAAAGAAAACTACAGGCCAATATCACTGATGAACATAGATGCAAAAATCCTTAAAAAAATTCTAGCAATCAGAATCCAACAACACATTAAAAAGATCACACACCATGACCAAGTGGGCTTTATCCCAGGGATGCAAGAATTCTTCAATATCTGCAAATCAATCAATGTAATACACCACATTAACAAATTGAAAAATAAAAGCCATATGATTATCTCAATAGATGCAGAGAAAGCCTTTGACAAAATTCAACATCCATTTATGATAAAAACTCTCCAGAAAGCTAACCTCAACATAATAAAAGCTATATATGACAAACCCACAGCAAACATTATCCTCAATGGTGAAAAATTGAAAGCATTTCCCCTAAAGTCAGGAACAAGACAAGGGGGCCCACTTTCACCACTACTATTCAACATAGTTTTGGAAGTTTTGGCCAGAGCAATCAGAGCAGAAAAAGAAATAAAAGGAATCCAAATTGGAAAAGAAGAAGTAAAACTTTCACTGTTTGCAGATGACATGATCCTCTACAAAGAAAACCCTAAAGACTCCACCAGAAAATTACTAGAGCTAATCAATGAATATAATAAAGTTGCAGGATATAAAATCAACACACAGAAATCCCTTGCATTCCTATACACTAATAATGAGAAAATAGAAAGAGAAATTAAGGAAACAATTCCATTCACCATTGCAACGGAAAGAATAAAATACTTAGGAATATATCTACCTAAAGAAACTAGAGACCTATATATAGAAAACTATAAAACACTGGTGAAAGAAATCAAAGAGAACACTAACAGATGGAGAAATATACCATGTTCATGGATAGGAAGAATCAATATAGTGAAAATGAGTATACTACCCAAAGCAATCTATAGATTCAGTGCAATCCCTATCAAGCTACCAACGGTATTTTTCACAGAGCTAGAACAAATAATTTCACAATTTGTATGGAAATACAAAAAACCTCGAATATCCAAAGCAATCTTGAGAAAGAAGAATGGAACTGGAGGAATAAACCTGCCTGACTTCAGGCTCTACTACAAAGCCACAGTCTTCAAGACAGTATGGTACTGGCACAAAGACAGAAATATAGATCAATGGAACAAAATAGAAAGCCCAGAGGTAAATCCACACACCTATGGACACCTTATCTTTGACAAAGGAGGCAAGAATATACAATGGATTAAAGACAATCTCTTTAACAAGTGGTGCTGGAAAAACTGGTCAACCACTTGTAAAAGAATGAAACTAGAACACTTTCTAACACCATACACAAAAATAAACTCAAAATGGATTAAAGATCTAAACGTAGGACCAGAAACTATAAAACTCCTAGAGGAGAACATGGGCAAAACACTACGACATACATCACAGCAGGATCCTCTATGACCCACCTCCCAGAATATTGGAAATAAAAGCAAAAATAAACAAATGGGACCTAATTAACCTTAAAAGCTTCTGCACATCAAAGGAAACTATAAGCAAGGTGAAAAGACAGCCTTCAGAATGGGAGAAAATAATAGCAAATGAAGCAACTGACAAACAACTAATCTCAAAAATATACAAACAACTCCTGCAGCTCAATTCCAGAAAAATAAACAACCCAATCAAAAATGGGCCAAAGAACTAAATAGACATTTCCCCAAAGAAGACATACAGATGGCTAACAAACACATGAAAAGATGCTCAGCATCACTCATTATCAGAGAAATGCAAATCAAAACCACAATGAGGTATCATTTCACGCCAGTCAGAATGGCTGTGATCCAAAAGTCTACAAGCAATAAATTCTGGAGAGGGTGTGGAGAAAAGGGAACCCTCTTACACTGTTGGTGGGAATGCAAACTAGTACAGCCACTATGGAGAACAGTGAGGAGATTCCTTAAAAAACTGGAAATAGAACTGCCTTATGATCCAGCAATCCCACTGCTGGGCATACACACCAAGGAAACCAGAAGGGAAAGAGACACGTGTACCCCAGTGTTCATCACAGCACTGTTTATAATAGCAAGGATATGGAAGCAACCTAGAAGTCCATCAGCAGATGAATGGATAAGAAAGCTATGGTACATATACACAATGGAGTACTACGGAGCCATTAAAAAGAATACATTTGAATCAGTTCTAATGAGGTGGATGAAACTGGAGCCTATTATACAGAGTGAAGTAAGCCAGAAAGAAAAACACCAATACAGTATACTAACGCATATATATGGAATTTAGAAAGATGGTAACAATAACCCTGTATGCGAGACAGCAAAAGAGACACAGATGTATAGAACAGTCTTTTGGACTCTGTGGGAGAGGGAGAGGGTGGGATGATTTGGGAGAATGGCATTGAAACTTGTATAATATCGTTCGATGCATGATACTGGATGCTTGGGGCTGGTGCACTGGGATGACCCAGAGGGATGGTATGGGGAGGGATGTGGGAGAGGGGTTCAGGATGGGGAACACGTGTATACCTGTGGTGGATTCATGTTGATGTATGGCAAAACCAATACAATATTGTAAAGTTATTAGTTCAGTTCAGTTCAGTTCAGTTCAGTCGCTCAGTCGTGACTGACTCTTTGCGACCCCATGAATTGCCAGGCCTCCCTGTCCATCACCAACTCCTGGAGTTCACTCAAACGCACGTCCATCGAGTCAGTGATGCCATCCAGCCATCTCATCCTCTGTTGTCGCCTTCTTCTCCTGCCCCCAATCCCTCCCAGCATCAGAGTCTTTTCCAATGAGTCAACTCTTCTCATGAGGTGGCCAAAGTACTGGAGTTTCAGCTTTAGCATCATTCCTTCCAAAGAACACAGGGCTGATCTCCTTCAGAATGGACTGGTTGGATCTCCTTGCAGTCCAAGGGACTCTCAAGAGTCTTCTCCAACACCACAGTTCAAAAGCATCAATTCTTCGGCGTTCAGCTTTCTTCATAGTCCAAATCTCACATCCATACATGACCATTGGAAAACCATAGCCTTGACTAGACGGACCTTTGTTGGCAAAGTAATGTCTCTGCTTTTGAATATGCTGTCTAGGTTGGTCATAACTTTCCTTCCAAGGAGTAAGCATCTTTTAATTTCATGGCCACAATCACCATCTGCAGTGATTTTTGAGCCCCCCAAAATAAAGTGTGACACTGTTTCCACTGTTTCCCCATCTATTTCCCATGAAGTGATGGGACCAGATGCCATGATTTTCGTTTTCTGAATGTTGAGCTTTAAGTAATTAACCTCCAATTAAAATAAATAAATGTATATTTAAAAAAAAAAAAGAACCAACCTGGAGCCTTCTGGAGGGGAGTGCCACCAAGGGTTCACCCCAAGTGGCTCAGCACCCATTCCTGCCAAAAGGAAAAGCAAAACCGGAGAGACAGGTCCTGTAATAGACCTGTGCACTCAGCCCCCAGTGGCTCCATTCCTGCTCCTGACACCCAGTCCAGCAGCCACGCCCTCCCCCCATAGCCTGTGTGCTTCTGGAGAATTCCCAGGGTGTGGGCTAAGGGTAATCTTAAAACTTGTGCCATCCTGCATTCAGGAACCCAACTATGATCTGATCAGCAGGCAGCTTTTTTTCTGATAATAGGAACTGGTTCAAGAATGGGTGTGTCAATAAGACTCAGGTCAACAAGACTCAAGACAAGATTTTCTGGGGACTCCTGGGGAAAAAAAATCAAAGTCCTTGAGAGCCACTGGAATAGACGTTCTGTCTTCCTGTGGACATTGCAAGGTGCAGATGTCAGCCTGAAGCTGGAGCGGTCAGCTTGTGGCCACCCTAAGGCTCGAATGAGCAGGAGAGGTGCAAAAGCTGAGAGGATAGATCAAGCAAATAGATGGAGCAGGAGCCTTGATTGAACCTTGCCTGACCTCCAATCCACTCCTAGAACTTGCATTGGTGATCCGAGCCAATAAATTCTACCCTACAGTTTAAATCAAAGTTGGATTTTCTGCTACTTGCCAGCAAAAGCATATGGACTGACACAGCCTCCTTTGTCGATTGTATTCTGAAGGCCCTGCCATTCTCAGCCACTCCGCCTGACAGCTGAGGGAATCTATCACCTGTCTAAGGACTGGCCCAGCACAGCCCGAGGGCAGCGTCCACCAGCAGAAATCAGCAGTTGGAGGTGGAGGGAAAGTCAGCCTCTGTCTCGCGTCTCGCGGGGGAGGAAACTGAGGCTGTGGGAAGTGACGGACCAGGCGTGAACCAGGCGTGGGGGTCTCGCAGCTCAGCACCCTCCCGGCCCCTCTGGCCCAGCTCAGCTCCTTGCATGACCAGCAGACGACCCTGGGAGGTGTTCCTGTGACGGCCGGGGGTCCCCACCCCTGGGGAAGCTAACACCGTGGAGCTGGCATTCATGGGGGCCCAGGGCCCACCTTCCCCGAGCTCTCATCTTCCCATTTCAGAACCCTGAAGGGGTAGAACGACTCTACGGATGGTCTTAACACCTGTGACCTTGAGTCCTCTCCTGAGCCTTTCAGAACTTTCCCTAGAAATATCAGAGCTGGAGGCAGGCCCCCCTCTCATACTGTGGGGTCCCGGGAC
Organism: Bubalus kerabau; assembly: GCF_029407905.1. Lineage (NCBI taxonomy): Eukaryota > Metazoa > Chordata > Mammalia > Artiodactyla > Bovidae > Bubalus > Bubalus kerabau. Next base: position 198,801,786 of record NC_073625.1, read on the forward strand.
CAGAGCGTAGATGGGGACTCCCACACAACAGGAGTACCTACATGAGGATCAGACTGACAAACTTATGCATTAAGTAGGTTCTGCTTACCCGACAATACAACTTCATAAAGACCTAGAACTTTTAGATTCCTCACAGTCTCCCACGGCCCCACAAGGAGAGCAGTCCCCAGCCCCGCCCCAGCCCGCCTCACACCAGGATGCGTGCCCACGTGGAGACCTCGCCTGTGTGTCCAAGCTCCATCGATGACCCCTGCAGACAGCCTGAACCTGGCCACCACGCCCCTCATGCTGACAGGTGTGTGCGAGCCACACTCAGGAGGACAGGCATGCAGAGAGGGCCACGCGGCCCTGCAAACAGGCTCAGGACCACTCAGGTGGGAGCGAGGTGTCCTGGTACCTGCAGCCTTGTGGGGAAGCTCACAGCCAGAGGAAAGTCAGAACAGTGCCCCCCAAGGACTGGGACCCAGGACGTGGCCCGTCCTGGCCAGCTCTGAGGGCAGTATTGGACCTGCTTTCTTTCCTACAGGAGATGGTAGAACAAGGTTGTGGCAGGGCTGGCTGAGCAAACTGGGCTCGTTTGGGCTTGGTGCCCTGGGACATGAGTTTCCTTCCTTGGACATAAGTTGTCCCTGGGGGAGCAGGACTCCTTCCCATTCTAGAACCCTCTGTGGAGTCTGGGAAACAGACTTGATTTCAGAGCCCTCATCCCATCCAGGAGTCCTAGGAGGACAGCAGCCCAAACCCCCAGGGAAGAGACAGACACAGCTGGGAAGTACAGGGCCTTTTATTTGATTTCCCATCTGGAGATGCCGGGATGAAGGCGGTGGCTTCACATGGGACAGATGTGGGCCGTGGAATATCAATCAGCCCAGGACTTGCAATAGAGGCGGAAGGATCCAGACTGCCCAACGCGTCCACCTCTGGGGACACCACACCGGGGCCCACCCCGCCCACGACAGGCCAGCAGCACAACTGCCAAGAGCCTAGGACGCGGGCACGCTGAACAGTCTGTACACACGGGTGGGAGGCGCCGTCCATCTGGGAGCAAATAGGTCCATGAGGTTTGCAGTGGGGAAGACCTGTCTCCCAACAACAGCTAAGCCCCACTCAGAGGATAGGACGGTGGAAGGCAGCTCAGGGACGCGCAGGACTAGCGATCCTGTAGAAACGGGGCTCAGGCACGCGCACACGAGGACAAAGCCACGCGCCACGCAGACCAGGAGGGAGGTCCCAGGGCTCCCAGAGCGGCGCCTAGGACAGATGCCGGCGCGGCCCACAGCTCGCAATCGGTGGCGCGGCCCGAACGGGAAAGCCCGATGGCACAGCTGCTGGCGCACGTCCTGACGGAGAGATGGACACTGGCACGTTCACAGGACGGAGGCTGCGCGCGCACAGCCAGGGGAGGTCAGGACGGCGCCCGGGCCGGAAGCTCTGAGAGCGGCCCCTTCGGGAAACGTAGAGAAAAAGGCCGATGCTCTGCGCTCGTCCGCGCGGCTGCAGAGCGCGGGGTGGGCCGCCGCCCCAGTACTTATTCACATTTGGGTCGCTTGCCTGGGGAACCGCCTCCGCTTGAGGCTGTGGCCAGCTCCGGGGGCGGGGATCTCTCGGCGGGCCAAGATCTGGGGCCACCTCCAGAGAACCCGTCTCCCTACCCGGTGGTTCCCAGGCCCGGGGAGCCCCCCGCCAGCGGCCGAGGACATGCCCGAGTTTCCAGAGGTCAGAGGGGCGGAGAGGCTGCCCCCCCGGACGCCTCCCGCGGATGGGAGCAAACAGTCCGTGTGTGCCTAACAGTGCGAAGCCGAGTCTGCGACGTGGGGAAGGCAAAGCGCCCTGCCGACATGTATATTCGTCCCCGCCGCAAGGTCGCGCTGGGTGCGGGGTGGAGGCCCGGGGCTTGCGGGTGAAGACAGGGCGCGGGGGTCCTCGGTTCCTCCCGTCGGCCTGCGTTACAAGCTTGTTTTAGCAGCGAGAGTTTGTCCTTGTTTCTGTGGCACGGAGGCGGTGGACACTGGACCAGGACGGGGCGAGGTCAGTCTGTCTGCCGAGGGCGGAAAAGCTGCTGGCGGCGCTGCAGGCCGCCGCCTCCTCCCGGGGGTCCTCAGGTGAAGTAGCGGCAGGGCGTGGAGTCGATGAAGCAGTAGGGGGTGCATCGCAGGTCTCCGTACGACCTGGGGGAGGACACGGGGCAGTGGGCAGGAGCCCGGGATGCAGCCACGTCCTGGGACTCTGCTGCAACCTCGGCACACGGCTGCTCCCCCTGCCAGCTGCCTAAGGGCCTGGGGCAGCCGGGTCCAGGCCTCCGGGGCTTTCTCCCTTGAGCAAAGCAGAGGGGTCTGGGGGCACGGGCTTGGACGCAGCCTCTCGGAGACAACCGCCACCTCCTCCAGCGCCACCCTTAGACCGCTCTGTACTATTTCTCAGCTGTCTATTTTGGCTGCCCACGAGAGAGGCAGGCCGGGGCCTGGGGGAGCAGCGACCTCCCCAGCTTTCCCAGAAGCCCCTCAGCCCTGGTCCAGTGAGGTCTGGGGCAGGGGGCGCCATTCTGCTTGAACAGAGTTCAGGAGACCCCCACCTCGCGGGGCAGAGGCCTCCCCTGGGCGCGAGAGATGTCTTCGTGGAGGCCAGGACACCGGCATGCTTGTCCTAAGCCACACAGCCGCCCACTGAGGGGGCCTCAGAAACAAGTGTTGGGGTGCTGGCAGGAATGCTGTGTTTCTGGGGTTCTCTTGGAGGAGCCGAGGTCAGCAAAGTGAGGTCCTAATGCTGACGGGGCCTCCGCGGCAGCTGCTGGCCCACCGGGCAGTTCCGGAGAGTTCAGGGTACAGATGCCTGCCCTCTGCCCTGGGCCTCGCTCCAAGGGTGGGCCCGCTCCTCTAGAGACCAGGCTGGTCCCGGGAGAAGCGGGGGACTGAGCCCGAGCCACAGGGGTCTCAGAGGTGGTGGCCCCCCGACTCCGGGACCCAGGTGGGGCTGGGTCACACGGCTGCGCTGACATAGCCCCCCGACGTGAGCCGGGACTGCGTGACCTGAACTGGGGCTGCGTGTGTCGTGAGTCAGGGCAGCGTGATGTGAGCTGGGGCTGCATGAGGTAATCTGGGGCTGCGTGTGTTGTGAGTTGGGGTGGCGTGACTTGAGCCGGGGCGGCTGTGACATGAGTTGGGGCTGCATAATGTGAGCTGGGGTTAGCATATTAAAAAGCAGAGACATTACTTTGCCAACAAAGGTCCATCTAGTCAAGGCTATGGTTTTTCCAGTGCTCGTGTATGGATGTGAGAGTTGGACTGTGAAGAAAGCTGAGTGTGGAAGAATTGATGCTTTTGAACTGTGGTGTTGGAGAAGACTCTTGAGAGTCCCTTGGACTGCAAGGAGATCCAACCAGTCCATTCTAAAGGAGATCAGCCCTGGGTGTTCATTTGAAGGACTGATGCTGAGGCTGAAACTCCAATACTTTGGCTACCTCATGTGAAGAGTTGACTCATTGGAAAAAGACCCTGATGCTGGGAGGGATTGGGGGCAGGAGGAGAAGGGGACGACAGAGGATGAGATGGTTGGATGGCATCACCGACTGTATGCATATGAGTTTGGGTGAACTCCGGGAGTTGGTGATGGACAGGGAGGCCTGGTGTGCTGCGATTCATGTGGTTGCAAAGAGTCGGACACGACTGAGCGACTGAACTGAACTGAACGTGAGCAGGAGCTGCGTGACGTGAGCCAGCGCTGCGTGACGTGAGTTGGGGCTGTGTGACATGAGCTGGGGCTGTGTGACGTGAGTTGGGGCTATGTGACATGAGCCGTGCCCCGGGGCTGCGTGTGACATGAGCCGGGGCGGCGTGACGTGAGCTGGGGCTGCGTGTGTTGTGCGTCACCATTCCGCAGTGTCCACAAAGCCCGGGCACACAGATGCTCAGGAAGGTATTTGTGAAGGAAAGAGGGGAGCCCGGGCGGGAGCGGTCAAGCCCACGAGACGGTCCCTACCCGGGGAGATAGGTCTCGCAGGTCAGGTGGCCGAAGTCAGCGCCGTCGCAGTCCTCCACGCCCCGGTGCCGGTGGCCGTCTCCGCAGTAGGCCCGGCGGCAGCCTGGTGGGGGACACAAGGGGGACACAGCCCTGAGGGGCCGGGGAGGGGACGGCCCGGCAGGACCACGTGGCCGCAAGGGCTTTCCTCTCTCGCGCGGTCTTCCACAGGGGTCCAGACCCCAGTCCTACGGAAGGGGGTCACTGGCCCTGGTCCAGGCCGCTGCGCGTCAGCCGATAGCCCACCCCAGCCTCCGTGTCCTTGTCCCAGCCTGGGGCCTGGACGCTGTCCCCCGTCGCGGGACCACTGCTGGTTCCCACACGGCAAGGGTCGGGAGACCGCGGGCCCCGGGCTCAGTGATGGCCTCGGGGGCGGGGGTGGGGGTGGTGGTGGAGGGAGCCTCCAGGTGACCCTGCGTCCCCCGGAAGCCAGACCGTGTCTTCCACCAGCTCTGTTCTCGCCCAAGGGGAGGCGCCGGGAGTTTGAACCCTCGTCTTTACAGGGTGTCTGAGCCAACAGGGGCTTGAGACCCTTAGGCGGTCCTTCCTGCTGTGTCACCTGCACGAGGGGCCGGGGGCCTGCGGGCAGAGCCGGCCTGCTAGGAATCGCGGCCCGGAACCGTCAGGGGAAGAGCAGCTTCCAGGAGAAGCAGCTGCTTTACCCCCCTGCCCTACTGCCCCGCTCCTCCCGCCGAGCTCCTGGCTGGCGAGGGACCCGCGCTGGGCACCTACGTGTTCCCGGCCCTGGACCGGAGCCCGGCTCCTCACCACAGGGAGAAGCCGTGCAGGGAAGGGGCATGAGGCCCCTACGGCCCCAGACCGTCCCTGTGACGTCGGCTCACAGGATCTCAAGGCTTCAGCCATCCATGCCTGTCACACCTAGTTTTCAGGGAAGCCCTGGGTCACCCCACTCGCCACGTAGCTGCCCCTCTGAGATGGGGTGACTCGGTGGAGACGGGGTGACTCGGTGGCTTTCAGAGCTGCCTCTGAACTCTACCTTGACTCTGAAGCTCATGCTTTCCACCTCACCTCCTGCTTTCGTCCCTTGAGTTTTAAAAGAAGAGGGACCAGGGACGCTCCAGTGCTAGGCCGCCTGCCTGTCCTGGTCACGTCTGTGAGCCTGAGGGCCGCTCGGCCGCCCAGTTCCCTAGCGGTCGGCTCCGAGGACTCCGTCTGCTGAGAGGGAGCCCAATTCAGAGTCTCGGCTTCTCCCATCTGCCTCTCAGACCTCCTGCACCACCTTTGTCTCTCGATGAGACTGTGGGTTTTGCCGAGAAGTAGGATTCAGGAAAAAGGGGAGGGCCCCGGGGCTTCTGTGGGGTCCAAACCCTCGACAGCAGCTCCATCACCATCCTCGGCTGGTTGGGAGGGCTCACATCTGGCCTGAGCGAGGACGGTCGTCCCTTCTGCCTGCCCAGTGCTGGCTCTGCCGCTGCTGTCGCTTCAGTCGTGTCCGCCTCTGTGCAACCCCATAGACGGCAGCCCACCAGGCTCCCCCGTCCCTGGGATGCTCCAGGCAAGAACACTGGAGTGGGTTGCCACTTCCTTCTCCAGTGCATGAAAGTGAAAAGTGAAAATGAAGTCGCTCAGTCGTGTCTGACTCTTAGCGACCCCATGGACTGTAGCCTACCAGGCTCCTCCGTCCATGGGATTTTCCAGGCAAGAGTTCTGGAGTCGGTTGCCGTTGCTGGCTCTAGAACCATCCAAAACGTGTGGCTGGTGTCCAGGGCCTGGCCTGATGGCAGCCCTGCGGTGGTGTGTGCTGGTTCCCCCAGGGCCGGGCCCCACTCACGGATGCAGTCGTCGCCTGCGTCTGCGTTCCCGTCGTCACACTCCTCCCCTGGCTGCAGGACCCCATCCCCGCAGGAGCTGCGGTGGTCTCCAGGGTAGTCCCGGGGGTGGACAGGTGTCAGCTGGCCAGAGAAACACAGTGAAGTTACCAAGGACAGTGTGCCAGGCATCCCAGGGCACCGGGGACAGAGGCTCTGGGTGGGCACAAGGCGGTGGGGGCTCCTGTCCCAGGGCCAGAGCTCTGTGCTTGGCGGGGAGGCTGGGCCGCGGGGAGCCCCGTCTGGAGCCTGGACTCAGAGTGGAGGCTGCAGGCGGTGGCCCTGGGCCCAGGGAGCTCTCAGAGGCCGGGTGAGGGGGGCGCTCAAGCCTCCACAGAAAGCTCTGCGCCCAGCCTCCCCTTCCTTCGGAGATGAGTCCCTCTGTGGAGCGCCACCTTGGGTACCTGGACGGGGAGCCAGCCAAAGCTGTCCTTGAAGTACAGGGACCTCTGGTCTCTGCGGAAGGCGATCGCGTTCTGGGTGTTCAGCCTCTCCAGTTCCTCCTGGTTGTTGACCACAAAGATCTGCCAGAGAACACACTGGTGAGGGTCCCAGAAAACACTTCCCTGGGGAGCAGGGCTTAAAGAGCCAGAGGAGGAAAAACAAGCCTTGTGGGGGGCCGGTGGTCAGTGGGAAGAGGGTTGGCATTTGCACTCTTGCGTCCCTCCTGAAGTGAGGGCTAACGATTCCCACATCCTCCTAACCCGGTTCAGAATGTTTGAGTTAGGAATAAAAATATTCACCAAGGTTTAAGATTTTTAAATCTTCAAAGTGTTACAAAGACTTCAATAAAAAGGTGATGTCATCTAATCAAGTATTTCAACATCTGGAAATGATTCTTAAAATTCTTACACTCAAAGACATTTATGACAATGCTATTATATGAGGGAAAAGCTTGGAGCACTTGATCGGTTTCTGAAAATAGGGCTCTGGTTAAATAAATCATAGCACAGCCACGTGATGCATGGATTATTATGTATCCATTTGAACGATGAATTTATGTCCAGGGTTTACTTCAAAGTAATCCAAAGGAGGGTGGGCTGTCATACATCAAGTGTAAAGAAGAAAGGAGATGAGCTGGGACTTGATCATTGTTGAACTTGGGTAAAGAGGACGTGCGGGTTCCTTAAACTATCTGTTTCTGCTTTTGTACTTACTTGCAATGTTCCATAATGTTTTTCTTTAAAAAAGACAGTCTAGTGGTTAGGACTCAGTGCTTTCACCGTCAGAGTCCAGGTTCAATCCCTGGTCAGGGAACTAAAATCCCGCAAGCCGAATGGCATGGCCAAAGAAAAAAAAAGATGCAGAAAATGCTCCACAGTGGACCCACAACGTTATCTTGGTTTTCTTCTTTGGATTTTCCCCTTATTTTCCAGTTTGCCATAACAAGTTTGTGCCCAGGGTAACGGGGAAATAAATTTTACTAAAAGGTTTTTACAAACCCCAGGGGGTCATCAATCATGTCGTGAGGGGGGACCACCCCAGATTCCTCCCAGAAGAGCCTTACCACAGGAACTCGTGGGGAGCTGGGCCCGTACACAGACTCCCCATAGGAAGGGTTATTCACATTCATGGGGGGTCCACAAAGACATCTTCCTGGGGGCCCAGGAAATCCTCTTTCCCCCTTGGGTCCCATTACAAGTTGTCCTAGAAAGCAACAAACCGCTGTTACCAGAGCAAAGGAAAAGAGAACCAAACAGCCCAGGGAGGCGTCAGCAAGTTTCACGACAGAAAGAAGCCTCAAGTCCACAGTGTTTCAGAGAGGCCTAGAGGAGAGGTCCAGAGAGGTGCTTCTGGTCCAAGCTGTGGGTCCCCTAAACACACTGAGTGTGGCAGCACCTTTGCCAACCCTCCTCCTCCCTTCTCTCTCTCTACAGTTTGGAGACTAGACATTCTACTCCCCAGACCCCCTTGCCCCTGGAGGTGACCATGTGCCACAGTGATGGCCAATGTAAGGTCTGTGGTGGGAGAAGGGTGAGCTTCTGGGAAAGTCTATCCTGATACGGGAGAAGCAGGGCTGGATGGGGACATAGCTTCCTCCTTCTTCTTGCCTGGAAGACAGACAAGATGGCCGGTGCTGTGGCAGCTATGCTGCAACCCTGAAGTAAAATAAGCCAGCATACAGGGACGGCAAGGGCCTTGTGGGACCTGGGGCCCTGAGAGTGACACCTAGACACTGAACCAAAGCCAGCCACTGTCTGCCCCTGGACTTCTTTGCTGTAGGAGGAAAACAATTCTTTATGTTTGTGTGCTAAGTCTCTTCAGTCGTGTCCAACTCTTTGCGACCCTTTGGACCGTAGCCCACCAGGCTGCTCTGTCCATGAGATTCTCCAGGTAAGATTACTGAAGTGGGTTGCCAGGTCCTCCGCCAGGGGACTTTCCCCACGCACGGGTGGAACCTGCGTCTCTTATGTCTCCTGCTTTGACCTGCGGGTTCTTTACCACTAGCACCACCTAAGAACTTCTTACTGATGAGCATGTTACTGGCTGATAACTTTCATTTTTTTCTAATTATTTTATTTTGTTATTATATATAGGAACTTTACAAAGGAAACTCTGAATGTGGGTTTCTTTGATTTCTTCTAGAAGAAAATGGGATGTTTGAAAATGCTCAGCCTATTTTTTTCTTCCCTGATTCTGAGAAGAGTATCTGAAAAAGATACGATGGGGAAATTTATTCCCTGCAAGGTGGGAGACCTGCTAGGGTTGGTAATTCTCACCTTGACTTGTAAAGGCCCTGAATGCCCAGACCACACTCCAGACCAATTCCATCAGGACTGCTGAGAAGGGAACTCAGGCAGCTGCGCTTTTCAAAGCTCTTGCAGTGATTCTGTGAGCCCCGAGGCTTCGCGCCGCCGGGCTTGGGAAATGGTCTTCACACAAACCCCCTCCAGACTGTCCTCCTCTCCAGCCTCCATCCCCTCTCCATCCACCCCTCACCAGGCACCTCCTCACTCTCTCCTGATCCGGGTTCAGGAAGCCTTCCTGAGCCGTCCTGCTCACACTGAGGACAGTTCTGTGGTTCCCCACGCCCTGTCTTATGTGTCTCTGTGATTCTGTTCCCCGTGAGATCGCCAGGCCAGCAGTGTGTGTCTCCTGGAGGAGGGGACACTCACCTCCACAAGGGCAGGTGGACGCCTGTTTTCACTCACCAGGGCGTGGCACCCAGCAGGGGACACAGTGCATGTTTGATGTTTCGGATGAATGAACCCAGATGAACTAAGCTCTTCGGAAAAGACTAGAGGTCCCACTCTAGTTGGCAGAAAAATGCTAGAGCCAGGGCCATCCAACAGGAAAAGATGGGCACTGAAAACAGAAATAAGTAGATACCCCTCCTTCTGGGAAATTAAGCAGGGGCTTGGAGACGAGCCAGCTATTGGTTTCAGGCTGGACAGCTGTGCCCAGGGCAGTCAGCAACTGGGGCACAGTCTGCAGATCCCATGAGGGTGCGGAGAACATGACCCCAGGGGAGAGGTCTGGGTCAGAACCCCACAGAGGCAGCTGCAGCGGCAGGAGGAGACCCCCGCGGGCCGCCCATACCCTGAGGCTTCCTGAGCCGGCGGACGGGTCAGAATGCTGTCAGCCTTCAGGGAAAGGAGGCCCGCCAGCATCTTACACCAAGTTATGGTCATTCATCCTAACAAGAAATCAGACACAGTCTGGGAGGAATGCCAGTCTCATGTTCGGAGAGAGACTCCACCAGCTCAGGAACGTTCTGGGGAGTTTGCACCTGGGGCAACTGAGATGGGAGTGCCCTGTAACCAAGGATGGGAGAGCGTTATGGGGGCCACCTTCCAGCTGCCTGTGCGATCCCAACTTTTCCTCCAGAACTGTGGAGTCTGTCCCATTAATCCAGGATGGGATTTGAATTCATGTCCACTTAACCCTAGGCTGTTCAAAAGACATACATCCAAGAATTACTGATGCGTGCAGGAAGCTGGCAATTCCCAGGTACCACATTGATTCACTTATGCCCTGTCTGGGTGCAGGAAGGACTCTGCCAAATTTGTAATTTGTTTATTGCAAATTACATCTTCAAGGCCTTTGCTGCTGTTCCCTCCTCCGGCCCCCAGCCCCTCTTTCTTGGTTACCTTGGGTCGTGACAAGCTCCCGCCTCCTCCCGCTCCCCAGCACTGTCCTGCCCCCCCCCGGCACTGGGCACCAGCAACAGAGGTGGCCTCGAGACAGGTCAACAGGATGTGGCGGAGAGCCTGCTTCCTGCCCCCTCCCCCTGCCGCTTCCTCCCAGCTGTCCCAGGGCATCCGTTACATCTGCCCGATTCCTGCCAGGCTGCCCCAAAGGGCACAGCCGCCTGAACTCCCCAGCCTCAGCCTCTCCGTCTCCTGGCAGCCAGAGGACCAGCTTTGCCTCTCTGCCTAAGGGCCTCCCATCCCCACCGGCTGCTGCTGTGGTGGGAGCAAGTCCCGGAGGGGAATCTGGGAGAAGGCAGGGGAGTCCCGGGCCATCCCATCACCTCCACCCCGCTCTGTCCCTGAAGAGGCTGCATGGCTGTGTGGGAAGGTCTCGAGACCAGGAGTCACAGGCGGACTTCGGACCAGGAGTGGCCACCAGTTCGCCCAGTGACCTTGGGGGATCTCTGAGGCGTGAAGTTCTCATCTACAAAGGGAGGGTGGGATCAGACCAGGGGAGGTTAACCCGGGGCCCACAGAGCCCAAGAATATCCCAAGATGGATTTGGGACAAGGCGTCTGGAGCTCTGGGTGTAGGTAGACACATGTTTTTTTTCCCCGAGAGTGGAACTTTACCAGGCTCTCAAAGGTAGTCTCAGAAATCAGTTTGGAGGCCTGTCCCAACTCCTGATGATGATCCAACTGGTCCTGTGCACAGGGAAGGTTTCTTCTAAACGCCTCCCTCTCCTGCTGTCCCCACCCCCCACCCCCCCCAAAAGACACGTTTCCAAAGAGTAGGATTCTTGCCCCATTTTCTTCAGTCCTCTCACTCTGGGAGGTTCCACAGAGGGGACGTGACCCAAAGGCAGGCACAGGGAAGGGACATCAGTCAAACAGCCCGCCTGCATCCTGCTTGGCTGCTGTGCAATGATCCAGGGGGCCAGCCCGACGGCTAAAGGGCCGAGGTGTGTGAGCACCAACAGGCGGGTGCAAATGGGGGTGCAAAGCTGACTCAGCCAGGACCCTGCCTCGAGGAGGACCTGCCACCAGGAGGACGAGGAGACACACCTGCAGGAAGCAGTCACCAGCGAGGGGCCGGCACAGTTGCAGCGGGGACTGCGGTCCGAGGGAAGGAGACGGCCCATCAGGGACCAGGGAGGGCGCAGAAGAGAGAGCTTGGAAGGAGGGGGAGGAGGTGGTGGGGTGGACCCGGGGGCTGACAGGAACGCTGTTTCAGGCCAGGTGCACCCAGAGGGACTGTAGGACTATGCCCCCACTCAAGCAGGAGCAGGATCCTCTGGAGGACAGAGGATGGTGTAGAGGAGTGGGCAGGGAACAGGGTGATGGCATAGCAGGCTGAAAGAGAAGGTGCTAGAGAGCCAAGGAGAGAATACAGGGCTACACTGGCCCTGCGACAGCGAGGGGCTGCAGTCCACCAGAGGCTGACAAGACAATCCGGCCGGCCGCCAAGGGAGCGGCTGAGGCTCTCCAAGCCCTGCCCTTCCCACCCCACCCCAGGCTTGACGGGGGAGCCGGGATTCATGTCGGATACACCATGAGACCACTGAGGTCTTTGTTTGCGGGGGATGCCACCCAACCACAGGCCCCCTGGCTATTCCTCAGTTTTGTGAGCCCTTAAATACCCCAGGACGAAGAGGTGGCAAGAATACACAGAAGAACTATACAAAAAAGATCTTCATGACCCAGATAACCAAAATGGTCTGATCCCTCACCTAGAGCCAGACATCCTGGAGTGTGAGGTCAAGTGGGCCTTAGGAAGCATCACTACGAACAAAGCTAGTGGAGGTGATGGAATTCCAGCTAAGCTATTTCAAATCCTAAAAGATGATTCTGTGAAAGTGCTGCACTCAGTATGCCAGCAAATTGGGAAAACTCAGCAGTGGCCACAGGACTGGAAAAGGTCAGTTTTCATTCCAATCCCAAAGGCAATGCCAAAGAATGTTCAAACTACCACACAATTGCACTCATCTCACACGCTAGTAAAGTAATGCTCAAAATTCTCCAAGCCAGGCTTCAATAGTACGTGAATCGTGAATTTCCAGATGTTCAAGCTGGTTTTAGAAAAGGCAGAGCAACCAGAGATCAAATTGCCAACATCTGCTGGATCATGGAAAAAGCAAGAGACTTCCAGAAAAACATCTACTTCTGCTTCATTGACTATGCCAAAGCTTTTGACTGTGTGGACCACAACAAACTGTGGAAAATGCTTAAAGAGATGGGAATACCAGACCACCTGACCTGCCTCTTGAGAAACCTGTATGCAGGTCAGGAAGCAACAGAACTGGACATGGAACAACAGACTGGTTCCAAATAGGAAAAGGAGTACATCAAGGCTGTGTATTGTCACCCTGCTTATTTAACTTATATGCAGAGTACATCATGAGAAACGCTGGGCTGGAAGAAGCACAAGCTGGAATCAAGATTGCCGGGAGAAATATCAATAACCAATTGATATTGATATATAAATATCAATAATCAATATCTGCAGATATGCAGATGACAGCAACCTTATGGCAGAAAGTGAAGAAGAACTAAAGAGCCTCTTGATGAAAGTGAAAGAGGAGAGTGAAAAGGTTGGCTTAAAGCTCAACATTCAGAAAACTAAGATCATGGCATCTGGTCCTATTACTTCATGGCAAATAGATAGGGAAACAGTGTCAGACTTTATTTTTCTGGGCTCAAAAATCACTGCAGATGGTGACTGCAGCCATGAAATTAAAGAAACTTGCTCCTTGGAAGGAAAGTTATGACCAACCTAGATAGCATATTAAAAAGCAGAGACATTACTTTGCCAACAGAGGTCCATCTAGTCAAAGCTATGGTTTTTCCAGTGGTCATGTATGGATGTGGGAGTTGTACTCTAAAGAAAGCTGAGTGCCAAAGAATTGATGCTTTTGAACTGTGGTGTTGGAGAAGACTCTTGAGACTCCTCTGGACTGCAAGGAGATCCAACCAGCCCATCCTAAAGGAAATCAACCCTAAATATTCATTGGAAGGACGGATGCTGAAGCTCAAACTCCAATAATTTGGCCACCTGATACAAAGAACTGACTCACTGGAAAAGACCCCGATGCTGGGAAAGATTGAAGGTGGGAGGAGAAGGGGACGACAGAGGATGAGATGGTTGGATGGCATCACTGACTCAATGGACATGAGTCTGAGTGAACTCCTGGAGTTGGTGATGGACAGGGAGGCCTGGCGTGCTGCGGTTCATGGGGTCGCAAAGAGCTGGACACGACTGAGCGACTGAACTGAACTGAACTGAACTGAAATACCCCAGGGGCCGAAAGCATCCCTTCCAAAGGCAAAACCCGGGCTTCAGACAGTGCTGTCAGTCTCTGGGGTTGGCAGCCCAGGGTCGTGGGCTTGAGGGAGGCGTCCTGCCTCAGAACCGAGGAGGGAGAGGACTGACGGGAAGAACTTTCATCCGGATCATCCAGTCATCTCAGGGAGACAGTCTGGGCAGGGACACGGGCCGAGCTACTGCTCGGCCAGATCCCCTAACAGACAGAAATGGGTGCAGCAGGATGTCGTAGTGACTGATGCTTGTCCTTCCGTTATTTTTTCCTTCCCAATTTCAAGGGGGCAGCAAGACTGTGCTTTCTTGCCCTTGCTGAGAAACAGGTCATATTAAAAGACGTTTGCCTTCTGTTCTCAAAAGAGGGCAGCGCTGTATGAGGACCAAGAGGAGGGAGGGGCTGGAGGTCAGAAGAGGAGAGATCACCCCAGACGTGGGAGGACAGGGACCCCAAAGCCTGGAGATAAGGAGACTCCTAATCTCAGGAGGAATGGCTGTGGGGTGCTCCTGGGAAAGCTGACCTTTGAAGACCAGGATTCCCAGGTTTGGGGATGATCTGACACCGACGCCTGGTATGAAGATAGTGGTCACCCCTCTGACCACGTGGCCTCAGGCAACTGGTTTCAGAGGTGAATGGGGCCGGTCAAGGGCTGGAGGGACCTCCCGTGATATCCTTTCACCCTAACCCCCCAGGATCTCTGCCCCACTGTTCTGTGACAGTTGAAGAAGTGGAGGGAACCCCATTAACATGCAAGATTGAATTTTCCCAGCATCCTAGCTGGTTGCCGTTTCAGGGCCAGTTTTCATTTGGTTTCAAGGATCTATCAGAATGACATTTCTTGACCATCCCACGGTGTGGTTGTAAATATTTTCCCATAAACACAGTGGGGAAAAGCGCACTTTGGAATTTTTAAATGCCTTCATTTTCTTAAGAAAAGAATTAGAAAAAAAATTTTTGGTTCCTTTTGGATAACTGAAAACAATGGATCTTGCATAGTCAATAAACAGTATTCATCTACATAAACACAGCACCTAGAGATGCTATGTTAACACAGAGGATGTGCTGTGTACAAACCAAATAAAAGGCTTAGCACCTCAAATCAAATAAAGTAAAGCAAGGTAGCCGTGTACCTATGGCCTCTTCAAGGGAGACTTTCATGTCTTTGTAATAATTTCTTTCCATATTCAATGCAAATCTGTAAGGACTCTGTCATAATGCTGTGTAAGATAGAAAAATGTGCAGTGTCATCTTTACTCCGAGCTGCTTGGAGCCATGAAATGTTTTTCTATAAAGAGGTGCTCGCTGTTGGAGTACTAGCTGGTTATTTTTCACTTCGTGTATAAATGACATCACCAATGTGATTTTTTTTTCTTTTTCTCTCCTCTATTTGTTATCCAAAATGCTAAATCAAAACCATAATAATGTTTATCTCCCTTGTGTAAAACTCGAATTAACCAAATGGTGGATAACAGAAGTGTATTGAATTGCTGCAGGCATTTCAAGTCCGGCCTCTGCTGGACTCCCTCTGGGAGGCTGGCTGGAGGGCGACACTGTGGACCAGGTGAAGCAGTGACGTTCTTACCTGCGGAGGGGGGACCTGGGGGGCCTGGGAGACCCGGACGGCCAGGTGGACCAGAAGGCCCGGGTTTGCCCGGGGGGCCTGTCACGCCACTATCTCCTTTCTGCCCCTGATGGAGAAAAAGGCAGAGCCTGTTATAAGAGCAGGACATTGCAGACTTTCTTCCCCAGTCAGCTCTCCATTGGCAAACAACTTGTACTTTGGAGCAAGTGCTGGAGGAGGAATGCACTTCCAGAGGTCACCAAGCTCATAAAAAGCTCAGGGCAAGCAACATTTGAGACAGTGCTGGATGCAAGTTTATAGATACCCAATTTTTTTTATATTGAGGTATGGTTGATTCACAATACTGTGTTCATTTCCGTGGTACATCATAGTGATTCAATGGGTTTTTTTAAAAAAAGATTATATTCCATTATAGGCCATCATAGAATATTGAGTAGAGTTCCCTGTGCCATACAGTACATCCCTGTTGCTTATCTAGTTTATGTATAATAGTGTGGATGTGTTAATCTGCCCCTTTCCCATCCATCTCCCCCTGGTAACCCTAAATTTGCTTTCTACAGGCATCACACATGGCATGGAACTGCAAGTGGGAATGACCCAACCCGCCCCCTCTCTGGAAGGTGCTCCTTCCACCACTCATCAGGCCATTTCTGTTTTAGCACGAGAGCTCTTCCCACCGTGTGGCCCCTTGTGCTTTCAGGATAAAGACACAGCCCCTTCCTCAGCCTCCAGAGCCATGCACAGCTGGACTTTCCAGGCTCGTCCCAGCCTTTTGACGTTGTCGCTCTTCAAGAGCACACGCCTTTTATTTTGCTTCTCAAGACTCTTCTCTCTGCCCCAAACCGCTCTCCCCTCCCTTCTGCCTAGATAACTCCCTCCCATCCACGGAGGCCAAGCCTTCCCTGACCTCTCCTGGCCCAGTCAGTTCTCCCCGGCACAGGCCCTCTGCCTTCACAGCCTTCACCCCCGATCAGAGCTACAGTTGGTCTGTGGTCATTTCATCCATGTCCCTCCAGGAGACAGAAGCTCCCCGCAGGCCGGAATCTGTCTTGCTCAGATCAAGCGGGGGAGGAGGAGAAGCTGAACACACAGAGTGGACGTGGTTTGTCAGCTCTAGGTCGGGAAATGTGGCTTGCCGTCTGGCCCATGAGACCCTGGGTAACTCAGGGCATCGCTCTGAGCCCGAGTTTTCTCGTCTGTGAAAGGTGGCCAGGCAATATACACCTGCAAAGACTTGTCACGAGGCCAGCAAAGATCTCAGAGGTGAAAACGTGGTTTGCACAGAACCAAGGGCTCCATGCGCCAAGCTGATTATCATAGCAGCTGGCTTGGTTTCGTCTTTGCCCCACAGTCAGAAGAGTCCTGACTCATAAAGAGACGTGTACCTGTATCTTTCCACATGGGATGCCCTCTTTGCTGTCTGCTCTTGGAGGGTTAAGAGCACACATCTCCCCCGGGGCTGTCCTTAGGAAAGACCCCAGAAACCAAGACTGGCACACCTGCAGAGCTTCCCCCGAGCCATTGGCTGACTGTCCCTGCCTGGGCCCCGACCATGACGCTGGCTGGAGCCGGACAGCTTTGGACGGGCCGCCTTCACACAGGTGTGCCAGGATTGCCTCGCCCACCTGCTGAAATGTAAATCTTCCCAAGTCTGGGGGGCAGGCCGGCCGAGCACGCCTTTCAACCACCATGTGACGTGTGACCTGCCACCTTGCCCACGTGGTCCTGGGGGCCCTCTCGGCAGTGTGCAAGGAGTTCTCAAATCCTTCGTGTGGGATGGCGAGGTCCGAGTTTGTCTCCAACTCCATCCTAAGGGAGGGAGTCTTAAGCCTTGCCTGAGCCTTAGCAATCTGCAAGGCCACTAAGACGGGTTCCCCTTGCAGATGACACAGGAAGTCACACCGTCTTAATATAGCCGCAGCGAAGTCTCACTTATCTAACAGCCACATCGTCTGGCTCTGAGCACAGGAAGTGACATAGCTCGAAGAAGCTGGAAACGCTCCTCGTCCTGGCCTCAGTGGTAACAGAATGTTCTGCTTATCGGTCATCTGCTTGCATCAGCCTCGCCTCTGTGAGCAGGACACACTGAGCAGTGCTTTCCAGGAAAACGCTCCTCGTTCTGTTGTTGCACAAAGTCTGGGGATTCCCATCCAGGAGGCCGCTGTGTTCCTGGGACGGAAGACGTGTATGATACACTCGTGTGGTTTTCCTGGGCCTGCCCAAGGTCAGCTTGGAAGCAGGAGGCTGAGGGGAAGGTGCAGCATGGGGACACTGGTCTCAGGTCTCCAGCTTCTGTCCCTGCTGGGAGCTGGCTTGGCTGGGGGGTCCCAGGTGGTCATGCCGCTGCCCTGGCCCCTGGTTTCCGGGTGACTACATGCAAGGGAGTTGGGTTGGTGGGCTCTTCAGTCCTTCTGGATCTGAATTTCGTACTCCTGGAGCCGCTTCTGGATTTCTGATTCAGGGATCTGGGTTGTTTAACCTCCAGAGACTCTTAGCACCACGGCTCAACAAACACCCTGTGTATAAGACTCTATTAGGCAAATAATTCATGACAAAAAGACACCATCACATCCATCCCCCAAGGCTGACCAGGCAGGCTGGGGTTGAAGCAGCACTCAGGTGTCTATAAAGTCTTGAAGGAAGATGAGTCCATATTCCTAACTGAGCTCCCAGATGTGGTTCTGGTGTCGTCTTTAAGATGGCTCCAACACAATCATTCTCAACAGGGTCAAGAAATAGACTTCTTGGCTTCCGCCCTGACCAGGACCAGACAAACACTGTCCAAGGAAAGATGCAGATGACGGAAGCCAAGCGGCTTCTCGGATCCCAAGCATAGCACATTCTGGATGGAACATGGCCATAGGGGAGAAAATGCTTTATTTTTAAAAAAGATTTTTCCCTTGTCTTTCTTTTTCTGAGCCTAGTTTTTAGGAAACTGTTATCTGTGGCCTCGTGGCAAAGCCACAGCCATGCTACCCATCGTAAAACTTTAGAAATTGAACTGGAGCCTTGTGACTTCAGGAGTCACCATGGCTGGGCTTCCCTGGTGGCTCAGTGGTACTCAGGGGGCACAAGTTTGATGTCTGGTCCAGGAAGATCCCCTATGCCGCCAGACAAGCAAGCCCATGTGCCACAGCTTCTGAGCCCATGCACCGAAACCACTGAAGCCTGCGCGTCTAAAGCTCTGCAACAGGAGAAACCACTGCCATGAGAAGCCCGCACACACCTTAACAGACAGTGTCCCTGGCTCACCACAGCTGGAGAGAGCCTGCACACAGCAACAAAGACCCAGCTCAACCAAAACAAGTAAAAGTCATCGTGGAAGCTGATTCATCAGGTCGGAGTCTGTCATTCCTAGGTCCCTTTGAAAAGACCAGATCTGGCTTCTTAGCGTTACTGTGGCTCTGAGTTCTGGCGCACGTGAGACTCATGTGGAGCTTTAGAAGCAACAATCCACTCTGAAGCCTCAGTTGTGTATCAGAGTCTTTGGGAGGTAAGGGCTTGGTGGGGAGGAGGAGGACACACGTGGAACACCACCACTGCACCCGGGGGACGGCATCCGTATTGAATCAGCCCCCAGGCGGTTCCGAGGTAAGCTAGAGTCTGAGAACTGTGGATCTGGCCTAAGGAAAGAATGGGAACATGCCCACACGTGTTCACTCCTCAGCATTATCTATAATCCGGTTAGGCTTCTCTTGTCCGAGCAGTCTTCTGGTCCCTCATTTACTAAAATCTGATGCAGAGATTTTAAAAGAAAAGTTTTAAAATATTTAATGAATGAAGTAACAAGTGAAAATGCATATGTTGTGATTTTTAACTAAAAGTTAGGATAAATAGAAATGTATATTGGTCATAAAAGGAACAAATGGCTAGAGATTCCACAGGAAGGAAGACTACCAACATGGTAACAGGGTTATGCCTGGACGTTAGGTGCTTAGATGATCTCCTTCCTAGTTTTCTGAACTTTCCGTTTTCCACGATGCTCATATATTACATGTATAGTGGGAAAGGAGGCAAAAAGCCAACAGAGTGGAACTGAAAGAGTAAGGGACATCTGTCTCATTCAAAGGGGTAAGGTTCTCTGAGGCCTTGGGGATGGCTCACCATCACATGGTTTTGACCCAAGAGCCTGCTGACCAGGGGAAGGAAAACTTTCCCTAAGCCCTGAATAGTGCCAATAAAGAGGGTCATTTACAAATGGAGGTCCTGAGGGAAGAGAAAATGCCCTGCTGTTGAGACCTAGAAGACCCTTAAAGAGCCCGGAAATATCTGGGCTGGTCCAGAAGTCCATCTGTGTCTGGGACACTGAGTCAAAAAGCAGATTTTTGTGGGGTCAGTGGTCTCGGTGGAGACAGACCTGTTCTTGTGAACTGAAGACCCACTCTTAGCTTCAGCATTGGACACAGCTAATTTTGAGCATTCTACACATCCCCCTCAAACTCAGCTCACCTAGGAAGCCCAGGTGCTCTGCCCCCCAGCCTAGAGGATGCTGGAGACCAGACTGTGTGCCCAGAAGGTCCCTGACCCATTCTGCCCCCCACCCCCCACCCCAGATCCGGTTAGCCCTGGGATCCATACCTGCTTGCCTCGTTTCCCTGGTCTGCCTGTGGGCCCCCGGTGGCCAGCGAGCCCAGGCTCGCCCTTTGGCCCCATTTCTCCCTGGAAAGAAGAAAGAGAAGCAAGAGAGGGGTGGGGCTTGAGGCTCTGGCAGAGCTTCCAGGTCTATCCACCCCCTGCACGGGCCATCTCCTCTGTCACTCTATTCTAGGCAGGCTGCTTCAGGAGGTTGGAGGAGCTATAGGGTCGTGTGAGAGGGAAGAGGAGGGGAAGGAGCAGGTTACCCCAAGTGGGGTTATCATCTGAGAGACGCGGAGGCTGGGCAGCACACAGTTTGGTTCCCAAGTCCCCAGCCCGAGCGGCCAGGGTGGGAGGTACCTGCGTTTGAGTCCCCTGTGTCTGTGCCTGGGACACCATGGGGGAAATGCTCTCTTTCTTAGTTGAAATTTTATGTTGCGTTTTTAGCATAAATTCAAATCTCTGGGGTTTTTGAATAATTGGACACAGTTTTGATGGCTGTCATCTTTGGGAAGCTTCTGCCGTGTTAGCTGTGTCCCTGTGCTGTGTGTGCTTAGTCACTCAGTTGAGTCCGACTCTTTGTGACCACATGGACTATGGCCCACCTGGCTCCTCTCTACATGGGATTCTCCAGGCAAGAATACTGGAATGGGTAGCCCCTAACCCTAACCCTAACTCCCACTCCAATACTTTGGCCACCTGATGCTAAGAACTGACTCATTGAAAAAGACCCTGATGCTGGGAAAGATTGAAGGTGAGAGGAGAAGGGGATGACAGAGGATGAGATGGTTGGATGGCATCACCAACTCAATGGACACAGTTTGGGTAAACTCTGGTAGTCGGTGATGGACAGGGAGGCCTGGTGTGCTGCAGTCCATGGGGTTGCAGAGTCGGACACGACTGAGAGACTGAACTGAACTGAGCCACTGCCTTTTCCAATATACATTCCTATTCTTCAGAAAAAACTGGTTGCCATTCCACCTTACTTCCATTTGATTCAGAGAGAAACACTTTGTGGGACAGATGTTCCAGACATGTGTTCAAATTCTTAATACAATTATTATAAATGGCATGGAGAGCAACATAAGCCATGTGTGTGTGCTAAGTCGCGTCAGTCATGCCCAACTCTATGTGACCCCATGGACTGTAGCCCACCTGGCTCCTCTGTCCATGGTTCTCCAGGCAAGAATAGTGGAGTGGGTAGCTGTTCCCTTCTGAACATAAGCCATATTCCCAATTAAAAAGCAAATGCACCAACTGCAGAATTCGAGAGTTTAAGGTCAGCCTTTTGTAAAACTGGTCTCTGCACCTCAGGCCATCCTCTCCTTCCCTGTGTTCTTCCAGGATTCCAGGCCCACCTGTGGCTTCTTTGGCTCATGAACCCACAGGGCAGCCTTCTTACCCCCAGGAACCCCTGAACACCCCAGAAGGCATCACACAAACTAAGTCTCACACCAGCATCCATGAAAATTTCTGCTAGGCAGCAGCCAGTGCCTGTGAAGAGCTTCCCTAACCACTTGCTGCTGCTGCTGCTAAGTCGCTTCAGTAGTGTCCAACTCTGTGCAACCCCATAGACGGCAGCCCACCAGGCTCCCCCATCCCTGGGATTCTCTAGGCAAGAACACTGGAGTGGGTTGCAATTTCCTTCTCCAATGCACGAAAGTGAAAAGTCAAAGTGAAGTCGCTCAGTCGTGTCCGACTCTTTGCGACCCCATGGACTGCAGCCTACCAGACTCCTCTGTCCATGGGATTTTCCAGGCAAGAGTACTGGAGTGGGGTGCCATTGCCTTCTCCGCCCTAACCACTTAGAAGATGATAAACACCCAGACAACTTCTCCCAGGGACGCCAGAGGAGGTACAACACAATGGAAAATTCCAGGGAACACCAATTCACAGTGAGGATCAAGCATAGAGCTCTGAAATTACCTGCCGGTTCAGCCAGTGTAATGAATTTGTCAAGCTACCAACATCCTGCCTCACCGAGAACTGTCCTTAAACCTATGGTTTCTTTCCCATCCGTCATGCTCTTCAGCCTGCTTGGATAGGGTGGATTCTCTGCGACTGTGGAGATGTTTGCACAATTTTCCTTGGCTGTTTAGAGGAGGCTGAGAGATGCCTTGCTTGTCTGGGAGAAAACAGTAGCATAAACAGCATAATTTTTTGGAAAAGATCGGCTGAGGGAAGTGTGGTCCTTCTCCTCACCAGTTGGAAGCAGCCAGTAATATCTTGATCTAATTTCTCTCTGAAGACCTAATTATGGTCATCACATTACCTCTGTCTTAAACAGGCTGCACGGGAGGGAGGGAGAACTCTCTATGGAAAGTCTAGCAAATGGAACAGAGCAGAGAAGCTGTCATATTTAATTGTACAGGAGTGTACTGCTCTCTGATACACAGAATGAAAACCTAGACTAAGTATTTCAAAATAAAATTGTTTTTCTCTGTAACATTCCCTTTCATTTGCTTGTATAATTCATCTCTTTTCAACCCAACACTCTATGTAGGTAGCAGAAACAGAGATTTTGACAGCTTTGGGCAGCGATAAATGATAATAATTTCAGGTGACTAAAATTATTTAAATATAATCTACCAATGGGAGAAAGATATAACTTGTTCTTTCAAGCATGGAGAATAAAATTTTAAGGTGAACTTGGAGACAATTTAGAATTCTAAGAAAGCATCCCACTTGCCTGTTGGAAGAATATCATGCCCTGAGGCTTAGACAAAAATAAGTGTCCAATGTGAATGCCTTAACAACACGAGGACCCACCATTGCAATGGTGGTTGCCCTAGGTGGTCGTTTAAGCACCCTTTCTCTACTGTCTGACACTCCCCTCACTTTCACCCCTGAGTTCTTTTCCCCAGACCCTAACCTTAAATATAAGTTAAAAAAAATCTGTCAGTCAGTTGCCACTTTCACAGTTTTTAGTATATCTGACACCACTCTGTTATTCAGTGAATACTTTTTAAGTCAACCAAATAAACTCCTTTTTATTAAGCCTCGTCCTAGCAAGATATCCATGAAATCCTACTAAGTACTTAAATAAATATTACATTTAACTGTCAAATAAAAAACATTTTCGCTGTCTCCTGCTAAAACAACTCTGCGTTCCTCTGGCAGTGCGTGTACCCTTCTGAAGGAGTGCGGAGCTGGGTGCCTCAGAAGTGGCCTTGAACCCTCATCAGGGCCGCTGGCCGCTGCAGCTCCAGTCTGAGTCCCGGGGCCCAAAGCTTTCTGCTTTTGAACCGTCTGATAGCCCCCTGACAGACAGGAGACACAGAGAAGCCATCTCTCTTCTCAGGTGGGGTGTCCCTCCTCTGAGTCGGAGGGAGGTCTCACCAATACGTTTGGCAACTTACTCCCCTTTCAAACATGAACCTTCCACAAAGAAACCCACTTATCGGGCCTGATGGATGAAAGGCAGACCTCTTTTTGCTGTGCTTGGAGGATCTAACTTGTAACTGAAGGCTATTTTTACTACTTCTGAGTACTTACTTTCTGCCCCAACATTCCAGGAAATCCTGGGAAACCCTGTGAAGAGAAAAACAAACATAATGACTGCTTCTGAAATAATTCTTGAAAAGGCTGAGGAAGAACTTGGTCAGCCATTTTCAAGATAAGGCCCCAGCAGTCAGCCAGCCAACCAGTTAGTCATCCAGCAAGTCAGTCATCCAGTCATCCAGCTAGTCAGTCATCCAGGCAATCAGTCATTCAGTCAGCCAGCCAGTCAGTCAGCCATTCAATCAATCAGACAGGAATTCATTCAGTCAGCCAGTCAGCTAGCCAGTCATCCAGTCTGCCATTCCTTCATTCTTTCAGCCAGTCTGCCATTCATTCACTCAGCCAGTCAGCCAGTCAAGTCAGTCAGCCAGTCAATCATTCAGTCAGTCAGCAGCCAGGCAGGCAGTCAGTCATTCAGTCAGTCAGCTGCCAGTCAGCCATCCAGTCAGTCAACAGCCAGGCAGCCAGGCAGTCAGTCATTCAGTCATTCAGCCAGTCAGTCAGCCATCCAGTCAGTCAACAGCCAGGCAGTCAGCCAGTCAGTCAATCATTCAGTCAGTAAGCAGCCAGGCAGTCAGTCATTCAGCCAGTCAGTCATTCAGTCAGTCAGCCGCCAGTCAGCTAGCCAGTCAATCATTCAGTCAGTAAGCAGCCAGTTAGTGAGCCAGCCAGTCAGTCATTCAGTCAGTCAGCAGCCAGTCAGTCAGTCAGTCAGCCCACAAGATGGGGATTGGTAGGGGATGTCACTTCTGTGGTAGTTTATCATTTCTATGAAATGCCCATTACCTTTTCTCCTTTGGGACCCAAGTCACCCCTTTCACCTCTGGATCCCTAAGAGGAAACCATAGGAGAGAGTCAATGAGTTGACTCCTAGGAGAAAAACTGGAGCATTTCTAACTGAAAACGCCATAGGTCAGCATCCTCACTTCCCTTAGAAGACTCGGTATGCCCAGGGAAGGCTTTCTTTATGAGATACCTCCTATTTGGACCCCCCCAAACCGCTTACAGGAGAAGGCAATGGCACCCCCTCCAGTACTCTTGCCTGGAAAATCCCATGGACGGAGGAGCCTGGTGGGCTGCAGTCCATGGGGTCGCTAAGAGTCGGACACGACTGAACGACTTCACTTTGACTTTTCACTTTCATGCACTGGAGAAGGAAATGGCAACCCACTCCAGTGTTCTTGCCTAGAGAATCCCAGGAATGGGAGCCTGGTGGGCTGCCGTCTATGGGGTTGCACAGAGTTGGACACGACTGAAGCGACTTAGCAGCAGCAGCAGCAGCAAACCACTTACATCAATAAAGGACACTCCACAGAAAATTCTGGGACCTAGACTTTCTCCTATATTCTAGGAAATTTGTCCTCAGGGTGTGGCTGGATTTTTTACTCCATTTCTGACAGACAACGAGGCTGTGTGGTAGAAGCGTGGCCTAAGTCACACATCTACCATCTTCGCCCAGCCCCGCCTGCCAGGTGTGTTCACGCAGCAGCAGGCACAACCTCCAGCCCTTACCTGCTCCACGTGAGGGGCTTCCACTTCCACTGGGAGAGCCTCCCTAACCCACCCGTCCTGGTTCAGGGGCCCTCACTTCTGTCTCGCAGACCACTGACGAAGGACAGGGTAACATCGAGAGGTGGCAGCTGCAGCCACTGACTAAAAAGACGCCTGGGCCCATGCTCTGCGCATCACTGACCCCAGACTCGGCTCCGGGGAGCCGTGAGAGACAAGCACGAACCTTTTCCCCTCTGGATCCAGGGTAGCCCTAAAAGAAAGCAAAAGGCACATTGACAGTCAGCCCTGTAGGACCTCCGGGTCTGGTATAAGAGTGGAAGGAACCCCTGGATGGGGTGGTGGGATATGTCTTCACACTGGGCTGAACATTCTAGGGAGGGGGTCAGAGGAGGGTTGCAGCAGTGAGTATAAAGATGTCTCTGAGAGTTGTGTGTACACCAGGCCTAAAAAGAGCATTGCTTTCCTTAACCCCCACCCCCAAAGGCCCATACAAAAGGCTTCCATCTGCTTTGTTGCCCAGAGGCTTGACCCTCATTGTCCAAGAGAACAGCAGGAATGGCCTCCCTCTGCCCCGTGTCCCAGGGCATACCTCCCTGAGGGCTAGTAAAGATAAGCACAGCCTGACACCGGCCTCTCCAACATCTGTGATAATCCCCAGCCCATGACAGCAGTCACCCAGTCCCCACTTTATAGACACCAGCTGCTCCAGAGCCTTAATCAGAAGACCTGGAACCATCTATCTGGACCAACACACTGACCTTGGAGCCCATTGGTCCTCTTGACCCTGGCAAGCCCATCAGACCCAGGTCACCTTTTTCACCCTGTGGGAATCACAAGAAGGGGGGGAAAAAAGACCTCCAGTGACATTTCCTAGAGAAACTGAACCAGGAGAGGCATGGGCAAGATCAGGATGGAGCTGGGGACATCGAGGCTGGCCTGGGAATCTGAGGACCCCAAACGCTCCCTTGTTTACTCCCAGGGATCCAAGACTACAGACTCCAGGCTTCATTCTGGTATTTGTCATGAAACGTAGAAAGAAATTGTCCAAGGTAGAGCAGCTCTCCAAACCAAATGCTCACTCATGTGTTATAAATAAACTGACATTTGATCTTCTCCCAGAGAGGGTTGGGAAAGGGTGGGGAAGAGAGCATGCAGGCACTTGGGTACTCAAAGGACAAGGTTAATGTGCTCCAAAAAGCTACATCTGCTCTGCTGTTTGCATAGGGAGGGCCTTTCACATGTTTCCACATACTCTTACCCTAGGTTTGCGGCCAAGCAGAGTGACCATTAACCTCTGAGTGGAAGCGGGGGACTAGGACTCGTGGATGGGATCTGTTACCCTTCAGAATGGTTTACAGTTGGAACTTTTAGTACCTGCCTTGCTAACCACATACTTAATTTAAAAATTTTTAGAAGTCACCTTAAAAGAAACGGATGAGATTAACTTTAAATTTAAACATTAAATTTACTCTAATTAATCTAATTATTAATCACTATTTAAGAATCCAATTATTTTAAACATGTCATCTACGTAAAAACTATCCATGAGAGTTTTACATTTGATTTTTCACAATAAATATTTGAAATCTGTTGTGTATTTAACATTTAAATCGCAGCTCAATTCAGGTGCTAAATTTTCACCTAAAATACTTGATCTGTATTAGATTTCATAAAATTTATAGTTCAAAAGGCAGATTTCAACTCAAGCTGCTCAAAAATACTTAAATGTTTTCAAATAACTGAATTGAGTAAAGATTCTTAAAATCAAACTTACATTAATTAAAATTTCAGCTCTTCAGTTGCACTTGGCACATTTCAAGGGCTCAATAGTCACATGTGCCTGGTGGCTGCCATATTGGATGGTTCAGCATTATATACAGTGGATTTTTAAGAAAATATCCTTGGAACTTTTCCTAAGACGATTGGGAACAATTTTCTAGTCTCATAATAAATGCAGCCAATGCATCAGAGCAGAGAGTGACATTCCCCTACCCACCCCTGACTTCTGCAGCTCAATTCTAAGTCATGGCCTCTGCATGCAATAGTCTACAACCAAAGTGTGTAAAAAGACATGCGTGTGGGTATGTCAGCTTCTCCTCACCTGTTTGAGGAAGGGGATTTCCCCAGCATTTAGCAATCCACCTGGGAATGCAGGGTTTCTGTGGTTCCAGCCCCCGACTCCCTTGCCCTCACCCTCCACCCCCTGCCCAATTAGTATGACGGGCCAACAGCCTTCTAGACACGAGCTCCTTTGGGGTCATCTCCAGGAGCCAAAGAATTGTGAACTAACTCTCAGGACAGAGCAGGACAGGGCTCGGGAAGGAGGCAGCAGGCCCTTGTTTCTCCTCCCACAGGAGCAGCTGTGGGACTGACCGCCGTCTTGTGGTCCAGGCAAGGGAAGAAGTGTTTGGGGCCCCCTGGGCAGTCCTTGGGCTCTCTCCTTTCTTCCTGTCTTGAGGAGGTTGAGTTTCGCCAACTGTGCCAGGAGACAAGGGAGCCGCCACCTCCTCCCCGCGAGTTCTGATGCCCTGAGAGCCACCCACACTTACCCTGGGGCCTTCAGGGCCAGGCCAGCCGACAGGCCCAGGCATGCCAGGAACTCCTGGGGGGCCGGGTCTGCCCTTCAAAGACAGAGAACAAAAGTTAGGACTATTGGGCTTGTTCCCCTCCCTCTGAAAACAGGTTTGTCTCTGTGGCCCGGTAGGGAGTATGGGCCCAAGCATGGCCCCAGGATGCTCATCCCCACCTCCAAAGACTCATGGCCTGGAAAGCTGGGCCTCTCAGATGGGAGCTAAAGCCCTTGGTATCACATGACGTCAACACATGAGATTGTTCTATTTAAGAAATGGAAGGTGGTGGGAAGGGGCTCTAAATGTCTCGGTCCTTTGACCATTATCACCCACCCACACGTCCCCTGCATTCCAATATATTCTCTCCAAGGAGGCAACGTAGAAGGGGAGGATGAGGTTTAGGGGAGCAGCAACAGAGGCTGGGCCTTTTCCCTTGAAGTCTTTCTCCTGCTCAGCGTGCCCACCTCCCAGAGGATGCCTTCCTTGCCACAACAACTCATTCCTTCACATGTGGGTTTGCTGGGGGCTGCCCACCAATTGATGTACCCCCCCTTCCTGAAGCCAACAGCCCAGCCCCCTTACATCAAGATGAAGCAGGACAAATTCTCTGTTGCCATTCCCACTCCAGAGCTCCTCTGTGGCTCAGGCTGAAGCTGGATGTCACCTGGTACCACCCTCCTGCCCCCACTGGGTTTCCTCCCCTGCCTGAGCTGGGTCTCCCCTCCCCTAGGCTCCTCTGGAGAGAGCTGATTTAATCATTAATTCACTTGCACATGGCATGGACCACCTCTATCTCTGTGTCCAGCAAACCCAACGGAGGCCAAGGAGCTGTGGAAGAGTGAGCCCTGCAAGACAGTGTGGGGGCAGTGAGGTGGGGTCTGCATTGACCTCTGCACCCACTGGCTAATTTTGGTCAGCCTAGCTGGGGATATGGAAGGCTCATCCCTGACCTGGAGATCACGGTGCTGGCGGGCACACTAGCTCCTGCTCCTGCCTGCTTCACCCATGGCAGACATCACTAAACAATCACAGGCCTTGTTCTGAACACAGAGAGGAGGCCAGAATCCTCCCAGCCCGGTGCTTCAGGCAACCACTAGGCCTTGGCTTGAGTGGTCATCTGTGTCCTAAAGGGCTGGGACTTTGTCATACAAAGGTCTGTTTGAAGCTCTTATTGATAGTAAAAGTATTTGAATAAAATAACTGGGGAAATAGTAATTTATATTTAGAATCATGGACATCTTTTCTTGGTCTTGAACCTTCTTCTGTATCCCCAAGACCGACAATTTCAGTGCCTGCATCCACTGACTGCAGTGGGTAATGGTTGGTTGACTCCTTCCTGATGCCAATGAGAGTCTTGATAACATGTGTTTGGTTTATTCAGAGTCCCTGTGACCTTAGGTAACTCCCGTTTATTTCAGTTGGGCCCTGAGGCAAAGCCATTCGTTCTTGTCTGACACTTAATTCCAGTTTAATCAAATCGACAGTGAGAGTCATTTGGTGCTGCTGGCTGGGGCTTTGGAGGGTTTCTCTGATGGACGGCAGGATGAGGCTGGGGGGAAACCTGGCCAGGCTTGGCAGCTTCTGAAGTCCGAATGCCACCAGGAGCAGGCTGCAGACCCTGACTGAGAAGTGGGCAGAGGGAGGCAGTTGCTTCCATCCTCATCAGGATAACTCCTGGGGATCAGGGCTGCGGGGGTGTGCAGCCGGTCCCCACCCCCAAGGGCACACACTCTCACATGCCCAGCACAGCTGCACGTGTAATTCTGACAGGGTAACGTGGACTGTACCTTCCTTCCTGGTCGACCAAGCTCCCCCTGTGGATGGAGAAGACAGGTAAGCAGAGACTGCTTTGGAGGAAAAGTTCTGGAACCTGAGGGCTTGGCAAGGTCTGATGAGCCGGCATGCCCATGCGGCTAGGTGCCCTGGAGGCTCACAGCATCCCCGCCATGTCACCGGGCCCCGCTGAGACCAACGGATGGGGTCCCACGCCCGCAGTCACCACGGAGCCCATCGTCACCCTCTAAGGCAGGATTAGTGCATGCTTCAAAATCTCAACCAGAAAATCCTCAGTGGCGTCCCCAGAAACCAGGCCGGCATTACCCAGGGGAGGTGGGGGTGAGGACAGAGGTGCTTCATACCTTCTCTCCCTTTGGTCCAGTCTTGCCAGGAAGCCCAGGCGGGCCCTACATGATCAAGATAAGAAAAGAACAAAGCCCGCATCAGCCAGAGGCAGGATGGGTGCGGGGGGCCCTGGGTGCCCTGGCCCCTCAGTAGGCGGTTCTCGCTGCAGACTCAGGGGTCCCCGCACGGCAGGAAGGATCCTGCACCCCATCCAGGCCAGGCCCATCCGTCTCCCTGGGACCCCTCTTCTTGCTTTCTCTGGGCTGTTTTCAGCATCACTGTTACTGCTGTGCTCACATACCTTCTTTCTGTGACTTTCCTTTTCTCTCTGGAATTCTCGGATGGCCCAAACATCCTGAGTGCTTGGCGAAGGCAACTCAAGAGACTTAAGAAGGGCTATTTGCTGAACACAAGATGCTTCGCCACCCCTCACCTCTTTTCTGCTGCCCTTACCAAGTTTCCCTGCGGCTCTGATCAGACAGAAGTCAGGCTTTGCCCTCAGGAGTAGCTAACACAGAAATTCCCATGGCGGATCTCTGGGTACCAGGAAGAGCAAAAGCCTTCTGTTTTAAGATGCTAAGAGTGTGGGCAGGTGAAGAGTGCATTTTTGTCCCACTGCCCGCCCAGGGAGAGGGGCTGAGTCCAGCTCGGGGAGCCCCACGCCTGTCGCACTGAAGCTTGGCACACACACGGCAGGATGCAGCTGCCCTTGGTGCACGTGCCTACGAAACCCTCAAGCCAGCTGTCTGCCAAGCTCCCCAGGACAGCAGAGAGGAAATCCACCAAAACCCCTAGGCCACTTCTTCATCCCCAAGATCTGAAGGAGAGCACGCCTTACGTGAAGCATGTCTGAAATAGGATTTCTGTGAAGTTTGTTCAAACGACCCACTCCAGCCAAGGGATTCCAATCCTCTCTGCACATCTGAAACCCCTGGGGGACCTTTTAAAATTCCCCAGGGACACAGGCATCCTAGGGGATTCTAATGGGCAGAAAAGTTGGGGAACCACCACTTTTGGTTTATTCTCCTTCTGTTTGGGTGGGGAGGGAAAGTTTCAGTTCCATTCTTTCTTCTTTTCCAAGCCTCAGTAATTTTTCTGTTTTCTTCACATGGGCTAGAACTATTTATCAGGCCATGATGCTGTCCCTAGCTCAGGGCTTCCCAAACTTTGACGTGAAGGTGATTCCCTCTGGGGAGTCTTGTTAAGATGCAGGTTCTGATGAGAGGGGGTGGGATGGGGGAGGGGAGGCTGAGATTCTGTGCTTCCAGCAAGTTCCCAGGTGCTAGCAGTTGTGGGTCTGAGGCTCCCCCTCTGTGTGGGTACAGGGTTGCCCTGTGTTCCTGGAGCGCAGAGGTGGCTGTGGGATCCCTGGAGCCAGCCACACAGCCTCCCAGGGACCCATGTGGGCTTCCACCAGGTCAGAGAGGCTCCTGTGGGGCTGGAGACCGCGGCCTCGGGGCAGCTGGGACCCCCTTCCCGTCCCGTGGGTTCTCTGCAGGTGCAGACCGCGGGAGCTGAGAAGATGGAAATCCCCCTGGGAGCTGAGCCTTGGGCACCCACCGTGCATCTCTGCAGGCTTCCCAGAGCCTCTGTGGCAGTTCTGGCCAACTGTGGGTCCCAAGTCCTGCTTCCTTCAGTGCGTTTAATAAACATTTACGGGGAAGCTCTACTTCCCAGCCAAGGGATTCCAAGCCTCTCTGCACATTACAAGCTCTTGGGGACCTTTTAAAATTCCCCAGGAACACGGGCCAGGACTACACCCCAGGTACTGGTGTGGGTGGGTGCCGGGAGCCAGTGTGAGGAACTCCGCCCATGGCAAAGGTCATGAGGAAGGAGGCTCAGCATACGCAAAGGCGGGATTGAGCCTCAGGAGTCCCCCTGGAAATTCTCGAGCATCTACCCCCAAAACCAGAGTCTGCCTACTTTACTGCTTTGTGCTCTCACCTACACCTCTGACTTTACGGGGGGCTGTCCCCCACCACCATCTCTCTCTCTGAAAAAGAGTTAACTTACAGCTCCAGTTAATAAAGTTCCTGGGTGTGACAAGAGTGTTTTAGTTCACAAACTCCTTTGGAAGTTCTCTAGCCTGCCTGAACAGGTTCTTCCGGCCACATGTGATTGTTCAGAGCCTCCCAACCGTGAGAGGCATGAGATGTTCTAAACTTTCTAAATACAGATTCCTTTGAGCAGTTAGAAGATTATTAGTATAGTATAGTGGATTGATTAGAAATTATATTGGTGAAGGGTTTTCATTTATTGGACCAATGTTTGCTGCTAAGTTTCCATATCCCTTACCTACTGTGTCCCTGGGAGTGTACTGATTAATATAATTGGTGTATAGGAATGTAAGTAGTAGCTTTAATGTTTGTAACCTTGGACCCTTGAGTTAATTCTTTTCTTGTTATAGCCCACCACACCTTTGCTCTATAGGAATGCAACTTTATCTAATGCTTTCGGAGGGTGGCGCCTGACTTTAGAATAATCACCTTTAGAGAAAAATAAGTTTTCTGAAAAAAGGATCATAAAATGTTAACAGGCCTCCTGGCCAGAAGATGATGTAAATCACCTAAACTTTTGCATATGATAAGTTTGCAGGAAGAAAGCCTGGCTTACTGCTGACTCTACCCCTTCCCCCACTATCCTCTATGCACAACTTAAGGTATAAAAACTACTTTGGAAAATAAAGTGCGGGCCTTATTCACCGAAGCTTGGTCTCCCCATGTCGTCCTTTCTCTCACCTTCTGGCCGAATTCCCATCTGGAGCGTGGAGGCTCATCAAGCCTACTAATTTTGCCTGGGCTTCTAAGATCTGACCGGGGAGGCCTTAGTATCTCCTCTCCTTTGGGAGAACGGGAGGACGCCTGCGGCCTACATAGGTGGCGCAAATTCCTTGTCTTGGAATTTTATTGGTTTTCCATGTAAACCAAGTTATTCAGCCTCTTTTCTTCACTGAATTTCTTCGCTGAGCTATCCCTATTTAACCACTGTTTATATCTTTAATTCTATTGTATCCTGATCACCGAAGCCGTCTCCCCTTTGAATTCCCTAAATCCATGGGGGCAGGACCCCGGCAGGTGGGCACAAAGCAAGGTGGACAATGCCCCTGTTCGCAAGAGCTGGTCTGCAAGGAGCCAGACAGGAAATACTTTGGCTTTGCCTCTGATACAGCAATTCTGTCACAACTCCTCAATCTGCCCTTCAGCG
This sequence comes from Bubalus kerabau, assembly GCF_029407905.1. Taxonomy (NCBI): domain Eukaryota; kingdom Metazoa; phylum Chordata; class Mammalia; order Artiodactyla; family Bovidae; genus Bubalus; species Bubalus kerabau. Next base: position 198,834,143 of record NC_073625.1, read on the forward strand.
AAAGGAGTCACCAGAGAACGATAAACTTTAATTACAAAACATGCCAGACTGCACTCCTGGCCATAGCTTGCCAACCTCAGTCACAGAGCTTGTATTTTATGGAGGCAGGGAGACCCAAGAGTCCAGGAACAAGAATAAAACTGTGACGACATGAGAAAACTAAGCAGAGAAGGAAACCTGGCCCCTGGGTGGAGAGCGATGGGGCGGCTACTGCGACGGAGGGCGGAGGGGCATGTCTCGGGGGGGTGGGCGCCCGGGTTCTGAGGGACAGAGGAGCGGGCCACGGGGCAGTCAGAGGGAAGGGCGTTGCAAACAGCCGGAGCCACAGGCAAGGCCCGAAGGCTGCCAAAGACTTTGGGTGGATGAGGACCCAGGACACACACAGCGGCTGCACTGAGCGGGCCGGGGCGTCGTGGGAAACAATTTGCAGGAGATACGGGTCCCCACATGGGGCTTTGCTCCCAGGGTGAGGAGTGTGTCTTGGTCTTCCTGTGACGGGAAGCCACAGGAGAGGTGACAGAATTCCTCTCTCCTGTCCCCATGCAAGCCCAGACCCCACGTCCTCCTCGACGGACCCACTCCGTCAGGCCGGCCAGAGGGCTCAGGTGTCTGTGAGACAGTCTCTGGAGGGGACCCTTTGTCTGTCTCGAAAAAACCCTTCCACCAGCGATGGCCTGTTCCTCACTCTGACCTGAGCTCTGGTGGGGAGGGGCGGGCTGGCTGGGGCCCGTGTCTAGGGCTAAAGTGAGTTCAGAGCACCACGTTCCCTGTTGCCCCAGTTTTCTGCCCTGCATGCAGGCCCCTCTGGGTAGGGTTAACAGTTGCACTTCTCCTGAGCGTTTTTCTGATGACAACTATAAGAATAACCATCCCCATCCAGGCAGTAGCTCGCCTGGTCACCTCCCACATCTGGTCCTGCAGGGGAAGTTATATCCCCATTCTGCAGATGGGCACACTGAGGCTGGGAAGCAAAATCGGCCAAAGAAGAACCATGTGGCTCCTCCAGGACAGGAAAACAACCCCAGGGCACCCGAAGAGGGGCAACTCTTCCCCGGGGGTGGTGGGCAGGGGAGGGTTCCTGCCCTGAGAGAGGACCTCAGGGGAAGGGCCCGGGGTACACTGGCCTGGGGGCCCGGACCTCAGGGGAAGGGCCTGGCGGGGAACTGACCTGGGGGCCCGGAGGCCCAGATGAGCTGAGCGATCCCTGCGCACACGGGGACTGCGCCGTCTCCAGTTCCAGGACAAGATTCTTCATGTCTGGGGAGAGAAGCTTCAAGACAAGGTGACACAGGTTTTAGGTGTGACCAGGGACGCAGAAGAAGGGTCAGCCCCCAGACACAGACCTGTTCCACAGCCCAGCCCCGAGGCCGGCCGTACCCTGACTCCCCAATGGGCGTCTCACGAAGACGATCTCTGACTCCCAGTCTCCTTCCTCTCATCTGCTCTGAGACCAGCCTGGCTACAATGGGTTACAGAGGAAAAGGAACCACTCTGGACGGAGTTAGGAACTCGCTCGGGGGCCTTTACCCAGCATCCAGGACAGCACCATCCAATAGAAGTAAAATGAGTCCCTAATGTGACACTAATGTGTCGTCTTAAATGTCCTGGTAACCACATAAAAAGGGTAAAAGGGAATAAGTGAAATTAATTTTGATGAGGTTTTTATCTTACCTAGTATATCCCCAATATTATTTCAATGTAAAAAAAAATACTGAGATATTTTGCATCATTATAAAGGCATTCAGTGTGTGTTTTATACTCTGCACATCTCAGTTGGAACGGGCCACATAGGGCCAGAGGCTAGTGTATTGGACAGTATGGGTCTAAGAGGCTCTGGAAAGATTCGAGCATCTAGAGCCCCTGGAATGCCTTCCCCTCAGCTTCCCCCATCCCGCTCTTTCCCTACCTTCCCCTCCCTTTTCCAGTTCCGTTCCCCCTCTCAGGACTGTTTCTTGTGTCACCTTGTGGATAACGGTGGATAAGAAGGAAATTTCACAAGCACTTAGAAGACAAATAAGAGGGGGAAACTCCACGTCTGACAGGAGCCCAGAAAGTTATCAGTTCACCTCAGTGTCTCTGAGCAGACAGGACCCTCACCCGCTGTCTGCCTGCTGGCCAGCTGAACTGCCCAGCCCAGCTCCCGGTGAGGAAGCGTCTCCCTCCCTCCTGCTTGAGGTCTATTGGGGGATGCAGAGAGCCAGTCCCTGAGGACAGCCCTGGGAGGAGCCCCCGCCCGGTGGAGGGGGCGTGGCTGGGTGGAGGGGTGGCCCGGACCGGACAGTCAGCGGTACTCACCGGGCCCCGGCCCCCTCGGAAGAAGGGTGGCGGGAACAGCGGGGGCGGTGGGGGCGTCAGCAGGCAGCATGCTCGGGGGCCGCCGCGCCTCTTCTGATCCAGGCCGGGCAGGGCTGCTGGGAGGAAACCCCTGCTCGTTAGTGTGGGGGCTGCGTCAGGGCCTCTGGGTGCCCACTGTGCCCGGGGAGAGGGGGTCGTGTGCCACCCCGGACGGCCGCTCTCACTTGCAGCCTGCTGGGTGGGAGCACCACCCCTGCCTATCCCTGCCTGGGCCCTCCCCGCTTCGCAGGGTAAGCGAGTGGGCACTGCGGCCGCTGGGACCACTGGGAGGCCAGGCTCCTTCTCCAGATGCTGACGGTCACTTTGTAGACGGGACAGAGAACAGACGGTTCAAACAGACCCGCCAGGGGCCCCTTCTCTCAGCTGGGGAGAAGGCAGGCTCTGCTCACACCCTTGACACGTGCCTGCAAGGAACCATTTCGTGGGGGAGGCAGTGACCCCGGGCCAAGATGTCAAGCATCCGTTTGACTCCAGACTTTACACAGACATTCAGGTCACCCGAGCTCACAGGAGAGCTACAGGTTAATGTCTTCAGACACAGGAGTGAGATGAGGAGGGGGCCTTGGATCCTTGCAAATTCACGGTCAGGCGTTCAGCGTTAGCACACGTTCAGTGCTGAGGTGGTCCTGGCAGAAAGGACACAGATCCCCGGGGATTCCTGCAGCACCCGGGTAGAGATCCCGAACTCCCCAGCCTCCAGGAGTCCCTTCAGCTCCTGCCCAGTCTCTACCCTGCTCCCTGCCCACTGCCCTGGCTCCCAGCCTGGGGGAGTCCTTGAGGCTGCATTTGAGCTTCGAATGAACGTCAACTCTTGTGTCCTTCTTTGGCTCGACATTGCGTCTGTGACAGGCATCCTGATCGCTGCTTGCTGTCGTCACGCTGCTGAACAGAGTCCCCCTGTGGGACACGACTACAACCTTCTTGTCCATCCTGCTGCCTCTGAACACTGGGTCGACACGGCTACATGCCCGCCAGACCAGCTATACTGAGAAGGCCAGAACGTAACATTTGTTGGTAAGGGCGTGGGACAAGCAGAATGCTCACTCATTGGCTGGTGGGAGAGAAAATGGCCTCAATTGGAAAACTCTCTGCATCGTCTCCTAAAGCCGAATGCAGCCACGTCCGATGGCTTGGCAACTCTCATGCCTATGTGTTCACCAATGGAAAAGTGGACGCATGTTCACCCAAACACACGCACTACTCAAACATTGCCCAGAGCTGTTGATTTTCCAGTGCCCAGTCCTGGTCTCATGATGGTACCTCCTCGTCCACCCCTTCTCCGAATCTCTGACCTCACAGAACATGGGTGGGTTGCCTTTCACACCCCTCTCTGCCCTGAAACCAGTTTTCAGACTTGTCTCCCGGGGACAGTGCTTGTCTTTTCTTTCCATCCTGTGATCCGAGGCCTGAGCGACCTCAGGCAGGCAGCGGGTGCTTCCCAGAAAGCACGCAGTGTGGGCTGCCTGTATCAGCTCCAGCACCCTGGGAATCACTCTGCACACACCTACACCCTTGAACCTCTTGGTTCCACCCGTGCTCCTCGTGGAGGAGCAGCCCGCTATCTGGACCAGTGGCCCTCAGCCCCCTCAGACACAAGGCCCCATTGGTAAGAAGTATCTTTAAAGACCCCTTTGTTATCCTAAAATAAAATTCAAAAATAAGACAACATACCTATGCCATTTAAAAATCAATGTAACGCTCTGAATGTAATATAAAAGAGAGCTTTCAGAAAAGTGATTTATGATATAAAATGCATGTTTTGATATGCATATTTTGTTGAGCACTAGCATGTCAGAAAACTTGATGATGTATTTAGATGCTCCTGCCTGCGTGTGAAACCATACTGAACACAAAGTCTACTAACATAAGGTGCGGTATCTGCAACGCAAATGCTTCAAGTGAGGTGCCCACTTGAAGCCCATTTCTCAAATGAGGAAAAATCATGCGTAAAATCCCAACCAAACAAAGCACAGTCGCTACTCAGCAGTTATCTGAGAAAACTCAGTTTCATACTATAGCAGTTCAACAAATATTGATGTGAAAGAGCATTAGCTCCTAGGATGAGATAATTATAAAAGGTATGCATCTCCCATTTGACATTTCACAGTCATGTGGGACATGGGACACACATATGATGCTGTCCGCCTGCAGGAAACCTCTCAGCTCAGCTGTTGTGACCACTGAAAATGAAAATTTCTAACAAGGACCCATGAAACACTCTCTGATATAAATTGTACCAATGTTTTCTTTGGTCAGTCTTCCAAGGCAATAGAAATAAGAGCAAAAATAAACAAATGAGATTTAACCAAACTAATAAGCTTTGGCACAGCAAAGGAAACCATAAACAGAACAAAGACAACCTACAGAATGGGAGAAAATATTTGCAAATGATGCAACCAACAAGGGATTAATCTCCAAAATATACAAACAGCTCATACAACTCGATAACAAAAAACAAACAAGCCAATCAAACAATGGATGGAAGACCTAAACAGACATTTCTCCAAAGAAGACACCCAGATGGCCAATAGGCACATGAAAAGATGCTGAACGTCACTAGTTGCTGCTGCTGCTGCTGCTGCTAAGTCGCTTCAGTCGTGTCTGACTCTGTGCGACCCCATAGACGGCAGCCCACCAGGCTCCCCCGTCCCTGGGATTCTCCAGGCAAGAACACTGGAGTGGGCTGCCATTTAGTTGCTAGAGAAATGCAAATCAAAACTGCAGTGAGGTATCACTTCACACCGGTCGGAATGACCACCATAAAAAAGTATACAAGTAATAAATGCCGGAGTGGGTGTGGACAGAAGGGAAGACTACTAGCCTGTTAGTGGGGTAAATGAGTGCAGTCATGGAGAACAGTACGGAGGTTCCTTAAAAAAGTAAAAATAGAACGACTGTGTGACCTGGCAATCCTACTCTTGGGCATATATCCAGAGAAAACTCTGATTCAAAGAGATACATGTACCCCAGTGCTCATGGTGGCACTGTTTACGATAGCCAAGACGTGGAAGTGACCTCAATGCCCATCGACTGAGGAGTGGATAAAGACAGAATTTGAACTCTGGTCCCAGAGTCCTTTCTGCTGATCTAGACTGACTGTGTGTGGAGATAAAGGTCATGTGGTATATTTATACAATGGAATATTACTCAGCCCTAAAAGAGAATGAAATAACGCCATTTGCAGCAACACAAATGGACCTAGAGAGTGTCATATTAAGTGAATTAAGTCACAGAAAGACAAATATCATATAATATTACTGATGAAGTGAAAGTGAGAATCGCTTGGTTGTGTTAGACTCTTTGCAACCCCATGGACTATACAGTCCATGGCATTCTCCAGGCCAGAATACTGGATGGGGTAGCCTTTCTCTTCTCCAGGGATATTCCCAACACAGGGATCAAACCCAGATCTCCCGCATTGCAGGCAGGTTCTTTACCAGCTTAGCCACAAGGGAAGCCCAATATTACTTATAATATTATATGTGGAATCTAAAAAATGAAACAAATGAACTTACTTATTAATACAAAACAGACTCACAGAGAAAACCAATTTATGGTTACCAAACAGGAGAGGGGGAGGGATAAATTAGGAGTCTAGAATTAGAAAAACTGTACAGAAAGGTCTTAATGACCCAGATAACCACGATGGTGTGGTCACTCACCTAGAGCCAGACATCCTGCAGTGTGAAGTCAAGTGGGCCTTAGGAAGCGTCACTACAAACAAAGCCAGTGGAGGTGATGGAATTCCAGTTGAGCTGTTTCAAATCCTAAAAGATGATGCTGTGAAAGTGCTACACTCCATATGCCAGCAAATTGGGAAAACTCAGCAGTGGCCACAGGACTGGAAATGGCCAGTTTTCATTCTGATACCAAAGAAGGGCAATGACAAAGAATGCACAAACTACCACACAATTGTACTCATTTCACAGGCTAACAAGGCAATGCTCAAAATCCTTCAAGCTAGGCTTCAACAGCACGTGAACCAGGAACTTCCAGATGTACAAGATGGATTTAGAAAAGGCAGAGGAACCAGAGATCAAATTGCCAATATCCACTGGATCATAGGAAAAGCAAGAGAATTCCAGAAAAGCATCTATTTCTGCTTTATTGACTATTCCAAAGCCTTTGACTGTGTGGCTCACAATAAACTGTGGAAAATTCTTCAAGAGATAGGAATATCAGACCACCTTACCTACTTCCTGAGAAACCTGTATGCAGGTCAAGAAGCGATAGTTAGAACCAGACATGGAACAATGGACTAGTTCAAAACTGGGAAAGGAGTACGTCAAGGTTGTATATTGTCACCCTGATTATTTAACTTATATGCATAGTACATCATGCAAAATGCCAGGCTGGATGAAGCACAAGCTGGAATCAAGATTTATAGGAGAAATATCAATAACCTCAGATATGCAGATGATACCACGCTTATGGCAGAAAGTGAAGAGGATATAAAGAGTCTCTTGATGAAAGTGAAAAGAGAATGAAAAAGCTGGCTTAAGACTCGACATTCAAAAAGTCAAGATAATGGCATCCAGTCCCATCACTTCATGGCAAATAGATGGGTAAAAAATGGAAATAGTGACAGACTTTATTTTCTTGGGCTCCAAAATCACTATGGTGACTGCAGCCATGAAATTAGAAACGCTTGCTCCTTGGAAGAAAAGCTATGACAAACCTAAAGATCATATTTAAAAGCAGAAAGATTACTTTTCCAGCAAAGGTCTGTATAGTCAAAGCTCTGGTTTTTCCAGTAATCATGTATGGATGTGAGAGTTGGACTACAAAGACAGCTGAGCACTAAAGAATGATACTTTTGAACTGTGGTGCTGGTGAAGACTCTTGAGAGTCCCTTGGACTTCAAGGAGATCCAACAAGTCCATCCTAAAGGAAATCAACCCTGAATATTCATTGGAAGGACTGATGCTGAAGCTGAAACTCCAATACTTTGGCTACCTGATGCAAAGAGCCAACTCATTGGAAAAGACCCTGATGCTGGGAAAGATTGAAGGCAGGAGGAGAAGAGGACGACAGAGGATGAGATGGTTGGATGACATGAAGATGTGAGTTTGAGCAAACTCCGGGAGATGGTGATGGACAGGAAAGCCTGACACGCTGCTGTTCATGAGGTCGCAAAGAGCAACTGAACAACAATCCTCAGAGCAACCCTGAGAGTTAAGTACTATTATTACTGTGATCCCATTTTACAGATCCATAAGCTGAGGCAAAGAGGTGAGGCAATTGCCCAAGGTCATACAACTAGTAAGTGACAGAGACAGGATTTGAACTCTGGTTTAAAGAGTCCTTCTTGCTGATCTGGACTGACAGGGTGTGGAAATAAAGGTCAGGAGCTAAGAAGGCCAGAGGCTCCTGGAACAACCACCTGATATATTATAGAAAGTGTCAATGCCTCCAACAAGTCACACCTGTTGCTGAACACAGCAGGCTCTACTACCTCATCTCGAGGAGTGAGGACACGCACCAGGGTACCCACGGGCATCTCGAAAGAGGGGGTGAGGAAGGATTTATTCTAGGAGTGGGGCTTTGCTACATGATGCTGGAGGGCCACCTTTGGGGAAGCCCAGTCTGACCTGGCTCTGGACGGACAACTGCAGCCTCTCCTTTGCCCTTGCCCGGCCTCGGTGGATGGCCAGGGCTGAGCTGTTGTTCGCGGGGCCTCTCCCAGCCAGGGGCACCTGTGGGCGGCTCAGAAAGGTGCACTGCTCATCACTCCTGTTTCCAGACCGTCCAGGCCCTGGGGGCCTCTGCAGCCCGCACCTTGCGTGGCCCCCACCAGTGGAAGACCCTGGCTCCGTCAGAGCCCCACCCCAGGCCTCCCTCCGGACTCTGGCGCTCCCCTGGCAAGCACACTGTGGCCGCTGCTCCTCCTGTTAAGGCTTCTGCAGGGCTGCCCCCAGCCCTACCCCTAGACCCGCTTCATGTTCAGCAGGTGAGGACCATCTATTTCTGCCTGCCCCCCGTCCTGCCCTCCCCCCGCCCCCCGCCCCGCCGACTCCACCTCCCTGGAGAAGTTTGTTTTTAGCACCATCTAGTTTATTTCCAGCTCATTCCAGCTCAGAATATTTCCATCAGGTGGACGTGTTTGGGAACAGCTTACCGCTACCCCCCCCAACCCTGCCCTCCCAGTCACTAAGACAGGACTTCACACGTCTATTTTGGGGTCATCTGAGTGGCCTGCAGGTCTCTTTGGACCAGGCTGCCTCCATGGAATCATGTCTGAGCTCAGGTCCAGCCTGGAAAGCCCCAGAGGCTCTGTTGTAATGGAAAACATTGTGTGTGTGTGTGTGTGTTTGTGTGTGTGTGTGTGTGTGTGTGCAGCCTACAGAAACCTTGGTGCTCCACAAGGCTTAGCCCTGTGTGTGTATGTGTGTGTGTGTGTGTGCATGAGGCCTACAGAAACCTTGGTGCTCCACAAGGTTTAGCCTTGTGTGTGTGCGCGCGTGTGTGCATGGGGCTTGCAGAAACCTGGGTTCTCCACCAGGCTTAGCCCCAGGAAATGCCAACCTCCAGGGAATCTCGGGAGTGCCTGCCGTGACGTGCAGACACTGGAGTTCCACTGTGTGTGGCTCAGCTGTGCCACATCCTGGGTGGGGACAATCCTGGGTGTGACGCAGGCTTTTGCAAACGTGGGGGGGGGGGTGTTTCCCTTTGCTGTTGTTGATGCCGTCTTTGCCCTTTGAACAAAACCTCCTTGAGTCTTGGAAAGTGATTCACTCAGACCTACACTTGGAAACTCAGGGACTTGGATCACAGTGTGAACCCAGGAACAAGGGGCCATGGGGCCCGGTGCGACTCCCCACTGCCACCTGAGACTCAGTTTCCCCAACTGCACCACACGGGATTTGGCCCAAACCCCCTCCAGAGTGCTTTTTCATCCATGGTGAACCTCAGCATCACCACCATCTGGGCCATCTGGGTCTCACTCACTAGACCAGCCCATCCTCAGGGCGCTAGAGACGGCTTCCTCTGTTTCTGCCTCCTTGTTTTGCATCAAGCGGCACGGGAAAGAAGTGACCAAACTTTCTACCTTTGCAGGTTGGGGAAATTGTAGGTGCAGCCACACGCTAGCTGCAGCTGCTGGCCCTCAGCCTGCTCCTCCCGCCCCTCTGCGGCTAACCCTAACACTCACAGGAGCCGAGGCGCAGAGAGCAGAAGGCACACGTTCACAGCATCCCTAGGGCTTCTGACCGTGAGTTGGAAGGCTCAGCGACAGCCCCGTTCTCAGCCCACCTGCCTGCTTTACCCTGATGCACAGATTCCAGACCAGACTGCACCCCCACAGTTTGGCTTCAACCTCACTCACACCACATGCGCCTTGAGACACAAATTCTGACCCTAGGTCTTGAAGGCGTTTGCACTTCTCTGAAAGACCACGTTAAAGTCGTGGGGCGGCGGTGAGCCACAGGACCCGGCCTGGAGAGGGCTGGAGAACCTCTCTGCCACCCATGCCTGGGTGGTCCCGGACCACAGAGCACCACGCTGCTTCAGAGCCAAGGGGGCAGCTGCCAGCCTGCCACCCAGGGTCACTGAAGGGGCACACAAGCGTGGGAGCCAAGATCGCACGAACTCCAACGTCAAACCCCTTTACACGGCAATTCCAACACCAGCAGAGGACTTGGAGATTTAAAGGCTGCTGGAAGTTCCCCAGAACAGCTTGGCTTTCCAAGAGTCTTGTTTTGTTTTTCCAAGGCAACACACAATACACACACACACACACAAATCACACACACACACAACTCACCCAAACAGCAAGCCGAGTAACAGAGCAGTCCTGAAACTGTGAGCAGATGAGCAAGGCTGAGGGGTGGGCCGGTCATCGCGGGCTGGGCCCAGGCGCACTGGCAGCGGGCACCCTCTGGAGGCTGGCTGAGAGTCGTCACGCCCCCAGCGCTGCCAGCACCTGCCTTGCTGGGCATCTGGGGTGGGAGCTGGCCAATCCCTGCCTCTGCCCCGGAGGCCAGGGGTCTGGAGGCCAGTCCTGAGCTCCCGGGAACAGGAAGGGGGAGGCAGGGTTCTCGCCGCTCAGGAGGATGCCCTGGGCGGTGGGTGGGTGGGGGGCTTGGGAGAGGAAGAGCATCCTGGGGAGCACCAGGGGAGGAGGTGGAGTTGGGACCCCGGGATACTGACGCCCCTGCGGCAGAGAGGAAGCAGAGGGTCAGCCGTCGAACAGGCCGCTCTTGATTCTGGCAAGGCAGACAGGGCCAGCCTCACTGTCACCCCCACCATGAGGGGCCGGGGTGGGGCAGTCTGCCCGCCTCCACTCCAGGGAAGGTCTTTGGTCTTTGTTGCTTCACCATATCTGTGCCAAAGTGCTGGCAACAGAGCTAATCTTAATTTAAAAATATGTATATATTTTGAAAGAGCTGACAGAGCAAACTTTTTCTAGATGAAGCTTTCGTGTAAAATGATTAAGTGATATATACCAGATACATGTGGAAACCTGACACTTGATAGGCAGCCAGTGCACAAACACGTGCACACACACACACGCGCACACACGATATTCTAGATCACAGAAGCAGTAAGCACGGTTGCTTAAATCAGCCTAGTGAAGACCATGAACTACAGCAGGAGTTGGCAAAGTTGGTCTGGAAAGGGCCGGAGAGGAAGTGTTTAGGCTCCATGGGCAGCCTCTGCTGCACCGCACCCCCGCCATCGTGCTTGAAAACAGCACAGACAACACGGGCAGCGGGCATGTGGCCACGTTGCGGTGAAACGTTATTTACAAAAGTAGGAGGCAAGCTGGACTTGGCTCCCAGGCTGTAGTTTGCCGACCACTGAGCTACACCCATCAGAAGAAAGGATACTTCTTGTGTTGTCCATTCAGTCATCGACTGTTTCATTCATTCAGGAACACACAGAGGGTGAGAGCCAAATGCCTGCCCGACACACCGACTGGACAAAGTCCCCGCCCTCAGTACATGTCGTGAGCCTTCGTGGAAAGAGTCAAGGCCCTGGAGCCAGGCAGGCCTGGGCTGGAGCCCTGCTTTTGCCTCTGTCTGAACTTAAGGAAGTTTTTATTCACTCTCTGAGAGCCTTAGCTTACTTCTCTGTTGAGAGGGTAGGGAGAAATGAACCTAGTTCATTTGTTGTGAGGATAAGAGCAAGGCTTGTGGAGTTCCTTTGGAATAGGGACTCTTTCGTCGATATTTTCAGATAACTATGAAAATATGAGGTGGAAAATTAAAAGTGGCTGACATGGAGCTGGGTATCTAGAGGGATTTACAGGAGGAGGTGATGGATACCAGCTGGGTTAAGTGAGAAATCAAGGAAAGCTTCCTGGAAGAGGTGGCATTTGAGCTGAGCTTTGAAATCGGAGATCTGCTGGTAGCGTGATGGGAAGAGCTAGGGAGGAGAGTACTCTCTTTGTCTCTGGGGCATTTCCCTCTGTCGGCAGAAACATCAGAAAATTCTGGACAGATGGCACGCAGTCCTGAACCCCGGCCTGTGGCAGACAGGTCATCTACATCCCCTTTACCCAGATTTCCTGGAGCTGGGTTATGTTACTGCAGCTCTTCAGTTTTTCAAACCTCATTTCAAACACCCTCAGAGACAGAAGTTTTGCCAGTTTAAGCACCCAAAGCATTTTTTTTTACCATTCCACGTCAAACTTCTCCAAGGTTTTATACAAGGAAATCACTCAGCTATACAGTTTCATTATTGTCAAAACAAAGGTGACTGCCCAGAGGGTCGCGGAGGTCCTGTCCAGCCCTTCTGGTGTCCACGTCTCTGCTCTGGACCTAATGTCTCAGGCTTCCCGGGGTCTCTCTCTGTCTCTTTCCTGCCTCAGCCCCACTCCCTCCCTGTGTCCCAGTCTCTCACACTTTGTCACTCTCTCTGTCTCTCCAGGCACTAACAGTTGAACTTCCTTGAGTCAAATGGCCTGGAGGTGTGCTCACTACCTGACTGCCCCTCAGTCAGGCGTGCCATCCTGGGATGAGGGTCCTGGTCTCCAGCCCCGGTGTGACAGTAACGTGGGGCGTGGCTTTGGACAACTCCCTTCTGTGCTCGGGGTTGGTTTTCCCACGTGTAAAATGGAGTGAAACAGGAGGGAAGGGGGCAGAGCACACCCTTAAAAGAATGGCATAGCCTGAGGACACGACATTCCATTTGATTAGAACCAAATGGGTCGAGGATGGCAGAAGATTTGACTTCCAGCAGACCTTGAGCCTCCGTACACGCTCATAACATATCTGAAAGCTAAGTGACTCACCTAGAGGCACCAAGACATTTCTGAGGCCAACCACCAAAGACCAAAAAGTGAGGTGAGTGGTGGCCCAGTTCCTGGAAATCCTCACCCTTCCCTCGAAATAGGTGGAATAATCCTCCCACTCAGCAGCCTATGAAATTACCCAGCCCATGAAAACTGTGTCATATTCTGAGCCACTCTTTTTCTCTGAGTTGGCCCACGCCGTGGAGTGTGTTTCTGTCCAAATAGGTCTACTTCTTATCTATCACTTTGTCTCTCATTGAATTCTTTCTCTGATGAGAAAGAACCTGAGCTTCATTACGTGCTGAAACCAGGCATGCAATCTCAGCTGGAAAACAGTGTGGGTTCTGGCCGGGTTTGGGTCCTGGCCCATGGGTTTGAGTCCCAGTCTGTTCAATGGTTTCAGGAGCATTGGACCAGAGGTGCTCTAAGCCCGTTCCAGCCCCAGCTTCTCCCAGGGGAGGCAACTCCTGAGACACAAACGGCCCTCCATGAGGGCCCGCGGCCAGGGTGGAGGGCCACGTTCCTCCCCTCTCCCCTGGAAAGCAGTTCTTACCTTCAAGGCAGCCGGCCTGTGGCGCAGCCTTTCACCGGCCCAAGCACCAGCTCACCCAGCAGAGTTGCCTGCAAAATCTAATTCATAATAAAAGTTTCCAGGGCCTTCCTGCAGCTGGTGTCAGCAGGTGTCATCTTCACAGTCTTTTGTCTTAATTTCAGCTCTGGGATTTATCAGCCGGGCCAGAAGACCCTTCTGGAATACTGCCGCCCCGGGCACCAGGCCAGTGCGCCTGTCCCCACTGTGGCATGCACAGGCCTGCTTCCTGGTGAGCCCACCAAATCGGGCTCTGCTTTGCGTCTCCCCATCCCCCACCCCGGCATGACTCCCACCCTTGCTGCCCAGAGAGACTGTGCAGCCTGGCTAACTCGGCGCCCTTCCCAAGGACCCAGGAGCCCAGAAGAGGCCGGAGGGCCTGGGTTCTCCCTTCTCACCACCTGACATGCTCACCTTGACCAAACTTTGGTCAGGCTCTGAACCAGGCCCCCACCCTTGGCTTCCTTGTCAGCCTGCTGAGTCCTGTTTTTGCAAGAATCCTCTAAGTCAGTTTTGAGAGACTCCCCACCCTTGACATTTTCTCACCCTTGACATCTGATCAAATTCCTCATTCCCCCCTCCCCATACCCTTGATATCTCATCACGGGGCCGGCCTTTGGCAAGAGTCCTCTTAAGTGGCTTTAGCTGGATCCCCTACCCTTGGGATCTCTCGGTAATTTTTCACATACCAACCTCCCAACCTGCTCTTCGACTACAAATCATCACATTAAACAATTTCTGTTTAATTCGGAATTGAACCCACTCTCCTCTCTTGGGCTTTCCTGGTGGCTCAGATGGTAAAGACTGCCTGCAATACAGGAGACCTGGGTTTGATTCTTGGGTTGGAAAGATCCCCTGGGGAAGGGAATGGCAACCCACCCCAATATTCTTGGGATTCCCTGGGGGCTCAGCTGATAAAGAATCCACCTGCAATACAGAAGACGTGGGTTTGATCACTGGGTTGGAAAGATCCCCTGGAGAAGGGCATGGCAACCCACTCCAGTATTCTTGCCTGGAGAATCCCATGGACAGAGGAGCCTGGAGGGCCACAGTCCATGAGGTTGCAAAGAGTTGGACACGACTGAGTGGCTAACACATACTGTGTGCCAAGCCCTTGCTGTGCCACCAGGATGGAGAGACAGACATGCCCACAGCCTGGCCTCTGGAGGGTGAAGGGCTTTCATCTCCTCTGCTAGCTCCAATGGCTGGTGCCGATTTCCTGGAACGCTGTGTTAAGAAGGACTCTGAGGAAAGAGGGCCTCCCTGAGATGGGAGGAGGGAGCAGCATCTTGGCTGATGCCGGCTGGGCCTCATTTAGCAAGCTCTCCTCACGGAACAGTGACAACACCAGAGTCAGCACGTCCCACTCTTTATGACACTGAGTCCCCAGGGAACAATCATCCCCAATTTACAAAGGAGGAGCCGGGTCACTTGGTCCAGCTAGAAGAGAAGGTGGTGGGGTAGGGGTGGGTCAGAGTTCAACAGGACTCTCATGCAGCCTTGGGAGAAGGTGGCCTCCTGGGGGTGGTCCTCAGCCCCTGGGGTGGCTCCCTGCCAGACCACCGTAACCCTCGCTGGCTGCTCTCTGCTCTCATGGTGCAGGTGGCTCCCCCTGCACCCTGACCTGGCCCTTCCCTGGGGGTGAGCTCTCAACCCCCAGCTGCTGACTTGACATTCCAGGACCTCCTCCGAGTTGGGGTGGAGAAGGCTGGTATTCCCCAGGAGGTGAGCTTCCCCTTCCATGGGACAGAGCTGTCCCTGAGAAGCAGCAGCAATGCCCAGTGCTCCCTCAGTGAGGGGCAGGTGGCTATGTGACTCTTCCTGCTGATGGCTCTGGTGATGCAAGGGCCGATACAGAGAGTGTCCGCATCCCTGAATGCCAGCGAGGAGGCCGGCCGCCTCCAACCAGAGCCTCCGGGCTCTTGGATAAGCAGGAAATAAATTTTCACTAGGCAAAGTCACTGAAATGCTGGCATTGGTCACAGCATATATCGCTACCCCGAACTGGGGCCAGGCGCCAACCGGGGGAACATTCGTGACTCTGCAGCTCCCTTCCCTGGTGCCAACACATGCTGTGTACCCGTATCACCAGCTTCGTCTCCAGACGAGCCGCAAGACCTAAGGAGGCATCTGAGGATGCACACAGCCTGATCTTGACGACATCGCTTGAATCCAGGTGCCTGACCCTGGAGACTTCTGGATGTCTGGCAACCAGCATGAAGTGCTGACCCCGCTCCACACCCCCACGTGCAGGGGAGAACCAGCAGGGAGCCTCAGAGAAATGCAGTGTGTCCTAGCCTTCACACCCAGTCCCCGGTGTCTCTAACCAAACCTCACGATCACTCATCTTCAGGTTCTAGTTTTCTGGTTGGTAAACACACACAAGTAGGCAATTCACCAGTCAGTTGCCTCCCTGACTATCCCAGGCGCAGAGAGGGCGCAATTATGCATGCGTTTACCTTCTCTGTGGAATAGTTTACTCTTCAAAGTGGGCAAGGGATCTGCAGCTCATTTTGAAATTCACCAAAACAAAAAATAAGATGGATAAATAGAGGATAAGTAAATATCGCAAAATGATAACAATCGCAGAATCTACGTGGTGGGTGTTATTTGTTTGCTAGGGCGGCCTCAGCAGAGGACCTGAGTGGCTGAAGCAACAGGTAATCACTTTTCACACTTTGGGAATCTAGATAGCGAAGATGAAGGGTCAGGTTTGGTTTCTCCTGTTTCTCTCCTTGGCTTCCAGACGGCTACCTTGCCCTGTGTTCTCTTGGGGCCTTCTTCCCCTTTTCAAACATCCCTGGTGTCTCTGTGTGTGTCCAGATCGCCTCTACTTAAAAGGACACCAGTCAGAGTGGACCGGAGCCACGCGTATGGCCTCGCTTAACCTTAATCACTTCTCTGAGTCACTCAGAGAATTGTAAAGTAACCTTAATCACTCCAAATACAGTCACGTGCTGAGGAAAGGGGGGTTGGGACTCCAACAGACTCATCTCAGGGGAGGGCGAGATACAAGTCAGCCTGTGAGAGTAGGCATCCTGGTGTTCTCTGGACAGTTCTTTCTACTTTTTTTTTTTTTTTTTTTGGAATGTTGGGGATTTTCTACAATAAAAGTTTTAAAACACAAGGAGACGACAGAGAACCAAAGACACCTCTACAGGGTTAGGAGCGGAGTGGGCCATCCAATGCCCTCGTTGGCTAACATCTGGGTGCTCAGGAGCCGCACGTGGAGCTAGCTAGGCACTGGAGTCGCCTGGAGGGGCCCCGAGTCATTCACCAGGAGACCTTGTGCGAGTAACCGGTCCTCAGGAAGGACGTGAGATGACCATCCTCTTCTGCGCCCCACCCAGGTAAGGCTGCCCAACTTACAAGGATGAAGGAAAGTCACCTCATGGTGGTCACTGTTCCGTAGTAAGTCTCACACCAGAGGCCACGTCTGTGGTTGTGCAGAAGTTTGAGGAGACACACCTCTCTCTCTTCCCATCCCCCACAAGGGGACTTCTCTGGATCTTATCTAAAGAGAGGCATCTGCTTTTTCTGAGTTCCAGTTCTAATTTGACCAAATGGCATGTGGTAAATAGAGAGGAAGGAGGAGGCAGCGCTATTAGGAGGCAAGGGAACATCCAGAAACCTCCCCAAGGCAGGCTGTGCCTTGGCTCTGAATTTGATTAGAGAGGCCGGGATAAATCAGCAAGTCCTATTCAATCTCCTGCTTTGGCTTGACAGGGAGGCCACGTTTCTAAAGTGATTCGGGAGATCTGGCCACAGGTTGCAGGCGAAACCCTCCAGTCACATCGGGCCCAAAGGCTGGGTTGTTTCCCATTTGCTCCGGCAACTGGGGCTCAGTGGAAAGACCCTAGGTTTCCACCAGCTACGTTTCCAGGCCTTCATTCATACGCAGAGACATTTTAGCTCTAAGGACATTTATGATTCAAAATCACGTGGCTCACACAGCCCTTTCCCTAGAACCCCCCCTCCCCCCTCCACCGCTTCCAGGAATTGTTACCTGAGGGTCCACAGCAGGTGGGGAGGAGGGAACCAGGGACCCTGGGAGCCCCGGCTGCCTGCTAGTTACCCACTGGCACAGGCAACATTTCTACCCTTTGGTCTCGTGAGTCACTGAAATCCCTGGATTACAGAGCTCGGGGGACCTTGGCTTGACCTGCTTGAACTCAGTTGAACGATAGAGCTTCTCAACTGAGCAAGCTGGCAGAGAATCTTATAAGCAGCGTTATAGTTACGTGGTTCTATCATTCTGGAAATTCCCTGAGATCTGAATTCCCTTCTATAATTTGTGTTTAACAAATATTTCTTTTTTTTTTTTTTTTTTTTTTTTTTTTTTTTTTTTTTTAATTTTATTTTATTTTTAAACTTTACATAATTGTATTAGTTTTGCCAAATATCAAAATGAGCTATCATTTTGAAACAACTAACAGAAGTATAATTTGGGTACATTAATATACAATCTTATTTATGCAACTAGATTTTATAATACAGTATTAGATTTTATAATACAATATTGGAAATAATGGCTAGTAATTGCAAAATTACTTTTCTGTTTTCATATTAAGAAACAATGCCCCAAATATCACTACTTTGATACCTGCCAGATTAATTAACAAATATAAATCAATTATCAACACATTTTCTATCAGTATATCTTATTTTATTATTTTTTTTTTTATTTTTTTTTTAATTTTATTTTATTTTTAAACTTTACATAACTGTATTAGATTTGCCAGATATCAAAATGAATCCGCCACAGGTATACATGTGTTCCCCATCCTGAACCCTCCTCCCTCCTCCCTCCCCATTCCATCCCTCTGGGTCGTCCCAGTGCACCAGCCCCAAGCATCCAGTATCGTGCATCGAACCTGGACTGGCAACTCATTTCATACATGATATTTACATGTTTCAATGCCATTCTCCCAAATCTTCCCACCCTCTCCCTCTCCCACAGAGTCCATAAGACTGTTCTATACATCAGTGTCTCTTTTGCTGTCTCGTACACAGGGTTATTGTTACCATCTTTCTAAATTCCATATATATGCGTTAGTATACTGTATTGGTGTTTTTCTTTCTGGCTTACTTCACTCTGTATAATAGGCTCCAGTTTCATCCACCTCATTAGAACTGATTCAAATGTATTCTTTTTAATGGCTGAATAATACTCCATTGTGTATATGTACCACAGCTTTCTTATCCATTCATCTGCTGATGGACATCTAGGTTGCTTCCATGTCCTGGCTATTATAAACAGTGCTGCGATGAACATTGGGGTACTCGTGTCTCTTTCCCTTCTGGTTTTCTCAGTGTGTATGCCCAGCAGTGGGATTGCTGGATCATAAGGCATGTCTATTTCCAGTTTTTTAAGGAATCTCCACACTGTTCTCCATAGTGGCTGCACTAGTTTGCATTCCCACCAACAGTGGAAGAGGGTTCCCTTTTCTCCACACCCTCTCCAGCATTTATTACTTGTAGACTTTTGGATTGCAGCCATTCTGACTGGTGTGAAATGGTACCTCATAGTGGTTTTGATTTGCATTTCTCTGATAATGAGTGATGTTGAGCATCTTTTCATGTGTTTGTTAGCCATCTTTATGTCTTCTTTGGAGAAATGTCTATTTAGTTCTTTGGCCCATTTTTTGATTGGGTCATTTATTTTTCTGGAGTTGAGCTGTAGGAGTTGCTTGTATATTCTCGAGATTAGTTGTTTGTCAGTTGCTTCATTTGCTATTATCTTCTCCCATTCTGAAGGCTGTCTTTTCACCTTGCTAATAGTTTCCTTTGATGTGCAGAAGCTTTTAAGGTTAATTAGGTCCCATTTGTTTATTTTTGCTTTTATTTCCAATATTCTGGGAGGTGGGTCATAGAGGATCCTGCTGTGATGTATGTCAGAGAGTGTTTTGCCTATGTTCTCCTCTAGGAGTTTTATAGTTTCTGGTCTTACGTTTAGATCTTTAATCCATTTTGAGTTTATTTTTGTGTATGGTGTTAGAAAGTGTTCTAGTTTCATTCTTTTACAAGTGGTTGACCAGAGTTCCCAGCACCACTTGTTAAAGAGATTGTCTTTAATCCATTGTATATTCTTGCCTCCTTTGTCGAAGATAAGGTGTCCATATGTGCGTGGATTTATCTCTGGGCTTTCTATTTTGTTCCATTGATCTATATTTCTGTCTTTGTGCCAGTACCATACTGTCTTGATAACTGTGGCTTTGTAGTAGAGCCTGAAGTCAGGTAGGTTGATTCCTCCAGTTCCATTCTTCTTTCTCAAGATCGCTTTGGCTATTCGAGGTTTTTTGTTTTTCCATACAAATTGTGAAATTATTTGTTCTAGCTCTGTGAAGAATGCTGTTGGTAGCTTGATAGGGATTGCATTGAATCTATAGATTGCTTTGGGTAGTATACTCATTTTCACTACATTGATTCTTCCAATCCATGAACATGGTATATTTCTCCATCTGTTAGTGTCCTCTTTGATTTCTTTCACCAGTGTTTTATAGTTTTCTATATATAGGTCTTTAGATTCTTTAGGTAGATATATTCCTAAGTATTTTATTCTTTCCGTTGCAATGGTGAATGGAATTGTTTCCTTAATTTACTCGATCAGGAAGAAATAGAAAATCTTAACAGACCCATCACAAGCACGGAAATTGAAACTGTAATCAAAAATCTTTCAGCAAACAAAAGCCCAGGTCCAGACGGCTTCACAGCTGAATTCTACCAAAAATTTAGAGAAGAGCTAACACCTATCCTGCTCAAACTCTTCCAGAAAATTGCAGAGGATGGTAAACTTCCAAACTCATTCTATGAGGCCACCATCACCCTAATACCAAAACCTGACAAAGATCCCACAAAAAAAGAAAACTACAGGCCAATATCACTGATGAACATAGATGCAAAAATCCTTAACAAAATTCTAGCAATCAGAATCCAACAACACATTAAAAAGATCATACACCATGACCAAGTGGGCTTTATCCCAGGGATGCAAGGATTCTTCAATATCCGCAAATCAATCAATGTAATACACCACATTAACAAACTGAAAAATAAAAACCATATGATTATCTCAATAGATGCAGAGAAAGCCTTTGACAAAATTCAACATCCATTTATGATCAAAACTCTCCAGAAAGCAGGAATAGAAGGAACCTACCTCAACATAATCAAAGCTATATATGACAAACCCACAGCAAACATTATCCTCAATGGTGAAAAATTGAAAGCATTTCCTCTAAAGTCAGGAACAAGACAAGGGTGCCCACTTTCACCATTACTATTCAACATAGTTTTGGAAGTTTTGGCCACAGCAATCAGAGCAGAAAAAGAAATAAAAGGAATCCAAATTGGAAAAGAAGAAGTAAAGCTCTCACTGTTTGCAGATGACATGATCCTCTACATAGAAAACCCTAAAGACTCCACCAGAAAATTACTAGAACTAATCAATGACTATAGTAAAGTTGCAGGATATAAAATCAACACACAGAAATCCCTTGCATTCCTATACACTAATAATGAGAAAACAGAAAGAGAAATTAAGGTAACAAATATTTCTTATTAAAGTTTTTTCCTTTTAATGCACACTATTTTTAAAAGTCTTTATTGAGTTTGTTACAATATTGTTTCTGTTTCACTTTTTCTTTTTCTTTTTTTGGCCTCAAGGCATGTAGAATCTAGATCCCTGACCAGGGATCAAACCCTGCCTTGGATGGTGGGTTCTTGACTACCTGCACTGCCAAGAAGTCCCTCTAGCAGAGTTTTAAAGACAGAAAAATCCCATCCTGTGCTCCAGGTGAGAGGTTCGCTTTTGTATGTGTATGTGGGATTTTCTTGAATTGTTTACAATAGGTAATACATTCATGTGATTCAAAATTCAGAAAGTATAAACGGCTATACTTGAAAACTCTCGTACCTGTCTCAGTTCCAATTGTTTACTTTCAATTAGTCTCCTGTGTCCTTTTCCATGAATATTTTATGCACAGTGGAGGAAATAGGTATAGTGTTTCCCTCTCTTACTCAAAGGGTTACTTGTAATATAAGACTATATTTCTGATACTATCTCAGTTTCTTTTTTTTTTTAACTTTCTCAGTTTCTTCACAGTATTTCTCATAGTATATTCCATACTACTGTACCGTACAAAATGCATCCACATTCCTTTCTATGGCTTTGGAATAGTCCTTCATTTGGAAGAACCATAGTTTGTTCACCGTGCCCCTTACTATCCTGCATTCGGGTGATTTGCAAACATTTGCTCATACAAACAATGATACAATGAAATAACCTTCTGGGTTTCCCTGGTGGTACAACAGATGAGACTGCCTGCCAACGCAAGGGACACGGTCAGGGAAGATTCCACACGCCCGGGAGCGGCTAAGCCACTGTCACAACGACTGACCCCAGCTCTGGAGCTGCAACCACTGAAGCCGGCGTGCCTAGGGCCTGTGCTCTGCACCAAGAGAAGCTGTTGCAATGAGAAGCCCAAGCACTGAAACTAGAGTAGCCTCTGCTTTACATAGGAGAAAGCCCTCATGCAACGGTGAAGACCCAGCACACCAAAATAAATCAATCTTCTGCATGCATCTTTGTATCATTGGTAAGCGTGTCCATTTGATGAATTTCTAGAATAGAATTGCTGACTCAAAGAGTGTGTGCATTTGTAGTTCTTACACACGATGCCTAATTCATCGCCACAAAGTCCTCATCAAGCCACATTCCATCCCACAAACAGACAATGAGGATATCTGTTTCCACACACCCTCACCAACACACGTGATGTCAGACCTTTGAACATCATCCATCTGACCGATGAAAAATGACACTTCGGTGTGATTATAATTAGCATGTCTCTTAAACTGCATGGGGCTGGGGATATGTTCACATGTTTTAGAGCCATATATATTTATTCCATTTTTCCATTAGTTTGGTGGCCTTCTGTTATAAATTTTTTGAATATATAAAAAAGTAGCACTTTATGATCAGAGAAGGCAATGGCACCTCACTCTAGTACTCTTGCCTGGCAAATCCCATGGACGGAGGAGCCTGGTAGGCTGCAGTCCATGGGGTCGCTAAGAGTCAGACACAACTGAGCGACTTCACTTTCCCTTTTCATTTTCATGCACTGGAGAAGGAAATAGTAACCCACTCCAGTATTCTGCCTGGAGAATCCCAGGGATGGGGGAGCCTGGTGGGCTGCTGTCTATGGGGTCGCAGAGTCGGACACAACTAAAGCGACTTAGCAGCAGTAGCAGCACTTTATGATATGACTTGCAAATATTTCCTCCAGTTTGTTTTGGTCTTTTGATACTGCTTTTTGAATTGTTTTTCTCATACATAACTTTTTTCTTTTTATGTAGTATAATTGATTACAGAAGTCTTTTTTATGGCTTCTGAGTCCTCCTCATTATAGGTCTTCCCCCAAGTTTTCGCCTAATAATTTTATGATTTCATATCTTATGCTATCAATCTTAATTCATTTGTGATTTATTCTGGTGTAAGATGTAAGTTTGTTTGCTTGCTTTCCCGGAGACATTTTATCTGTGACCTAATGCATTGGAGGTCATTAGGAAGGAAACAAAAGGGCATTGCAAGGAAACAAAACCCTTCCTTACTGAAGGTAGCCCACAGACGTCAGCCGTCACACCACCTGGGAACACGCACGGCTGGCCCAGGACTGGAACCCAGATCAGCCGCGTGCTTCCCTTCACTGCTGTGTTCACTCAAATGCCAACCACCTGTGTGCACCCTGGATCCTACCACGGTGACCCGCTTCGCTTCTCATGGTTATTTCACTTGTGTTACTTTAATGTCATAAACAGACTATGGGCTTCTCGTGTTAGCCTGTCTTGTGAATCTGCTTGTTCAGTATAATGGTTAAGTATACTGTTAATTATACATGACGTGCTGCAGTCGTGTATGACTCCTTGCGACCCCAAGGACTATACAGTCCAGGGAATTGTCCAGGCCAGAATACTGGAGTGGGTAGCCTAGCCCTTCTCCAGTGGATCTTCCCAAACCAGGGATCAAACCCAGGTCTCCCACATTGCAGGCAGATTCTTTACCAACTGAGCCACAAGGGAAGCCTAAGAATACTGGAGTGAGTAGTCTATCCCTTCTCCAGCAGATTTTCCTGACCCAGGAATCGAACCAGGGTCTCCTGCATTGCAGGCAGCTTTACCAACTGGGCTATCAGGGAAGTCCACGTATAGGAGGAGGTACAATAAAAATTGGTCATTTGATTGATGGGAAGTGTATCAAAATCTGTATATATCAAGTAACAGTCATAATTTAACTTAGAGACAGATGCTATAATAATGATGGCAATGATCTGAATCCATTCAAATGGATTTTCTTGTCTCATACAGGAAATAAATAGTAAGTGGCAGCAGATGGGTATGTGGCCCCCAAATTGAGCATCTTTGGCAAATCAGTGCACATTTACTGGCATTCCATTTCAAATTTTCATGTTTAATAACTTGTCTCTGATTTCCCTGGAGGTCCCATGCTGGCAGGCCTGGTTGGTGACTTGGCATCGCTGTCCATTTGGAAGGGGGCAAGACCGTCATTCCAGATGCTGTGTGGACAGAGGGCCCGGTTCTCCCGACGTAGACGAACTGAATACAGGAAGTGACTTGTCTACCAGCTAGGGACTACATGGGGTCACACAACTTCCCAAAGGGGGGTCCCCTCAGGCCTGCAGTTTCCTGGGGGCCCCTAGAGTGCTCACCCTAGAGTGCTCACCTGGTCTATGGAACTGAAAGCTTTCTTACTCACAGTTCAGGGGGTTGCCTCTAGGTGGACTCTGCCCATCAGCTCAGGACTCAGTAGCTAAGGCCTTACCCTCGCTGTGGGCCCGTGTTTCTAGGTCATGCCCTCCCAAGTTTCTTCCTTTGATCATCATTGCAACCCCATGAATTATGCGATTCATGGGGTTGCAAAGAGTCAGACACGACCAAGCAACTGAACTGAACTGAACTGATGCCCCCTATTTCCAGGTGAGGGAAACTGAGGCTCTGACAGCCAACATCCTGTGGAGTTGAGTGTCTGAGCCCAGAACTCCGGTTCCGTAGCCCACACTCTTGTGACGGTCCCTGCTCAACCCAGGGTCTGATGGAGACTGAATGCTGAGACCGGACTCCAGTGCCCGGAGCAAATCCATCGTGCCACCAAATAAGAGCAGGTGGGAATAGGGCAGAAATGAAGCAACTCAGGAGGAGGCTAGTGGCCTGGATTCCAACTCTCTCGCTGCCATCTGGAATAACGGTTGCAACCAGTATCTGAGAGCTTAACTATGTTCCCCCTGGAGAAGGAAATGACAACCAACTCCAGTATTCTTGCCTGGAAAATCCCATGGATGGAGGAGCCTGGCAGACTACCGTTGATGGGGTTGGAAAGAGTCGGACACGACTGAGCGACTTTCACATACATACATACAGACATACATAACTATGTTCCAGGCACAGTGCAAAGCTCTGTACCTACTACACTGCCATCTGATGAGGCAGGTACTCTCCCCCCCACACACATTTTTCAATTACTGTTTATTGTGTGTTTGCTATGGGCTGGACACAGTGCTCTGCACGCTCAGCATACTCTGTCCTTGCTTCATTGTGATGGCTCTAAGAGATCCAAGTACCTTTTTTGTTGTTGCAGCACCACAGGGCATGTGGGTTAGTTCTCTGACCAGGGATCGAACCTGTGCCCCCTGCAATAGAAATGTGGAGCCCTAACCACTGAATCGCCAGGGAATTCCCAAGAGAAGGGAAATCAAATAAAGCAGAGATCACAATGATAAAGCAGGAAGAGAATGCTTTGAAAAATGAACAAAATGAAAACTAGCCCCTGGACCACCAGGGAAGTCCCCCAAGTACCATTTTAACCCCTGTTTTACTCATGCAGACACTGAGGCTCAGAGATGTTTAGCAACTTTCCCAAGGTCACAGAGCTGTTCTGAGTGGGTTGAAATGGAAACCCAGGTTCCTCTCATTCTGCTCAGTTCCTCTCATCATTTTTTCACAGTAGAGCTGTGGTTCTCAATGAAGGGCAAAGGGTGGGGGAAGCTATTTTGCCCCTCTCCCAAGCAACCTTCTGCAACATCTAGAGACATTTTTGTTGTAACTGAGAAAGGTACTCTTGACTTCTAGAGGGCAGGAGCCAGAGGCAGTGCTTGATTAGTTTCCCAAGGTTGCCATGACAAACTGCCACAAAAAATGGCTTCAGTTCAGTTCAGTCGCTCAGTCGTGTCCAACTCTTTGTGACCCCATGAATTGCAGCACTCCAGGTCTCCCTGTCCATCACCAACTTCTGGAATTCACTCAGACTCACGTCCATCCAGTCGGTGATGCCATCCAGCCATCTCATCCTCTGTCGTCCCCTTCTCCTCCTGCCCCCAATCCCTTCCAGAATCAGAATCTTTTCCAATGAGTCAACTCTTCGCATGAGGTGCAAAGTACTGGAGTTTCAGCTTCAGCATCATTCCTTCCAAAGAAATCCCAGGGCTGATCTCCTTTAGAATGGACTGGTTGGATCTCCTTGCAGTCCAAGGGACTCTCAAGAGTCTTCTCCAACACCACAGTTCAAAAGCATCAACTCTTTGGTGCTCAGCTTTCTTCACAGTCCAACTCTCACATCCATACATGACCACAGGAAGAACCATAGCCTTGACTAGACGGACCTTTGTTGGCAAAGTAACATCTCTGCTTTTCAATATGCTATCTAGGTTGGTCATAACTTTCTTTCCAAGGAGTAAGCGTCTTTTAATTTCATGGCTGCAGTCACCATCTGCAGTGATTTTGGAGCCCCCCAAAATAAAGTCTGGCACTGTTTCCACTGTTTCCCCATCTATTTCCCATGAAGTGATGGGACCAGATGCCTTAAGACAACAAAAATTTGTTCTCTCAATTTTGAAAGCTAGAAGTCCAAAATGAAGGTGTTGCCAAGGCCATACTCCTTCTGAAGGTTCTAGGGAAGACGCTTTCCTAGCATCTCATGGCTCCCAGCAATCCTTGGCATTCCCTGCCCTTAGCTTTACCATTCCAGTCTCTTCCTGGATCTTCACGTGGCCTTCTTCCCTGGGTCTGGTGTGGCTTCTCCTCTTTGTACAAGGACAACAGTCGTTTGATTCAAGGTCAACCCTAAATCCAAGATGACTTAATCTCAAGATCTGTAACTAATTGCATCTGCAAAGATCTGTGTTTCAAACAAAGTCACATTCTGAGGTTCCAGATGGATATGAATGTTCAGGGATGCTTTTCAGCCACCACACTGTTAAGTACCCTTCAAGGACAACCTCCCACAGCACATATTTATTTCAAAATATCACAGTGCTGAGGTTGGGAAATGCTGCTTCAGAGAGAGGCATTTCTTCTCTGGGAAATAGGAGAATGGTCTCTACTAATCACAAAAAGGGTCTCAGAGCAGCTTCAAGTCCAGAGACCAGAGGCAGTTACTCTTATTAATCCCATTTTACAGAGGTGGAAACTGAGGTGTTCCCCAAATCAAACTGAGACCACTAGGCCAAGATCATTTAGCTACTGGGGTCACGAAGCTGTCACTAAAGACCAGAGCTGTCTGTACATGGACCCCCAAGGCTTTTCCTGCCAAAAGTGAGCTCTCAGGTACCAAAGCTCTGAAGAGAAATGTGGGCCGAGACCCCTTCTTTGTGGAGGAGCTAATTCTGTAAATCAGCAAGTGACTTGTGAGCCACTGAGTCAGACTAAGTCTACAGCAAGAAGGAGCCCCGGAATCTGGTCCATTCTTTCGTTTTACAGTTGAGGACACTGTAAAAGAACAGATGGCTGGTCCCACAGGACACATGTCCCAGAGGCGGCGGCAGGTCAGAGAGAGAACCCGGGTTCCCCCAGTTCAACCTCAGGGCCTTGGTGCTTCGCTGCAGCACCTCTCAGGGGAACCTGAGTGTAAACGGCCTGATGGCTAACTCTCCCCTCGCCGCCACCTTCTAGCTGGGCCTGGACAAGAGAAGCTGAGCTGCAGGCCCCAAGCTGGTCGGGCAGGTGTCCCGTGCGACAGAAGAGGTGAGGGCTGGGCAGTCAGCTCCCATAATTAAAAAAAGAAAAGGAAACCTGTTACTCAGGTGCTCTGAGGAAAGCGCCTCCAG
The DNA here is from genome assembly GCF_029407905.1 of Bubalus kerabau. Taxonomy (NCBI): domain Eukaryota; kingdom Metazoa; phylum Chordata; class Mammalia; order Artiodactyla; family Bovidae; genus Bubalus; species Bubalus kerabau. Next base: position 198,861,438 of record NC_073625.1, read on the forward strand.
GACCTACGTCTTCCCCAACAGCCTCTGGGCCTCCCGTCAGGGGCGGAGGCGGGGCGTGGGGGAGCAACACCCGACATCCTCTGCGCCTCACGTCACGGGCGGAGATGGGGCGTGGGGGAGTGCCACCCGACATCCTCTGCGCCTCACGTCACGGGCGGAGGCGGGGCGTGGGGGAGCAACACCCGACATCCTCTGCGCCTCAGTCACGGGCGGAGGCGGGGCGTGGGGGAGTGCCACCCGACATCCTCTGCGCCTCACGTCACGGGCGGAGGCGGGGCGTGGGGGAGTGCCACCCGACATCCTCTGCGCCTCACGTCACGGGCGGAGGCGGGGCGTGGGGGAGTGCCACCCGACATCCTCTGCGCCTCACGTCACGGGCGGAGATGGGGCGTGGGGCAGCTACGCCCAGGCCCACGGCCTCCATGAGCTCTTGTCACAGGTGGAGGCGGGGCGTGGGGGAGCGCCACCCAGGTCCACGGCCTTCCCTCAGGATGCTCCTCCCTGCCGTTGACCTTCCCTGGGCCCCGCTCAGCTCTCAGGAGGACAGGCAGGAGGGTTGTCTTCCCTCGGAACCGCCCCCCACCACACACACAGATATCCTGCACATTAACCTCAACAGCAGAGAACCTGGCTCCCGGAAGACCACAGAGAATCTGGAGGCCTTTTGGTGGTGGGGTCACCCTGTGAGGTCCACCCCAACACAGGATCTCGGAAAACCAGCCAGTTCTGTTTGGGCACAGAAGGCAGCCTGGTTTCAACTGTCAATGGTAAGGACACGCCTACGGGCCCCTCACAGAGGAGACGAGTTCAGCCCAGAGTCACAGTAAGGTAAGAAAGCCCCAGTCCGGCAGGTAGGCCTCTACAGGTAGGACGGCCATCATCGCCACATCCCCTACCCTCTCGGTTCGTTGAGACCAGCATGCCAGGTCTGAGACCCCGAAGGTCCTTCCTGGAGCGTGTAGCCCCAGACAGAACTACCAGTTGCAGCAGGAAAGCTCCAGGGCTTTCTCCAGGCTCCTCAGAAAGACACCAAGAAAGCCAGGTGAGCAGCGGCAGGATGCCTGAGGAGGCCCGGAAGGGGAAGAGCCTGTCCAAGTCCCATTCACAGTCCCTTCTTTCCTCTCTGTTTTCAGATCTGGTTCCTGGTGCAGACCCCCCAGCAGCCACCAGGACCCTCTTCAGCTGTCTCACCTCCCAGCACACGCCTCCCACTTGTGCTTGTGCCGGTTGCCCTGGAGACCTAAGTGCGGGCTTGAATGGAGTCTAACACACCCAGCGGGGAGATGGAATAGGGCCAGGTGTATTTTTAAAGCTGGTCATCACGAGAAGAGCCTCCTTCCCTGGTCACTGGGTCCCTGCTTCAGGGACTGGCTCACAAATGCAAAACGGCTAAACGCTGAGCCTCTTGCATGGCTTTAACCTACTGGGTAGTTTAAGCAGAAAGTTATCGTCTGTATTGTATTTCGGACTTCTGCCTTTTGACACACTCATGATCTCCTGGCGTGTGTAGTCACTGTGAGATTCTGGAAATAATGAGAGAAAGGCTGACACATCACACACCAGGCGCTTCTTAAAGTTCTTTGTGTTCGTAATTAGCCCACTTAATCTTCACAACTGCTCTGTGAGTGAGATCCTACTCTGAGCCCCATTTTACAGTTAGGGACACTGAGGCACATAGAGGGCGATTGGTCTGCCCAACACCACAAAGCTAAGGGAGACACAAGAGTTGAACCTAAGCAGCATGACACCAGACGCCCCACTCCTAATCAATGGGCCCTTCTGCCTCTGCAACATTCTGCCCAGACAGTCCTGATTTGGAAATCTGGCCCTGGCCCTGTGCAACCTCAGGGAAGTGTCTACACCTCTCTGAGTGTAGTTCCCCTTTTGGTAACACGGGGTTACTAATGTCTTGTGAACGTGTAATCAGAAGTCAGGTATGTAAAGAGTCTAGCAGATAAGTAGTGCTCTATGCAAGGTAGCTTTATTGCTGTTAGTGGGGCTCCCTTGGCAGCTGGACCCCAGCGCTGGTATCGCAGCAGCAGGTGCTGAGCCATAACTGCTACTGTCCAGAGGGGTGGGCGGGCAGGCAACTGCACGAGGTCCAGCAGGACCACGGCTGCTGCGTTAACGAGTCCACTGCCGTAGCTCTCAGCAATCACCAGGCTCGAGGGCTTCCAGCTCCTGCCACAAGCCCCTGGGCCTTTGCCGGAGGGCTTCTCCAGCAGTGGATGTCACCTGCGAAGCATGTCCCCAGGAGCTGGTGGGTGAGCATCCAGTCCCCTGTCTCTCTGAGGTCCCAAGAGGTCTGAGCACCAGCTGCCCCCAGCCGGAGTCTGCTTGTGACCTCCCCCAGCATCGACTGCCTTCCCTTCCCTGTCTGGATTCCCAGTGCCCTGCTGGGATCACCCGCCCAAACACACCACGTGCACCCAGATCCTTGTCTCAGGGTCAGCTCTAGAAGTGAAAGTGAAGTCACTCAAGTCATGTCTGACTCTTTGCAACACCATGGACTGTAGCCTGCCAGGCTTCTTCGTCCATGAAATTTTCCAGGCAAGAGTACTGGCATGGGTTGCCATTTCCTTCTCCAGGGTATCTCTCCTACCCAGGGATTGAACCCAGGTCTCCTGCACTGCAGGCAGACGCTTTACCCTCTGAGAGGGATCCAAATGACGATAGTATCCACATGCCTCTGATCCCGATGTCCTTAAAGAAAGTCCTCGGAAGACCCTCTACACAGTGGAAAAGGCAACTGTGGGAGAAAAACTGATTACTGGCTCCCAAAGAGGTCCAGACTCTTAATTCCCAGAACCTGTAAAGGTTACCTTAAATTACAAAAGGAACTTTGCAGGTGGGATTAAACTAGGAAATTTAGGATAGACTACCTGAGCACGCCACAGATGTAATCACAAGTGTCCTGATAAGAGAGAGGTCGAGGAAGACTGGCACAGAGGAGGGAGGCCGTGTGACCAGGGAGTGGCCATAGGAAACATGCAGGAACTCAGAGGCAAACGGGCAGCGGTCCTCAAAGCACGGCCCAGGGGCCAGCAGGATTAGCAGTACCTGGCATCTCATTAGAACTGCAAACCCCCGAGCCCTACTGCAGGCTCCCGCATCAGAACATCCGAGGGTGGGCCCAGCCGCCTGGCTTAACAAACCTTCCCAGTGACTCTGGTGCTGGCTGTAATGGTTAACCATGGCCAGACATGAGCATCACCTGGGGATCACTCACCACTCACTCTCCATGCCTGATCTTATACCCCAGAGAGTCTGATGCAATTGGTCTGTTTGGCCAGGACACTGGGTACTTACAATACATCCCAGGTGAGTCTCATGTCTCTCCGAGGAGAACCAGTGCTGCAGTATGAGAACCACTGATCCAGAATGTTAAGTTTCAAACTGAGCTTTGTAGAGTTGGGACTTCTGGAAAAATGTCAAGAGGGATAAAGAAGGAGGGAGCAAAGTCCAAAACAGCGGGATGGGGCCAGACAGGCGGCGGTAAGGAGGAAGGCAGCCCAATTGTGAGACGGGAGCGTGCAGTGGGGACTCAAGAGCCGACAGTTGTTTTGTATCAGGATGTGGGTCAGGATGGCCAGGCTGCCCTGGTTTCCAAGAGGTCTTTTTGGTTTTTAAGAGACATCAGAAATACACTTTTAGGAGCCTCCGGAGTTGGTGATGGACAGGGAAGCCTGGTGTGCTGCAGTCCATGGGGTTGCAAAGAGTTGGACACGACTGAGAGATTGAACTGAACGGGTGGCTTCATTGGTAAAGAATCTCCTGCCTGTCAGTGCAGGAGACATGGGTTCGATCCCTGATCCGGGAAGATGCCACACGCCATGGAGCAACTAAGCCTGTGTGCCACAACTATGGAGCCCATGTTCTGCAGCCACTGAAGCTCTCACACCCTAGAGCCTGTGCTCAGCAACAAGAGAAGCCACCATGATGAAAAACCCTCGTGCCAAACTAGAGAGAAGCCCCTTCTCTCCACAACCAGAGAAAAGCCCGCATGCGGCAATGAAGACCCAGCACAGCCAAGAATAAAATTACTTTTAAAACACAAGTAATTTTTTAAAATTGTTAAGTAACTTGATTTTTAAATGTTAGCAAACAAGGCAACTAAAAAATTTTTATCTCTCTCTTTTTTTTTATTGGTACTGCAACACAAAGGCTGGGTACAGAGCCACATGAAGACTGGACGTGGTCCTCGGGCAGCTGGTTTGCTGCAGGGGTCTTTCATTCACCCCTTGGGCCCAGGAGACTAGTCTTCTTAGGATGACACCAGGAACTCCGCGGAAAGAAAGTATTTTTCTGCTCACTGCTGCATCCCAGCTCCAGGTATAGAGTTGGGCCTTATTTAGTGTTTATTGAATGAATACATTTAAATGTATTGTTTTATAGCAATCCTGTGAGATTATTGTACCCACTTTACAGATGAGGAAATCGGGACTCATACCACAATTATTATGTGAACATCCAACAATCACACAAGATTCAAACTCAAGACCCCCTCAGGAGGGACAACTGTGAAGAGCAAATACACTTGCAGCTGTGAAAAAGTCTGGCAAAAGAAGGGTCTGGGGTGCTTGGTACCAGTTATAAGAGCAATGAGAGCGAGCAGCAGTTACCATGTGAACCGCATTTCAGGAAGACTGGTCACCTGCCTACATGGTGACTCATTCTGTGTCACAGGGATTTCTGTTCCTCCTGGAGCTGTCGTTTTTGTATGGTTGTGGGTCTGAGGGGACTTCCCAGGTGGTGCTATCGGTAAAGAACCCGTCTGCCAGTGCAGGAGATGCAGGAGGTGTGGGTTCCATCCCTGGGTTGGGAAGATCCCCTGGAGAAGGGAATGGCAACCCACTCAGATAATTCTTGCCTGGAGAATCCCACAGACAGAGGAGCCCGGTGGGCTACAGTCCATGGGGTCACAAAGAGTTGGACATGACTGAAGTGACTTAGTGTGCATGCATGTGCGTGGGTCTGCGGAAAGCAGGCTTGGGTAGGGTGAATGACAGTGTCAGACTTGACCCAGCTAACCTGAAGAGGAAGTCGTCATCTTTCACTCCCACTTCTCTCTGAGCTGAGAGGCATCTACTGCTTTATTAGGAGGCTTAGGGTGGGGCGAAGTGGGCAAGCTGGGACCCCTGGAGGGCCCTCTAATTTAAGAACCCTCTCTGATTATATTATCCAGAGGAAATATGGGGAGCTAAATCGGAGGAGACGGCTGGGAAGTACATTACAGAACATTAAACAACAGTCGACCAGCTTCAGACACAAATAAATGGCCTGTAATCTACTGCCAAGAACACAATCGGTCCCGAGCGGTGGCCTGGCTGGCTTCCAGGTAGGGGAGTACAGGGCTGGACACCAGTCCTATAGGCCACGAAATCCTGCCCTGGTACCGTCCCAGCACCCACAGGAGAAGACTGAGGCAGCCAGACAAACCTCACAAGTGTCCCCGTGACCTCACTCTTCAGGACTGGATGTGGGCCCTCTCCTCTCCATCTTGTCCTGAACCCTGGACCCAAGCATCACCTGGTGAGCTCCTGCCTGCTTGAGAAATCCTGTGATGCAGAAGGGAAGCCACACATGTCTCTGGGCAGAGCTGACTGGTTCACACCCTGGAGAGAATGTCTGTGAAATGCTGGTGCTCTGGCTCCAGGAAGCCTCATCCCCCACATGCCCTGGTTGATGCCCACCTGACCAAAGCACACTTTGGCTTAGAACTTTAACTCCCCTTATAGCACAAATGGGCTTCCCAGGGGATGCTAATGGTAAAGAACCCTCCTGCCAATGCAGAAGATATAAGAGACACAAGTTTGATCCCTGAGTCAGGGAAATCCCCTGGAAGAGGGCATGGCAACCCACTCCAGTGTTCTTGCCTGGAGAATCCCATGGACAGAGAAGCCTGATGGGCTGCAGTCCATAGGTCAAAAAGAGATGGACGTGACTGTAGTGACTTAGTACACACACACACACACACACACGACACACATACCTCTAAAGAAAGATAAACCTGTTCCCTGGCAAGTCATTCACACTTTAGTATGAATTCATCATGTCAATCTTTTGCTAAAGGCACTGATAATCCTGAGGAGAAGGTGAGAAAGTTTGGAGAATACAGAGCTGGAACTGGATTTTTGGAGGCTGGGGTATACATAGGACTTTAAAAGCTAGTATCACTGTCTATCCATGGCCATAGCAGATTTGGCCTATGTTGGTAAGAGCCCTGGAATTAGAGTCAGTGGATAGGTTCCAGGCTCCAGCTCTCCCAACACCAGCTGTGCCATCTTGGGTGGTCACTTAACCTCTCTGAGCCTTCATTGCTCCTGCTGAAAAGCAGGAATGAGACCACACCCATCCCAGATGCTGTGAGAGTTGCAGAGATTGAAGTGTGTGACAGGCCTGTCCTCCTATAAATATCACCATCCTTGAGTCTGTGCCACCACATTCTAGAAACTGCACAATGACAGAGCCACGTCTGTGGATGGACCCTTGGGCTGAGTGAGTGCACAGACCACCGTGATTCCAGCTGGGCCCGCCAGACCCAAGCCAGATCAGCTGACCCTTAGCTGACCCACAGACACATGCGCTTCAACAATAAACAACTGTTGCTCAGCCACTGCGTGTTATGGTGGTTTATCACCCAGCAAGGATTGAAATGATACACCAGAAGTTAGGGCTTCTGACACTTTCTATTTTAGGGCCACGTTCAGTAGAAGTTAATATACCTGACACGTCTCTGCCTTCTTAAGCAAAATAAAGCGAACACAATTTTCACAATCTTCACTGGGTCATTCACGTTCATCACAGTGCCAACCAGTCAGCGAGCTACAAGTCGATGGTGCCTTTGCAGACAACATGCAGAACAGAGGCTCTAGAAATAATTCCAACCTGCTGTCCTTTTTGATCAAAAGGATTATTCCCTTGGTTCTTTACCCTTTCTCTGGTGATCTGTTGTGTCAGCTGTCTCTGTGTTTGTGTCGTCACTGTGTCTGTTTAAAGTAGCGGCCCCTGTTAGACCCTAGTCTACGGTGCTCAGCTACCTCACCACGCCCGAGAAGCCTGCCCTCCCAGCCTTCTGAGTGCTCCCAGGCTTGCAGTGGGGCCTGAGCTCATCTCCGGGCATCCGACGCGGGTGCTGCAGCACTGGAACGGCTATCATTGGTTGCAGCCTCTTGGATGCCGTTTGCTCCCTTCCTGGGCCTCTCGGGGACCCGGCAGTGGGGCTGCCAGGCCCTGACCATCTGCTTCAGAGCTGTGCTGTGTCTGGGGGTGCTGGAGGCCAGTCTTTCCTGAAGAGAGTGAAGGAAAGGACCAGGCTTCCTCCATCTTGGCCCGCCTCTCCCCGGCCCGGCTTGTCTCGTGCCCCGCATGGCACTGAGCACAGAGCCTGAGCACACAGCAGGCACCCCCTGAGCTACGGCGGGCGGAGTGAAAGGGCTTCCTGGTGGCACTTCTCACTGTGTGCACAGGGCTGGGCTTCTTCAGAAGAGTGAGCTTCTGGATACAGACTGTTTCACATCAGATTGCTGGAAAAATGTTTTCAAAAAGTTAAAGTTCTCCTGTGTTTAAGGAACAAGTTCCCATTTCTGAACTGTGCTCTCTGGTGACCTGATGACAGGGACAAGGCAGAGTGACTCCATGGGAGGAAGAAGATGTTCTTTTGTTCCGTTGAGCTGACACCTCAATGACTTTCCCTAGAGCAACCCCCGTCATTTTACCAAATGTCCAAAGACCACCAGAAGATCTGGATTTAGCAGCTCACGACGAAGGGCCTCTGGATGGGTGGGCTAACTCTTCTTAGTTCCCAGTTCTTCACTCAACCAGGGGCTGATACCTACGACTGCATCGGGGGCTCCCTTGCCCCGGCTTCCAGTTGGGCTTGGCCCAGGGGAGGCACTGCCAGTAGGTGGTTGGGTTGGAGGAATGGGTTGGAGTGGTCTGGGGATGCTGTCCGCTTTGGGTCCCTCTTTAACAAAAGCTCCTGCTCAGCAACTCCTCCTCTAAGTCCCAACTCTCCCGGGATCCAGTTCCCGCTTCTCCCTCAAGCACAGGGTGGGAAAGGCTCCTGGAGTTGCTAATTTTCAGCCTCCCTTCTGGGCTCCCTTACGCCCACCCACACCTCTGAATGCTGTCCCCTCATTCAAGTCTCAGTCCCTTGGTCTTCCACCATTACCCTGACTGAGCAGTCTGTACCAGGTCTCACGTAAGAGATGTCTAAGCCATGCTGAGCCTCTCTTGAGGGCCAGGAGTTCAAAAACACCCCAAGGTTCTCTTCTCTCCAGCTTTTGGAACTTGTTAGCCACTTTGGCTGCCTCTAAATTAAGTCATGCGAAAGCAAGGCAGACTCCAGCCTACAGGTGAGAAGAGTTTTCACTCCCTCATTGACTCATCCAGTCACCAAATAGTTATTGGACACCTCCCCGCTATTTCCCTGGGGAATTAGGAGTAGTGGCCAAGATTGTGTAGTGCCTGCCCACCTGGTGCTCACAGTCTAATGCCAACCACCTCCCAGGAGCCAGAGAGCACCTCCCCCCAACACCCCAGATCAGGGCTGGAACCACAAGACTGAGTTTCCTCGAGTCCTGAGACTTCAGCAGATTCTCAAAGGAGCAAGCTAGGTTGAGAACCGCCAAACAGACCAAAGGAACCATGGCCCTTCACACCTGACTTGGGGAGTAAAGACCTTCTCACTCCCAGAAGCCCTGCGCTCTCCGCTTGAATGGGGGGAGAGGGTGAAGACACACACCCATGGCAGCCTGGCCATCTGCCGTTTCCTGCCCCCCAACATTCTCCACCAGCTCCCATCCCCTCCTCTAGCTCCCCTGCGTGTTTATAATTCGCCCCACGCCCTTCTCTGAGCCCTTCGCTAGGGGCCCACAAGCGTTGGCAGCTCAGTATGTCAGCGGAGCGTTGTTATGAATCGACGGGGCTGGGCACTGGGAGGGAGCCATGTCCTGCCTCCGGGGAGCCTGCATCCAGCAAAGCGAGGGACAGGGCAATTCCTGCCTCAATTCGGACATGTCTGAGACTCGCGTTGGAGGCCTTACAGAAACAGCTTTCTCTGCAAAGAGTCAAGGGTGACTGAGGTGAGCTGAGGGGGGAGGTGAGGGTCCAGGCTGTCAAGCCTGGGGTGTGTCCTCAGGAAACATCTGAGTTTCCTCAGAAAGGTTGACACAGGCCAGCCAGTAACCCAATACTTCCCCTGTCCAGGGTTGGGCAGGACAAGGGCACCAGCCTGGAGCCCTCTGGAGAAGTTGTCGGGCTGCGGGCTCAGAGAGCCCCCTTGACCACCCAGCGCTTCAGGTGTCCACTCTGCGGCCCCGTCCCCCTCTCCCTGAGAAGCCCCCTTCAGGGAGAAAGTTTGACGGGAAAGGAGACAGCACTGGAGAGACTGGAGACCTGGTCCCAAGGTTGCAGGGGCCCCGAGACCCCCAAGAGAACCAGTGGGACACCCCTCACGGCAGGCCAGCCTGCAGGACAGCGGGCCCCTGTGGGCCGAGCGCCCCCCGCCCCAGGGAACGGGGTCAGGGGTGCATTGATGGCAACGTCTGGACTCACTTCCCTCACTTGCACATCTGTCTCTGTGACGCTCCCCATGATTCCTGACCAAAACGCCATCCCGCGGCAAGTGAAGCAGTCTGTTCAGGGGTCCCGGGCTCTGAGCAGCTGCTGGGGACAGGCACAGAAGGGGTGTTCCCACAAGGACAGCCAGCCACGACCCCAGGCCGCTCCCAGCCAGCCCCCCTCCAGCCCGAGGCGCCGCGGCCAGGCCTCCTCCCTCCCGGGCCGGGGACTACGGAGGGGAGACGGGGCGGTCGTGGCCCCGCTTTACCTGCTGAAATCGGGAGCACGCTGGTGAGGAAAGTGGGCTGAGACACAATGAAGCGGAAGAAAAGCTGAAGATAAATTCCCAGAGTCACTGGATGCAGGACAAGCATGCTGGCTGCGGTCTGGAAAGTGTCAAGTTCTCAAAGCAGGGCTGCAGGGAGCCTGGCTTATCTCTGCTTTGTCTTCCTCTTGCATTGGCCTCTCTCTCTCTGCCTCTCTCTCTCTCCTTCTCTGCCTCTCTCTCTCTCTCCCTCCGTCTCCCTCCCCTCTCTCCTTTCCCCATGCCTTTACCAAGAAAGAATGCCAACCATTTCCCACTAAACCTCCTCCGTACTACACAGGGTTATATTTATCTTAACCCGGGATCAAATGCCCATGTTAAAATTAAGATATCTGAATTTTCTTTTCTGCAGACTATGGAAAGAGGCCACTGAAGAAGTGACTTAAAAAAAAAAAAAAAGGGCAGTAAAATCTCAAATGTCCCCTAGAAGTGGTCCTCAAGGGCAGACAGACTTCTTGATTGATCATCCACCAGCGCCTGCCCCCTCCCAAGCAAGGTGCTCTGCAGATCCCAGAGTCAACTCAGACTCTCAGGATTCAAACTGAATTCCATGGAGACAAAGCCTTCTGCTGTCAGCCTGTGACACTTTGACCCACTGGGGGACAAATGTTATGTTGACCGTGGATTTTTTTCTTTAATTATCCAATAAAAAGTGGCGGGGTGGGGGGAGGGTTTGTGATGGTGGTAGTGGTGAATTTATATTTTCCAAAACAGCTTTCTTTCTCCATTAAAAAGTGCTTATTTTCTCTCTACTATTTCTAACCTTTTTTTAAAAAAAAGAATTTGTAACCTTTTATCTATGCAAAGCAATGAGTGGATTCTAAAGCAAATGATTATTGATCATAGTGCATTAGGGAAATAACATCACTGACTTGACTTTGGCTAAGCAAAATTCTTCAAATAAAATGTCACATCCTTCAATGAATCCTCTTATGAGCTTATAGAGACTGTTAAAGAGATCTTTAGGTCTCTCTATATAAATAATTAAAATAATAATCCACAGAGATGCTCATTTTGCTTTAATCTACATAACATACCCCCAGTCCCTCATGGGAACTAATTCACACCCTGAGAAAACCATAATACAAAAAGACACGTGTATCCCAATGTTCTTTGCAGCACTATTTACAATAGCCAGGACATGGAAGCAAACTAAATGTCCATTGACAGATGCATGTAGAAAGAAGTCGTGGTACATATATGCAATGGAATATTAGTCATAAAGAGGAGCAAAATTGGGTCATTTGTAGAGATGTGGAGGGACCTAGAGTCTGTCATACAGAGTGAAGCAAGTCAGAAAGAGAAAAGCAAGTACCGTACATGAATGCATATATGTGGAATCTAGAAAAACGGTACGGATGAACATACATGCAGGGCAGGGATAGAGGTGCTGATGTAGGGAGCACACACATGGACACAGAAGGGGAAGGAGGGGGCAGGACAAATGGAGAGAGTAGCACTGACATGTACACGCTGCCAAGTGTGAAACAGGCGGCTAGTGGGAAGCCGCTGTGCAACACAGGGAGCTCAGCCTGGCGCTGTGACGACCTAGAGGGGATGTGGCGGTGGGAGGCTCGAGGGGAACGGGATGAACTTTGCACAGAGCTGATTCACACTGAGGCACAGCGGAAACTAGCACCACATTGTAAAGTGACTTTACTCTGTAGAAAAAGAAAAAAATAAAAATAAAAACCTCCTGACTCTGGGGTGCTGTAGCTGAGCTCAGGAAGAGCAGGACGGGGAGAGGCGATGCCCACAGCTCCGGGTCCAGGGGGCTGTAGCTCTGCTGTGTCTGGTGACAAACTGCCTGATGTCTCTGAGCCTCACTTTTCTCCTTAACGGCCTGTTGGAAAGGTTGCATGAGGTGGCACGGGCTGAGTCATACACGGATTGAAGGTTATGTATAGAGAGAACAGAAATGAAGCCTGAGGAGCCGCGGCGGACAGGCGGCTGACCTGGCCACCCGCAGCCTCCCCCATCCCTGCGGGGCATGTCCCTCTCCCCCACAGGAGGTGGGGGCCTGTTTCCCCTCCTGTCGAGTCTGGGCCGGCCTTGCGGCAAGCTCTGACCCTCAGAACGTGGCTGAAGTGATACTGCCATTTCTGGGCCTGGCCTTAACAGGCCTGGCAGCTTTGGCTTTTGCCTCTTCTTGGAAAACAGCTACCACATTCAAAAGTCTGGACTACTGACTACGCCACAAGAAGAGGGAAGCTGCTGGGACTGGCCATCTGGCCATCTCATTCAAGGCCCTCGACAGGAGAGTGAGGTCAGTTTGGATCATCTAGGCTCATTCAGGTCCCCAGATGATGGCAGTCACAGAAGGGCCCAGGTGAAACCAGCTAAAGAACTACACAGGTGGACCCAGCCCAGACGACAGAGTCAGGAGCAAGCAAGCAGCCTGCTGATCTGCCTTCAGTGTCCCAAAACCACTAGGTTTTCAGATGATTTGTTACGGCAGCAATAGCTAACTAATAGACAATTTAGGAGAAAAGTATGCAGAATATACTCAAGTTACATTCAAAATTAACAACAGCACAGCTTAGAGAAAGGGGTACCCCATGTCACTGTTCCCAAAATGTTTAACAGAAGGATCATGATTTTTGGCCAAGTCCAGCCAGGAAATTCTCATGCTCGTTTGCATAACTCTGGAAGCCTCCAGCCCCAGCAGCGGGCTTTGGGTGCCTTGCAGAAGGTGTGGGCTACGTGAGGGGAAGGTAATTTTTCAGTCAGTTGGTGCCAGAACCTGGACTTTCACCATCCAGTGCTGATTCCTCCTCTGAGAAGCCAGAGGGTGCTCCTCTCAGCACCCAGATCTCACTACTGCCCATTTAGTTGCCACAGATTCTGTTACTACGTCCTGCCCGTGACAACGGCCGGTATAGTGTCCGAACTGCTTCTCCTCCACCATGCGTTGCTGTTTAATCTGTGTGAATGTCCCCGAGGGCTTCCCTGGTGGCGTAGTGGTGAAGAATCTGCCAGCCAATGCAGAAGACACAGGAGATGGGGGTTTGATCCCTAGGTTGGGAAGGTCCCCTGAGGTAGGAAACGGCAACCTGCCCCGTTTCCTTGCCTGGAAAATCCCACAGACAGTGATCCCTGGAGGGCTACCGTCTGTGGGATCTCAGAGAGTCGGACATGACTGAGTGACTGAGCTCGTGCGCGCGCGCGCGCACACACACACACACACACACACACACACAATTGTCCCTAAAGATAGGGGACTGTTTAAGAGCTCTGTGCAACCCCCTCAGCTCCCAGAACAATTCCCGTGTCAGTTAATGTGGTCCGATCACACCATTGTAAGATGAAAAGGAAGTAGGAAATGGTAATGTAACCTTACGCTCCAGCCATGCTGAGCGGCTGGAGCTTCCCAGCAGCCCTTGTCTGCACACATGCAGCTGTGGACCAGGGCCTGGTCCAGGGAGAGCTGGGGCCAGTGTGGGGCGTGTGGACCTCGGCCTGCACGCAGGAGGCTGGGTATGCACTCAGGCCACACAGGGGAAGTCACTGCTCATCTAAATATGCAACTGAGACCTCCACCCTCTGGGCAGGCCCCAGCACAGAGGCATTTATAGGCCCCCTGCTGCTGCTGCTGCTGCTGCTAAGTCACTTCAGTCATGTCCGACTCTGTGGGACTCCATAGACGGCAGCCCACCAGGCTCCCCCGTCCCTGGGATTCTCCAGGCAAGAACACTGGAGTGGGTTGCCATTTCCTTCTCCAATGCATGAAAGTGAAAAGTGAAAATAAAGTCGCTCAGTCGTGTCCGACTCTTCGTGACCCCATGGACTGCAGCCCACCAGGCTCCTCCATCCATGGGATTTTCCAGGCAAGAGTACTGGAGTGGGGTGCCAATAGGCCCCCAATATTTATTAAACCATGTTTTGTAAATTTCCACTTCCTCTGGACCAGGTATTTTATGAGCCTGTTTCATATGAGGTTACTCTAACTGACCGAGGAAGAAATTATCATCTCTCTTGAAACTCTTCTGGAAGGGCTCTGAATCTTTCAGAATCTAATAACACAGGCTATTACATTTCTCTAGAAGGAAATGATCTGAGGTTTGTGAAAGGCTGACACCAATAAAGCCAATCAAAGTTAGAGCCTTCCTTCCCAGACCCTGGAGGTAGGGGTGCGCACTGAGGGGCAATGTGAGAGTACCCATCACTTAGCACTGAACAGACACGTGCCCTTTCACTCAGAGATTCCACAGAAATACTCATGCCACTGCCCAGTGGTTCAGATGCAGGGATATTCATCATAGCCTCAGATGCGAAACAGACTTTCCCTCCTTTCAGTGAAACATTATACAGACATCACAAAGAATAAGGTTTGTTCTTGTTTAGTCACTCTGCCGACCCTTGGTGACCCCAAGGAGTGTAGTGTGCCAGGCTCCCTGTCCTTCACCATGTCCTGGAATCTGCTCAAACTCATGTCCATTAAGTCAGTAATCCTATCCCACCATCTTATCCTCTGTCGCCCCCTTCTCCTCTTGCCCTCAATCTTTCCCAGCATCAGGGTCTTTTCCAATGAGTCAGCTCTTCACATCAGGTGGCCCAAGTACTGGAGCTTCAGCTTCAGCATCAGTCCTTCCAATGAGTATTCAGGGCTGATCTCCTTTAGGATGGACTGGCTGGATCTCCCTGTTGTCCAAGGGACTCTCAGTGTCTTCTCCAGCATCACAACTTGAAAGCATCACTTATTCGGCTCTCAGCCTTTATGGTCCAACTCTCACATCCATACCTAACTACTGGAAAAGCCATAGCTTTGACTAGACGGACCTTTGTCAGAAATGTGATGTCTCTGCTTTTTAATATGTATCTAGGTTGGTCATCGGAGAAGGCAATGGCACCCCACTCCAGTACTCTTGCCTGGAAAATCCCATGGACGGAGGAGCCTGGTGGGCTGCAGTCTATGGGGTCGCTAAGAGTTGAACATGACTGAGTGACTTCACTTTCACTTTTCACTTCCCTGCATTGGAGAAGGAAATGGCAACCCACTCCAGTGTTCTTGCCTGGAGAATCCCAGGGACAGGGGAGCCTGGTGGGCTGCCATCTATGGGGTTGCAGAGAGTCGGACACGACTGAAGTGACCTAGCAGCAGCAGCAGGTTGGTCGTAGCTTTTCTTCCAAGGAGCAAGCATCTTTTAATTTCATGACTGCAGTCATCCTCCACAGTGGTTTTGGAGCTCAAGAAAAGAAAATCTATCACTGCTTCCACTTTTCCCCCTTCTATTTGCCATGAAGTGATACGACCATATGCCATAATCTTTGTTTTTTGAATGCTGAGTTTTAAGCTAGTTTTTTTCACTCTCCTCTTTCACCCTCATCAAGAGGCTTTTTTTACGTTCCTTTTCACTTTCTGCCATTAGAGTGGTATCATCTGCATTTCTGAGGTAGTTGATATTTCTCCTGGCAATCTCAATTCCAGTTTGTGAGTCATCCAGTCCCGAATTTTGCATGATGCACATTGCATATAAGTTAAATGATTAGAGTGACAATATACAGCCTTGACAAACTCCTTTTCCAATTCTGTACCAGTCCGTTGCTTCATGTCCAGTTGTAACTGCTGCTTCTTGTCCTGCATACAGGTTTCTCAGAAGACAGGTAAGATGGTCTGGTATTCCCATCTCTTGAAGATTTATCACAGTTTGTTGTGATCCACACAGTGAAAGGCTGTCAAAGAAGCACAAGTAGATGTTTTTCTGAAATTCTCTTGCTTTCTCTATGATCCAATGAATGTTGCCAATTTGATCTCTGGTTCTGCTTTTTCTAAATTCAGATTGTACATTTGGAAGCTCTTAGTTAACAAACTGCTGAAGCCTAGTTTGAAGGATTTTGCTCATTACCTTGCTAGCATGTAAAATGAGGGCAATTGTGCGGTAGTTGGAACATTCTTTGGCATTGTCTCTGCAGCAAATGATGCTGGAAAATTGGTATTCGATATGCAAAACAAACAAAAATTAATCCTAACCCTTTCATTATGTGCGTGCATGCTGAGTCGTTTCAGTCGTGTCCAATTCTTTGCGACCCCATTGACTGTGGTCTGCCAAGGCTCCTCTGTCCACAGGATTCTCCAGACAAGAATACTGGAGTGGGTTGCCATGCCCTCCTCCAGGGGATCTTCCTGACCCAGGGATTGAACCCGGGTCTCTTGCATTGCAGGCGGATTCTTTACCCACTGAGCTACCTTGGAAGCCCAACCCTTACATCACCCCCTACAAAAAAATTAGCTCAAAGTAAACTATAGACCTAAAGGTAAGAGATAAAATCATTACACTTTTAGAAGAAAATAAAAGAAAATCTAAGTGACGTTGGGTTAGGCAAAAACTTCTCTTTTTAAATTAAAAAATATTTAATAAAATTCTGTATATTTAAGGTTTAACAACATGATTCTTTGGATGTACATATACATTGTGAAATAATTAGTCAAGCTGATTAACATATTCATTACCTCACATGTTTGTTTGCTCTTTTTTTCCTAATGAGAACACCTAAGAAGCACTCTCTTAGGGACTTGCCTGGTGGTCCAGTGATGAGATCCCACCCTTCACTGCAGAGGGCACAGGTTCAGTGATCCTTGGCTGGGGAACTAGGATCCTGAAGTCATGCAGTGTGGCCAAAAAAAGGAGTACTCTCTTAGAAAATTTGAAGTATACAAAACAATATTATTAACTATAGTCACTATGCTGACCATTAGACCTCTAGAATTTATTTATCCTACTTAACTCAAACTTTGTACCTTTTGATCAACATTTTTCCATTCACCTCCTCACCTCTATTAACCATCCATGCTTCTATGGAAAAAAAATATTTCTTAAGGACAGAAAAAGCACAAACAATGAAAGGAAAAAAAAATCTTCACTGGACTCATCAAAACAGTAAAACTTCTGTTCTTTGAAAGACAATGTTAAATTGAAAAGATAAGCCAAAAGCTAGACAAAAATACTTGCAAGACACATACAAGGGACTTATATTCAAAATACACAAGTAACTTTTACAACTCAATAATAATGAAACAACCCAACCAAAATAAATGAGCAAAAGGTGTGAGTATGAATGGACACTTTACCAAAGAAGAAACATGAATGGCAAACAGGTACATGGAAATACAGCATCATTAGGCATTCAGTTCAGTTCAGTCGCTCAGTCGTGTCTGACTCTTTGCAACCCCATGAATTGCAGCACACCAGGCCTCCCTGTCCATCATCAACTCCTGGAGTTTACCCAAACTCATGTCTATTGAGTCGGTGATGCCATCCAACCATCTCATCCTCTGTTGTCCCCTTCTCCTCCCGCCCTCAATCTTTCCCAGCATCAGGGGCTTTTCCAATGAGTCAGTTCTTAACATCAGGTGGCCAACATGTTGGAGTTTCAGCTTCAACATCAGTCCCTCCAATGAATATTCAGGGCTGATCTCCTTTAGAATGGACTGGTTGGATCTCCTTGCAGTCCAAGGGACTCTCAAGAGTCTTCTCCAACAGCACAATCATATATAAATAACACCTTAATCTTCTTATACCTGTTATACCTTTTAAACCTTATACAAATGATATTTGTAATAGTGGATATTTTTACAGTGAGCATTCTTTCATCTGTAATTTAAAAATAAGAGGACTTCTAATTTTTTCTGAAATCAAATTCTCAGCAGCCTTAGGAGTACAGCAGAAGGAAGAAAGGGAAGAGGTGTCTTTCCTGCAGGTCTGAGGTCCCACAAGTCCCTGCTGACCTGTGGAGCGGGGCAGACAGACCGTTATTGTTTGGTCCTGGCAGAGAAGAGAGCTGTGAGCCTGGTTTTTCTGGTCCAGAATGGAGGCTGATTCAGGGACACTGAGCCCTGGCTACCTCCTCACGGCTGCTGGCAGCTGCGTCAGAGGAGGCACACAAGATGGGGCAGCTGGGAGGCCAGAGAGAGGCCGTGCTCGCAGCTCTGCTGGAGCCGTCGGGCAGTGGAGCACTGGGCTGGCACGCTCCTAAGGGCCCAGGCCCCAGCCCGCTGGTCCTCCTGCAGGGCAGGAAGGAGCTGTCCTCACTGTCGGGGAGAGACTTGCCCTGGGTCCCCGGGAGTGCTATCACAACAGCGACGATAATCTCACTCAACGCAGCTTTTCCAAAAGTGTGCTGGAGGTGCACCCATTCTAACCCACTTTTTAAAAAGCAGAGGGGTTTAGTAAGTCGAGACATGCGGCCTCTTGTAGGTCTCTCTCGGTAGCATACCAAAGCCCCTGGGAAGTTCTCCTAAAAAAACATTTGGCACAAAATCTCTTTTAATTTAATTCCTATTATTTAATCCTCCTCCCTTTTCTTTCCCCCCCCCCCAAACATTAAACTTTTAATTTTGTTTTGGAGTATGAAAGTGAAGTCACTCAGTCGTGTCCGACTCTTTGCAACCCCACGGACTGTAGCCTACCAGGCTCCTCTGTCCATGGGATTTTCCAGGCAATAGTACTGGAGGGGATTGCCGTTTCCTTCTCCAGGGGATCTTCCTGACCCAGGGATCGAACCCAGGGTCTCCCACATGGTAGACAGACACTGTACCATCTGAGCCACCAGGGAAGTTTTGGAGTCTCGCTGATGAATAACGTGGTGGTTGTTGAGATGAGCAGTGAAGTGACTTAGCCATACATGCACAGGAATCCATCTCTCCCCCGAACTCTTGTTCTTTTTTTGAAAGTATTATTTCGCTGCATCAGGGCTTAGTTGCTGCATGAGGGATCTTATTCCCTAACCAGGGACTGAACCCAGACCCACTGCACTGGGAGACTGGCGTCTTGGCCACTGAACCACTTGGGAAGCCCCAGTCCCCTTCTTTTCTTACGTTTTATACAATAAACATGTCATTGGTGTGCTAAATAAATAATTACCATGTAGGGCTTTACTTTCTAATGTTTTTTAACAGTTTATTTTTTTTCCATTTGCAGTGCACCAGGGAGGCAGCAGGACTAGATTTATAATAATTCCCGTATTACAGATGAGAAAACTGAGGCTTATGCGAGGCTCCAGGGACAGCAGCAGAGGTTCAGGCCACGTTCCGGCAGCCAGAGCCATCTCTGACGAGCCTGGACCAGACCCCTCGCGCCGCCTCGAGAGCCAGAAGCCAGTTTGTGCTCTGGGGCCTCAAGCCAGCCTGCTCCCCAAGGGAGTATCAACCAGCCTCGTCTCTACCTGACGCCAGACTCAGACGCGCTGTGGGTCCCAGAGCCGTTCAGCTGTGAAGAGGGGATGCCTCGTCATTGGTGGGGAAACAGGAAAGTCACAGCTTCAAGACAAGAAGTCAGGAGGGGGTAGAGATGCCGGAGGAGGCCCCCCGGTGATCTGTGACAAGCGAGGATGGATGGTTCTGAACTGATGGCCACAGGCCAGGAAAACATCCTGACTCCTGGGCAGAGCCAGCTTCCTGACTTAAGTTATTTCAACAATTATAGAAATAAAGAGCACAAAACCATTGCTAAGCCACCAAAGCATCTCAGCATACTCAACCCCACTCTCACAGGTGGGGTGGTGTGAGGACCCCAGGTTTCCCAGAGGGTGAACCCTAGAACACAGCTGACCTTCACTTTCTTCTTTTCTAGCCAGGCCAAACTATGTTCCCCATTTACTGTTTGTACTTGCCGCATGCTCATTCTGTATTCGCTGGGAGAACGTCCCCCCCTCACCCCATCGCCTCCGCCTACCTCTCCCTGCCACCCCACCCCATCACCCCCACCATCCCACCCTGGATGCCGGAAGACTGAATGGGGTGAGGAAGACGTTGCCTCAGTTTGAGCTGGCCCAGGGTAAAGCCAAGGCCTCCGTCTGGAAGCTTGGATCTAGTCTCCATGCAGCTGGAGGCAGAGGTCGCTGGCCACCCTGGAGCAGGATGACTCCTAACGCACTGCTGGGCCAGGGCCGCCCAGGACTCCACAGGGAGGGCGGGGGCAGGGCCCCAGCTCTGTGTCATTACCTCATACCTTACCCAGCCATGGGAAGCGGATCTAGGCCAATGCGAGCAGTAGCAGCAGCTGCTGAGGGACATCCTAGAACCAGGCTTCTGGTGGCTCAGAGGGAAAAGCGTCTGCCTGCAATGTGGGAGACCTGGGCTCAGTCCCTGGGCCAGGGAGTCCCCCTGGAGAAGGAAATGGCAACCCACTCCAGTATTCTTGCCTGGGAAATCCCATGGACGGAGGAGCCTGGTGGGCTACAGTCCATGGGGTTGCAAAAAGTCAGACATGACTGAGCAACTTCACTGTCAACCTCAGGGGAGAAGACACATGGGCACAGTAGCCCCGTGCTGTGTTCAACAAGGCCCTGTGGTCCCTGCAACCAGGAGGTTCCCCATCCTGCCGGCTGTCTGGGAACAGACTGTACAAACTCAGGATGGGCAATATTTAATCCTTTCCTTAAAATACTGCTAATTCTAAGTCACTTCAGTCGTGTCCGACTCTTAGCGACCCCATGGACTGCAGCCTACCAGGCTCCTCCGTCCATGGGATTTTCCAGGCAAGAGTACTGGAGTGGGGTGCCATTGCCTTCTCCATCCTTAAAATATTAAACTGCTTTAAAAACAGCCACAGCAAAATGACTATATCCACAAGGCCCAAATATATACCTACGGAAGCTGGGTTAAGAGAACAGGTGATT
Source organism: Bubalus kerabau (assembly GCF_029407905.1). Classification (NCBI taxonomy): domain Eukaryota; kingdom Metazoa; phylum Chordata; class Mammalia; order Artiodactyla; family Bovidae; genus Bubalus; species Bubalus kerabau. The sequence continues at coordinate 198,881,944 of NC_073625.1, forward strand.
TTTCTTTTTTAAGGACTAGAGAGAGCAAAGAAAAAATGCTCCCTGTGGTTACCGTGGATTATGTGATAACTGGTTTCCTTATATACAGAGTTTTGCAAACACACATGTGTCCTTAGGAAATGGATGGACAAGGCTAAATTGCAGAAGATGGAAATGGAAAAAAAAAAAGGAAGGCAAGAAAGAGATTCATTCATTCAGCTAGTTCCTGCTGTGTCCCATGCAAAAATCTAAGAGTTGGGGGTTTAGTGCGAACTGAATCTATAAAATTGTTCACCCTCGGGAAATCGCTTTCTAGTGAAGCTGTCAGGGCAGACAAGAAGCACAGTCCAGGCATGAACCAGACATTCGGACTAATACATACTGGAGAGAGAGAACTAATCAGGGTGGGCCTCGCCGAGGAGGTGACAGCTTGGCAAAGAGACCTGAGGGGACATGGTGTTTGTTTCAGGAGCAGAAAGGAGGCCCCTGCGGCTGGAGTAGAGTAAGCAGGGGTGGGTGAGGGAGAAAGCCTGGGCGAAGGCACGGGGTCAGGTCATCAGAGTCTGGCTTTAAGATGGAAGCCAGTGGAGGGTTTGAAGACAGGAGATAGAGGCAAGCGCTGACTCGCGTGGTAATGGGAGCACCCTGGCTTAGAAACGGTAAGAAACAGACTCGGAAATGGATGTGGGTGTGCAGGGGGCCCCTGAGGAGGGTCGGGAAGGTGGAGATGAGAGGACGTGAATCACCGCCAGGCTGGGCGTGTCTCTAAGCTGGAGCGGGGCTGCGCCAGTGGACGCCCGGCCGCCGCCTCCTCCTCACCACGCGCCGCGGCTGCGCTCCGCCCAGCCTGCCCCTCGCCCCTCTGGACCTCTCTGTCCTTTTCGTGAAACACTGGCCCTGAGACAGGCCTGGTCCCCGGGACCCTTTGCTGCGGTGCTCACACCTGGACACACCTCTCCTCAAGCAACAAAACACAAAGGAATGACATGGGACTAAACCAGCTGGGTGCCTGGCACTTGGGGTGAATTCTGGACCCCAAAGGGTAGCAGAGACCAAAAGGCACAGCTGCCACCTTTGAAGAGCAGGGTACCGCGTGTGCAGACACCACCAGCTAAAGCGCGACAGCCCCGCTCAGGGGCCTCTTCCTCCCCGTCTTTATAAAGTCAATAGACCTGGCGTGCTGCCTTCCACGGGGTCACAAAGACTCAGACACGACCGAGCCACTGCCCAACAGAAAGGAGAAGGAAATGGCAGCCCACTCTAGTCTTCTCGCCTAGAGAATCCCGTGGACAGAGGAGCCTGGTGGGCTGCTGTCCATGCGGTCACACAGAGTCGGACACGACTGAAGTGACTTAGCATGCATGCATGCATTGGAGAATGACACGGCACCCCACTCCAGTGTTCTTGCCTGGAGAATCCCAGGGACGGGGGAGCCTGGTGGGCTGCCGTCTATGGGGTCGCGCAGAGTCGGACACGACTGAAGTGACTTAGCATGCATGCATGCATGCATTGGAGAAGGACACGGCACCCCACTCCAGTGTTCTTGCCTGGAGAATCCCAGGGACGGGGGAGCCTGGTGGGCTGCCGTCTATGGGGTCGCGCAGAGTCGGACACGACTGAAGTGACTTAGCATGCATGCATGCATTGGAGAAGGACACGGCACCCCACTCCAGTGTTCTTGCCTGGAGAATCCCAGGGACGGGGGAGCCTGGTGGGCTGCCGTCTATGGGGTCGCGCAGAGTCGGACACGACTGAGCCACTGCACAACAGAAAGCGCTGGCGAAGGGCAGATGTCTCATGGGCTGGGCGGGTGTCAGGCAAAGTGGAGACTGGGCGGAACCGGAATGTCTTTCCTCAGACTCTGCGGAAGTTCTGGGCAAGGCCTGGAGGGGCTAGGACTGTGGATCCAGGGTCAGAGGCCCCTGCCACGCAGGCTCCTGGAATTTGGCAGGAGGCGGGCCAGAGCCAACGAGGAAGGTACGAGGTGACTTTTGACTGTCGTTCTCAAGGAGGGATTCTGGGGAGACTCTGAGGTCTTTCTGACTTCAGAGGATAAAAAGCCAGTCATCTGACACCTCCTGCGCTTGCCCGCATGTGACTTCTCGGCAGTCTCACCCGCGGGAGGGAGCGGTCACTCTCTGTGTTACAGACGCAGGAACAAAGGCCAGGGAAGGCAGCCGAGGTGACCATTCCAGGGCCACAGAACCAGAACGCAAATGTCCTGGAGCCTGGTTTCTCCACACACCTCCATCCCCAGTTCAGACATCACAGGGAATGGGGAGTGGGCCCTCCCTGGCACGGGGTGGGCATGGACATGGCCCATTGGGGGCCAGCGGCAGGGCCTCATGCCCAGAGGGGCCTCAGAGGAGAGAGAACAGGCCAAGGTGCTGGAGGAAGGCAGGGCCCGGCGGCCTGGGACACAGGAGGTCTCTTCTCAGTGCGAAAGACAGGCCTCTGGGGAAGATCCCACATGTGCACAGGGCACTCCCGCTGCGAGCCGCCAGCAGGGAACGGTGGCCTTGCCTTTCCCTCCTGTCTCCACCGATCCCAGAACCCCAGCTCTCTCCTCCAGGCAGAGCCTCCCTCCCTTCATGTCTAAGTCCTCCCGGGTCTCCACGTTTCAGTGTTCCCTCCTCCGTGAAGGCTCCCTGCACTAGGCGCAGCTGACCTCTGGACTCACCTCTCCCCACCTAGTACACCTGACCGGGGGTTCTCAGCACCCAAGTGGAAACCAGGAGCACTTTATTAATTGTAGTTAAAAAAAAAGCAAGACAGTTTCTGGTGAAGGCTGAGCTGGGGAATATGGGTCAGACCTGGAAGTCACAGAAGGTTGCTGCTTCCTCCTCAAGGAATTGAGATCACCGGGCCTTCTCCCGGCTTTTGCTTACCTCCTCTCCAGAGAACAGGGGGTCGGAGGCCAGACCTGGGTGAGCTGCCCCTCTGATTCTCAGGAGGCCACAGAGCTGATCTTTGAGGCAGAGTAAGCCCATCCATGAGCTACATGGCCCTATGAAGGTCCTGGGTTCTGACCCATGAGACTGATAACTCATTTATTTTGAGAGAACATGGGCATATGGCCTTAGACAGGGCAGCCCAGGGTGTAAGTGTGGGGAGAGGGGTCTCCTCTTCCACACTGTGGATTCAATGCACTACTTCTAAATGCCTTAGACAAGACCCTGCCATGTGGTAGGAGGCCATTTAAACTATTCAAAAAGAAAATGCTTGTGTATATGTATGTGTGCTAATGTAAATGGAGCTCTAGTCTGTGCTTGTGATCTTACAGTATAGGTACATGTCTTACTTCTCTGAGTAGATGATTAATTCCTGGAGTACAAGGCTCTTGACTGGCTCATCTCTTTATCCTCCCAAGTGTCAAATATGGTACTAGACCTTCGTAAGTGTTACATGAATTAATGAATGGATTTCCATGGTTTATGTGAGACAGATAAACTACACTGCAATATACCCAAATCCCTAAGAGTAATTCAACCTGGGTCAAGATTCCCCTTGCAACGTCTCAGAGCAGACTTGCCTCTTGTCAAGAGAAACATATGTTTGCAGCTGCAGAGGCCTCAGAGGCCTTAGCTGTAAATGAAATGACACATGTAAGGTACCTTTCACACAGTTTGGCCTATAAATGCGAGGTTCCAGGTTCCCTGTGTAAAGTGCAGGGTTGGTGCGTGCCTTTTCCCCTACCTCCCCCAGGCTCTCTCCACCATGTCCGGACACCTCCCACATCAGGCCTGCACCTGGCCTGGAACAAAACAACCAGTTCTGCCCCGCTCTGGCCTCTGTGCCTTAATGCCACGTCAACAACTCCTGAAAAATAGTCTTCAGAGGAGAAGATGTTCACGTATCCTCAATTACAGTCTGTGATTCTCTACAAAGTGTCTGGAAAGTACATTAGCATATATTCATTTGCTAGGGCTGCCATAACCAAAAGACCACAGATTAGGTAGCTTAAACAACAAATGTATTTCCTCACAGTTCTGGAGGCGAGAAGTCCAAAATCAAGGTGTCTGCAGGTTTGGTTTCCTCTGAGGCCTCTCTCCTTGGCTTGCAGATTGCTGCATTCTAGCTGTGTCCTAACATGGCCTTTCCTCTGTGCCTGGGCATCCCTGAGGTCTGTGTTCAAATTTCCTCTTCTTATAAGGAGACCAGTCAGATTGCATTCAGTCAGTCATCAGATCAGTCACTCAGTCATGTCTGACTCTTCGCGATCCCATGGACCGCAGCACGCCAGGCCTCCCTGTCCACCACCAACTGCCGGAGCTTACTCAAACCCATGTCCATTGAGTCGGTGATGCCATCCAACCATCTCATCCTCTGTTGACCCCTTCTCCTCCTGCCCTCAATCTTTCCCAATGAGTCAGCTGTTTGCATCATGTGGCCAAAGTATTGGAGTTTCAGCTTCAACATCAGTCCTTCCAATGAATAATCAGGACTGATTTCCTTTAGGATTGAGTGGTTTGATCTCCTTGAAGCCCAAGGGACTCTCAAGAGTCATATCCAACACTGCAGTCCAAAAGCATCAATTCTTCAGTGCTCAGCTTTCTTCACAGTCCAACTCTCACATCCATACATGACCACTGGAAAAACCATAGCTTTGACTAGATGGACCTCTGTTGGCAAAGTAATGTCTCTACTTTTGAATATGCTGTCTAGGTTGATCATAACTTTTCTTCCAAGGATCAAGTGTTCTTTAATTTCATGGCTGCGGTCACCATCTGCAGTGATTTTGGAGCCCCCCAAAATAAAGTCTGTCACTATTTCCACCGTTTCCTCATCTATTTGCTATGAAGTGATGGGACCAGATGACATGATCTTAGTTTTCTGAATGTTGAGTTTTAAGGCAACTTTTTCACTCTCCTCTTTCACTTTCATCAAGAGGCTTTTTAGTTCCTCTTAACTTTCTGCCATAAGGGTGGTGTCATCTGCATATCTGAGGTTATTGATATTTCTCCCATAAATCCTGATTCCAGCTTGTGCTTCATCCAGCCTAGCATTTCTCATGATGTACTCTGCATATAAGTTAAATAAGCAGGGTGACAATATACAGCCTCGACGTACTCCTTTTCCTATTTGGAACCAGTCTGTTGTTCCATGTCCAGTTCTAACTGTTGCTTCCTGACCTGCATACAGATTTCTCAGGAAGCAGGTCAGGTGGTCTGGTATTTCCATCTCTTGAAGAATTTTCCAGTTTGCTGTGATATACACAGTCAAAGGCTATGGGGTAGTCAATAAAGCAGAAGTAGATGTTTTTCTGGAACTTTCTTGCTTTTTTGATGATGCAATGGATGTTGGTAATTTCATCTCTGGTTTCTCTGCCTTTTCTAAATCCAGCTTGAGCATCTGGAAGTTCATGGTTCACGTACTGTTGAAGCCTGGCTTTTAGAATTTTGAGCATTACTTTACTAGTGTGTGAGTAAGTGCAATTGTGCGGTAGTTTGAGCATTCTTTGTCATTACCTTTCTTTGGGATTGGAATGAAAACTGACCTCTTCCAGTTCTGTGGCCACTGCTGAGTTTTCCAAATTCACTGGCATATTGAGTGCAGCACTTTCACAGCATCATTTCTTAGGATTTGAAATAGCTCAACTGGAATTCCATTGCCTCCACTAGTTTTGTTTGTAGTGATGCTTCCTAAGGCCCACTTGACTTCACATTCCAGGATGTCTGGCTTTAGATGAGGGATCATACTATCGTGATTATCTGGGTCATGAAGCTCTTTTTTGTTTCCCCCTCAGTCAGTCTCTCAGTCTTGTTTTTGCTGACTGTATAGAGCTTCTCCATCTTTGGCTGCAAAGAATATAATTAATTCGATTTTGATATTGACCATCTGGTGAAGCTTATGGAAGCTTCCATAAGCCTCTTATCCTTCTCCATCAGAGGGCTGCTGCTGCTGCTGCTAAGTCACGTCAGTCATGTCCGACTCTGTGCAACCCCATAGACGGCAGCCCCCCAGGCTCCTCCATCCATGGGATTTTCCAGGCAAGAACACTGGAGTGGGATGCCATTGCCTTCTCCGAAAATGGACTAGAATGTGTGAATTTAACTCAGAGGACCATTATATCTACTACTGTGGGCAAGAATCCCTTAGAAGAAATGGAGTAGCCCTCTTAGTCAACGAGAGTCTAAAATGTAGTACTTGGGTGCAATCTCAAAAATGACAAAATGATCTTTGTTCATTTCCAAGGCAAACCATTCACTATCACAGTAATCCGTGTCTATGCCCCAACCAGTAATGCCAAAGAAGCTGAAGTTGAACGATTCTATGAAGACCTACAAGACCTTCTAGAACTAACACCCAAAAAAGATGTCCTTTCATTATGGGGGACTGGAATGCAAAAGTAGGAAGTCAAGAGATACCTGGAGTAACAGGCAAATTTGACCTTGCAGTACAGAATGAAGCAGGGAAAAGGCTAATAGAGTTTTGCCAAGAAAATGCACTGGTCATAGCAAACACCCTCTTCCAACAACACAAGAGAAGACTACACGTGGACATCACCAGATGGTCAACACCGAAATCAGATTGATTATATTCTTTGCAGCCAAAGATGGAGCCAAAGCTCTATACACTGAGCAAAAACAAGACTGGGAGCAAGCTGTGGCTCAGATTATGAACTTCTAATTGCCAAATTCTGATTTAAATGGAAGAAAGTAGGGAAAACCACTAGACCATTCAGGTATGACCTAAATCAAATCCTTTACAATTATACAGTGGAAGTGACAAATAGATTCAAAGAATTAGATGTGCCTGAAGTGCTATGGATGGAAGTTTGTGACATTGTACAGGAGGCAGGGATCAAGACCATCCCCAAGAAAAAGAAATGCAAAAAAGCAAAATGGCTGTCTGAGGAGGCCTTACAAATGCTGTGAGAAGAAGAGAAGCTAAAGCAAAGGAGAAAAGGAAAGATATATCCATCTGAATGTAGAGTTCCAAAGATGAGCAAGGAGAGAATAAAAAGCCTTCCTCAGTGATCAATGCAAAGAAATAGAGGAAAACAACAGAATGGGAAAGACTAGAGATCTCTTCAAGAAAATTAGAGCTACCAAGGGAACATTTCATGCAAAGATGGGCACAATAAAGGACAGAAATGGTATGGACCTAACAGAAGCAGAAGGTATTAAGAAGAGGTAGCAAGAATACAGAGAAGAACTATACAAAAAAAAAAAAAAAGATTATATGAGAGCCCCTCTTTAAAGGCCCTAACTTCAAATACTGTGACAATTTGAAGAACCGGGGTTAGAGCTTCAGAATACAAATTTGGAAGTGGATACAATTCAGAACTGGATTCACTTCTGTTTCCTGGCTGTGTGATCTTAGGCAAGTTGCTAAGCCTGTCTGAGCTTTGCTTCCTCATTTGCAAACTGGGCTCTGGTTTTATGATAATGAAAGGAATTACCATGTGGTGAAGGCCTGGCACACAGTGGGTGCTCAAGGAATGCTGGTTTCCCTCTCAGCCTATATGTGAGAATGTCTAGACTCTTATATACAAAACACGTTACTTATGGACCTGGTGGGGTGGGAGGAAAGGACTGCTAATGGCTTCTTTTAGCCCTGCCCTAACCCAGGAAGAAAGAAGGCTGCTACAGAGCAGATGCATGAAAGATGTTTCTCTGACCACTGTGTGGTACAGGACACAGAAAATAGATCGGGTGTCAAGCATATAAAAGATTGAGCTGGACTTTCTAAAGCCTGAAATGAGAGTTGGTTTATAGCTGAAACTGACAGCAAAAGCTATGATTCCTGTTTGAACTATTGCCTGAGATCTGTGAAAAAGCAATGTGTTAGAGCTTGTTTAAGAACCTAAAACTTGTGATAAACTGGTTATTAGTACTTACTATTTCTTATATCTCTGTTGTGTTATATTCTTTAATACCCCCAAAGCACCCCAAATTCAGATCTTTTAATTTTTCCTGCTATACAAGGGTCAATTCAAATCATTCTCTTAGTTGAGTTTTCCCCTTTGAATAACATCTTATATCTCGCTTGATTTTTCCAATTTTCCCCAGACAATTTCAAACATTTTACAAAGAACATTTTTTTGAAAAGCATGTTTTAAAAAAAGACCATATATGACAAGCCCACAGCTAACATCATACTAAATGGTGAAAAGCTAAAAATTTCACTCTGCTATCAGAACAAGACAAGAGTTCCAACTCTTATCATTTATATTCAGTATAGTACTAGAAGTCCTAGCCAGAGCAATTAGGCAAGAAGAAGAAAAGACATCTAAACTGGAAAAGAAGAAATAAAATTGTCTCTGCAGATGATATGATATTGCAAAGAGAACACCTTAAAGATTCCACAAACAAGCTATTAGAGTTAATAAACACATTCAGTAAAGTTGCAAGATGTAATATCAACACAGAAAAATCAGTTGCCTTTTTATATGCTAACAATGAACTACGTAAAAAAGAAATTAAGAAAATAATTCAATTTTCAATAACATGAAATAAAATAAAATGCTTAGGAATAAATTTAACCAAGGAAATGAGAGATTTGTACACTAAAAATTATAAAATATTGATGAAAGAAACTGAAGAAGACATAAAAATGGAAAGAGATTCTGTGTTCATTGATTGGAAGAATTAATATTATTAAAATTTCCATACTACCCAAGACCATCTAAAGATTTGCTGCAATCCCTATCAAGGTTCCAATGGCAGTTTTAAGAGGAGAAAAAACAATCCTCAAATTTATATGAAACCACAAAAGACCCCAATAACCAAAGTTATCTTGAGCAAAAAGAACAAAGCTGGAGGTATTCCATTTCTTGATTTCAAAATATATCACAAAGTTATATTAATCAAAATAGTAAGATACTGGTGTAAAAACAGACATATACACCAATAAAATAGAATAGAGAATGCAGAAATAAATCCACATTTTTACAGTCAGTTGATCTTCCACAAAAGTGCCAATAACAACAGTGGGAAAAGGACGGTCTCATCAATAAACGTTTTTGGGAAAACTGGGTAACCACATGCAGAAAAGTAAAAGTGGATCCTTACTGCACACTACATACACAATTCATGTATTAAAGTCTAAAACATAGGATCTGAAACCAGAAAAATACTGGAAGAAAACGTAAGGGGAAAGCTTCTTGACATTGGTATGTGCAACGTTTTTTTAAAGATATGGCTGGAAAAAGCACAGGCAACAGAAACAAAGATAGCCGAACGATATTTAATTAAACTAAGAAGCTTCAGTATAGCAAAGGAAACAAGAAACAGTGAAGAAACAACCTACAGAATGTGGAAAATATCTGCCAACCATACATCTCATAGGGGATTAATATCCAAAAGATACAAGGAATTCAAACAATTCAAGCAAGATTACAAATGACCTGATTTTTAAAAGGGCAAGAGGGACTTCCCTAGTGGTCCCGTGGTTAAGAATCTGCTTTCCAATGCAGGGGACGTAGGTTCAGTCTCTGGTTAGGGAACTAAGATCCCACATGTCACGGGACAGAAGCCCACACACTGCAACTTGGGGGAGAGCCTGCGTGCCACACAACCTGTGCAACTCTGGAGCCCGCATGGCACAACTAGAGAAGTCCTTGGACCACGACAAGAAAGCCTTGCCCTGCAACAAGGGAAACCCACACGCCACAACAAAGAGCCAGGCAGCCAAAATTTTTAAAAGCTTTAAAAATAAAACTAAAAAGAGTAAGAATCTGAAAAGACATTCTTCCAAAGACACCCAAATGGTCAACAAGTGTGAGGAAAAAGACGCTCAACATCACAATCATCAGAGAAATGAAATCAAGCCGCAAGAAGATACCACACCACACCTGTCAGAATGGCTGTTATCAAAATAGTAAGAGAAGCATTGGCCAGAAAAGAGAAACACTGTGCACGGTTGGTGGGAATATAAATCGGTACAGCCTTTATGGAAAAGAAAAAAGATTCAAATCACATCAATACAAGAACCTGGAGGACATTATACTATATGAAATAAAGTAGGCCAGGCACAGAAAGACAAATACTACAGGACCTCACTTACATATGGGATCTAGAAAAGTCACGTGCACAGCAAGAAGGAGTAGAATGGTGGTTACCAGGGGCTGCAGGGGTGAGGGAAATGGGGAGACGTTGGTCAAAGGGAAGGACTGAGCTCTTCGTTGGAAGGACTGATGCTGAAGCTGAAGCTCCAATACTTTGGCCACCGGATGCGAAGAGCTGACTCATTGGAAAAGACCCTGATGCTGGGAAAGATTGAGGGCAGGAGGAGAAGGGGAGGACAGAGGATGAGGTGGTTGGATGGCATCACCGACTCAATGGACGTGGGTTTGGGTAAACTCCAGGAGCTGGTGATGGACAGGGAGGCCTGGCGTGCTGCGGTTCATGGGGTCGCAAAGACTCGGACACGACTGAGTGACTGAACTGAGCTGGTCAAAGGGAACAAAGCTACCGCTACACAGGATGACTAAGTTCTGAAGACCGAATGTACAGCGTGATGATTAATATGAATAATACCATATTTACACCATTTGAAATTTGCTAGGAGAGTAGATGGAGCAGGAAATGGCAACCCACTCCAGTATTCTTGCCTGGAGAATCCCAGGGACAGAGGAGCCTGGTGGGCTGTCCTCTATGGGCTTGCACAGAGTTAGACATGACTGAAGCGGCTTAGCAGCAGCAGCAGCAGCAGGAGAGTAGATATTAAGTTTTCTCACTCCCCTCGTATGGTAACTACATGAAGAGGTGGATATGTTAGGTAATGTGTAGTTATCACTTCACAGTGTATACATATATTGAAACATCATATTGTAGATCTTAAATATGCATCATTTTTATTTGTCAACTATGCCTCAGTGAGGCGAGGGGGAAAGCATGTTAAAGGTGCCGCAGCTGCAGCCTACGCCTTTGTAACACGGGTTTCCCCAGCCTCGGGGTGTGATGTGCTCATAGTGAGTTCAGCCCTTCTGTGGGGAGTTCAGGCGCTCAGCGCCCTCCCAGACTCCGCCTGCAGGAAGTACTCCTATTCAGGTCTACATTTAAACAGCCCTAACCATCCACGGGGACTATCCTCACACGGGGCCCTCCTGCTCGCCACGGCTCTTCCAACTCCAGGCACTGGCTTTTCCGATGCTATAGTGCCAGGCAGAGCACCCCCCCCCACCCCGTGTTCACTCATCGTGTTCACTCATCGGTCTACTCCCACTGCTCCTCCGTCTGCCCCCGTCGGGTGGGCTGTGGGCTAAAGAGAGGGAAACACACCAAGAGCCCCGTGATTTAAGATCCTCATCTCCTGAGGGCCCGACGGCGAGTGTGGGTGATGGGAGGGGTAGAGGGCAGGAGCCAGGGTCCTCACACTGGGGAGGGGGGTTGTGGGGGTCTGGTCTCGGCAGTCATCTGAAGGTCTGGCTGGGCGAGGAGGCTCTTTGAAGACCTCTCTTGCTGGCCACACAGACTTCTTCACAGGGATTCGTGTCTTCATGACATATCAGCAGGCTTCCCCGAGAATGAGTGATCCAAGAAGGAAAAGGCCACAAGCCTTCTGTGACCCAGTCCTGGAAATGCCACACTGTCACTGGGGCCAGGTCAGTGAGTCCAGGCCATATTCCGAGGAAGGAGGGTTATGCTCCCTCCTTGAAGGCAGGAGCGCCTGAGAGTGTGCAGCCTTTCCCACAGTTTCTGTCCGCTCATCCTGAGTCCAGCCTGTGCTTTCCAATCTGCTCTTTCCTCCTCTGAAGGCATCTTGGTTCCTCATGCATCCTCGCCAGCTCTCCATCCTGAATCTGCAGGGCGCACACAGCCGGTCCTTCTCTTGAGCTCAGCACTCTTTCTCCAAGGGTTTGACACTGTAGCCCAGAAGCCATTCACACCCAACACTGTCTTCCCTCTCCTGACATCCTGTGCTTTGGAAATGAGACACACCTCAACAGGACAGAAATGGGCCATGTTTTCTCCCTTAGATGCCCAGAACGTGGGGCTTCCCTGGTGCTCCGGTGCTTAAGACTTTGCCTTCCAAGGCAGCGGGTGTGGGTTCGATTCCTGATCTAGGAGCTAGATCCCTCATGCCTCAGGACCAAAAAACAGAAAACAGAAACAATATTGTAACAACTTCAATAAAGACTCTAAAAAAAAAAAAGCACTACTTAACTAGCTTAAAAAAAAGAACCCAGTTCTTGAATTAGGAACTATACAAACTCAGTGCAAATGATAAGCGGTAGCATCCAATATTCAAATGACCTTCTAAAGTGATTTTCCATTTTTATTCCTGCCCTATTTCAGTCAGTCTGGGAGATTCCTGGAAAGAGCATGTGCTAAAAGCATTTCCATTTCCATTAGTAGCTGCTCCATAAATAGCCAATATGTTTTATTTTTCTATGGATCATTCTCAACTCCATTTACCCAAGCTGAGTCACACTGTCAAAGAAAGCTGAAATGGTTTATACTCAAATAGCTAAAACGTGTTTGTCCTGGTATGCAATTATACACACATTTAGAGAAAAAGGAAAGAAAACAATACCAATATATACTATTTTTCTGTCAGTGACCTCTCTCTCTCCAGTCTATTTTTGTTTAAAATGGAGTCTGGCATTTAAAAATTAATGAATGTAAAGTGTTTATTACATAATGATTTACAGAGAGCCTCACTATATATTTAAAGACCTGAAAAGTAAAAGTCATAGTCGCTCAGTCCTTCCACTCTTTGTGACCCCGTGGACTGTAGCCCACCAGGCTCCTCTGCCCATGGGATTCTCAAGGCAAGAATACTGGAGTGGGTCGCCATTCCCTTCTCTAGGGGATCTTCCTGGACCAGGAATTGAACCTGGGTCTCCTGCATTGCAGGTGGATTCTTTACCATCTGAGTGACCAGGGAAGCCCATTTAGAGACCTACTGAGAAGCAATTTTCCAAGTTAAGAGTCCAAAGGCAAGGTCTCTGGAGAGCCTAAGCTCTCCCATGTGTGAGGTCTCACGGACACCGCCTCACGCTCTGCCGTGCGCCTTCAGGCAGGAGCGTGAGGAGCGGCCATAGCTGAGGAGCTGCTCCAGGCTCACGTGGCTGTCGCTCAGGGCCCGGAACCTTTACATGCTTAGGCCCCCTCCCTCCTGCTCCCCTGCAGCCCCTCCTGCTCCCCTGCTCACTCTCAGTCTCACGAGTCAAATATCAGCCCAAAGTCTGGCAGCCCCGTTAGCTGGTCCAGGGCACGGGGCGTGGCGTGTGTCTTTTCTCAGAAGAGGAATCCAGAGGCTCACGTCTTCCACACACAGGGTCAGCAAAGTGAGCAGTGGGGATTTGATAAATGTTGAATTAAATAGGAACAATGTGATCTATTTCTTTTTCACTTAATCATGGTTGTTCTCCATACTTTGCCATTGCTATTCTTTAGGAATCCTGAGGTTTTCCCCCACGTCCAACCCAAAAGCCCAGTATTTTGCAGGATAATTTAAAAAAAAATTAAAAAGTCCCCATTTAAAATCACAGGCCCATTTGTTCTCTTTCAACTCTTTTTTTTTCTTTTAAAATGGTCCCTTCGAGATAAAACCATTCAATATGTGACCTTGGAAAAGTCCCTTGATTTCCCTGAGCCTGCTTCCTCATCTGTAATATAGGAATTACAGATAATCTGTAATATGGGAATAATGATAAATACACCTTTTGTAAGATTGCTGTGAAGATTAAATAAATTATATGTATGAAAGTTCTTGAGTTATGTAAACCTAATTATCATTATCTCAAATTCAGATAAAAACAATACCGATAATCAACATTAACAGCTGCCTGGTACTTCCCTGGTGTCCAGTGGTTAGGACTCTATGCTTCCACTGCAGGGGCCCAGTTCCTTGTTGGGGAACTACCATTTTGTAAGCTTCAAGATCCAGCCAAAAACAAACAAACAAACAAAAAAAAAACATTAATAGCTGTCTAAAACAGAACATCCATATGAATGTGAAAGTTGGACTATAAGGAAAGCTGAGCGCCAAAGAATTGATGCTTTTGAACTGTGGTGTTGGAGAAGACTCTTGAGAGTCCCTTGGACTGCAAGGAGATCCAACCAGTCCATCCTAAAAGAAATCAGTCCTGAATATTCACTGGAAGGACTGATGCTGAAGCTGAAACTCCAATACTTTGGCCACCTGATGGAAGGGCTGACTCATTGGAAAAGACCCTGATGCTGGGAAAGATTGAAGGCAGGAGAACAAAGGGACGACAGAGGATGAGATGGTTGGATGGCATCACCGACTCAATGGACATGAGTTTGAGTAAACTCCAGGAGTTGGTGATGGACAGGGAGGCCTGGGGTGCTGTAGTCCATGGGGTCACAAAGAGTCAGACACGACTGAGCGACTGAACTTGAACTTAAAAACAGAACAGCCATCACTACTGGAGATTTCCTAGAAAAGTTGTACTAAATATTTAGATTTTAACTGTCTTCTCTTCCACATCTTTTCCTTGTTTTCCCAAAGCCCCCCATTCCTTCCATCAGTGGCATGCACCACCTCAGAGGATGGAACGTTTACCAGGTTTGGGGAGTCCCCAGCACAGAGGCCTGAACCCCGCTCCCCCAGAGTGTGCACCCCAGGGAGAAGCCACATCTAGCACGGCACCTGAGAGAGGCCTGGGCGTCTCAGCACAGTGTGGGCAACGCAGCCAGATACTCCCCGTTTCCCCAGAGGAAAGCAGAAGGGACTGAGCAAATGATGGCTCGCCAGAATGGCTGTGGCTGTTAGCAGAGGGGATGCTGTCCACAGGTTACAGGGCCTGAGGTTGGAACCTAAGGCAGAGGAAGCCTAAGGAGGGGAATGCCGCGAGGAGAGAGGACAGTGGCAGTGCCTGGCCTCCAGAGATGCCCCCGAGAACCACGGCTCCTGACAGATCCACCCCTCTGCCCTCCGTTCCCAGGCTGAATCCGGGTTGGCCTGAAATTCACACCACAGAGGGCCAGAGAAATAACGTGGTAACTGCCCCACGCCCAAGTCTTCATAAAGACTAGCAGCTTTCAGTCTCTGTGGGAGTCAGCTCCCCCGGGTGAGGAGCCCAGGTCCCCTGCTGGAGAGAGTAGCGTGTGGAGAGGCCCCTAAGGGTCAGACACCCCTGCTGGAGACAGACCACGTCCAGGATGCCTCGGGACCAGGGTTCTCTCCAGCCAGCTTACGAGTGTCAGGGATGTTGCAGAGAAGGACCACACCCCAGAGGAACCGTGCAGGGGAATCACCAAACAAGAGTAGAGGAGAATTAGCAAAAGGTTCGGGGGAATGATTGGGCTGGCAGAATACAAATGAAGCTGAGTTTTCTGTGTGCTTTTAATTGGAAACCAAGTTTATTCAATTGAGGTCATCAAAGCAACTCAGTGTACAGTGACGCTGTTGTTGTTTAGACGCTAAGTTGTGTCCAACTCTTTGCGACCCCAGGCTGCTCTGCCCAAGGGATTTCCCAGGCAAGAATACTGGAGTGGGATGTCATTTCCTTCTCCAGAGGATCTTCCCAATCTCCAGGCAGATTCTCTACCACTGAGCCACCAGGGAAGCCAAAGTGATGTTGTTTGTGTGCTAAGTCGCTTCAGTCATGTTCAACTCTTTGCAACCCTATGGAGTACAGCCCACCAGGCTCCTCTGTCCATGGGATTCTCCGGGCAAGAATACTGAAGTGGGTTGCCATGGCCTCCTCCAGGGGATCTTCCTGATCCAGTTATCGAACACGTGTCTCTTATGTCTCCTGCATTGGCAGGAGGGTTCTTTACCATTAGTGCCGCATGGGAAGCCCCAAAGTGACGTTAAGACCCAACAGTTTTCCATGCCAAGTACTTGTCTATCATTTTTTAAAACTAGATGTCATATTTCATAGGCCATAAATTCACATACCATAAGATTCTCCACGTTAGAGTATACAATTCAGTGATTAGAGCATTTTTTTAAAAACTTTTTGTTGGGTATTGGGGTTTAGCCAGGTAACAATGTAACAATGCTGTGATGCTTTCAGGGGAACAGCAAGGGACTCAGTCACACACACATATGCATCCATCCTCCCCCAAATGCCCCGCCCACCCCAGTGGTTATAGTACTGAACTAAAGGTTTGGTAGGCTCAGAACAAAGCGGGCTCCATGTAGATTCCACAACTGTTCATGACTGAAATGGACCCCGAGGCTGTGTTTCCTCAGACACTCCAGGGTTATGGCAGATGGAAAATGTCATGTTCAGAAACTTGGTACCTGAGGAGTTGGATCTGAGATTTGCCCAGCAGCAAACCAAGGCTGTTTCTCTGCGTCTAAGTGATTTAGCTCCTCTGGGCAAAATCACAGCATGTCATTCTTACTGATGAAACTTTCTGATAGTCTATGATTTTAGAAAACAAAGCTACTCAGGAATTTAAAAAAAAAGAAGACTGTTTTTAGGCATTTTCACTTGAGTGAGTCTATTTCCTTCTGTCCATTTTGCATATAGTTTGATCCATGTCTCCTACTCCAGCCTGAAGAAAGGCCAAGCATATGTTGACATTCTTCAGTTCAGTTCAGTTCAGTCGCTCAGTCACGTCCAACTCTCTGCAACACCATGAACTGCAGCATGCCAGGCTTCCCTGTCCATCACCAACTCCCGGAGTCCACCCAAATCCATGTCCATTGGGTCGGTGATGCAATCCAACCATCTCATCCTCTGTCATCCCCTTCTCCTGCCCTCAATCTTTCCCAGCATCAGGGTTTTTCCAATGAGTCAGCACATTTAAAATGGTGGCCAAAGTATTGGAGTTTCAGCTTCAACATCAGTCCTACCAATGAACACCCAGGACTGATCTTTCTGATGGACTGGTTGGATCTCCTTGCAGTCCAAGGGACTCTCAAGAGTCTTCTCCAACACCACTGTTCAAAAGCATCAATTCTTTGGCACTCAGCTTTCTTTATAGTCCAACTCTCACATTCATACATGACTACTGGAAAAACCATAGCCTTGACTAGATGGACCTTTGTTGACAAAGTAATATCTCTGCTTTTTTAATAGGCTGTCTAGGTTGGTCATAACTTTCCTTCCAAGGAGTAAGCGTCTTTTAATTTCATGGCTGCAATCACCATCCGCAGTGATTTTGGAGCCCCCCAAAAATAAAAGTCTGACACTGTTTCAAGTGTTTCCCCATCTATTTCCCATGAAGTGATGGGACCGGATGCCATCATCTTAGTTTCCTGAAAGTTGAGCTTTAAGCCAACTTTTTCACTCTCCACTTTCACTTTCATCAAGAGGCTTTTTAGTTCCTCTTCACTTTCTGCCATAAGGGTGGTGTCATCTGCATATCTGAGGTTATTGATATTTCTCCCATAAATCTTGAGTCCAGCTTGTGCTTCTTCCGGCCCAGCATTTCTCATGATGTACTCTGCATAGAAGTTAAATAAGCAGGGTGACAATATACAGCCTTGATGGACTCCTTTTCCTATTTGGAACCAGTCTGTTCCATGTCCAGTTCTAACTGTTGCTTCCTGACCTGCATATAGGTTTCTCAAGAGGCAAGTCAGGTGGTCTGGTATTTCCATCTCTTGAAGAATTTTCCACAGTTTATTGTGATCCACACAGTCAAAGGCTTTGGCCTAGTCAATAAAGCAGAAATAGATGTTTTTCTGGAACTCTCTTGCTTTTTCCATTATCCAGCCGATGTTGGCAATTTGATCTCTGGTTCCTCTGCCTTTTCTAAATCCAGCTTGAACATCTGGAAGTTCATGGTTCATGTATTGCTGAAGCCTGGCTTGGAGAATTTTGAGCATTACTTTACTACCATGTAAGATAAGTGTAATTGTGCGCTAGTTTGAGCATTCTTTGGCATTGCCTTTCTTTGGGATTGGAATGAAAACTGCCTTTTTCCAGTCCTGTGGCCACTGCTGAGTTTTCCAAGTTTGCTGACACATTGAGTGCAGAACTTTCACAGCATCATCTTTTAGGATCTGAAATAGCTCAACTGGAATTCCATCACCTCCACTAGCTGTGTTCATAGTGATGCTTCCTAAGGCCCACTTGACCTCACATTCCAGGATGTCTGGCTCTAGGTGAGTGATCACACCATCATGATTATCTGGGTCATGAAGATGTTTTTTGTAAAGGTCAGGAGTGGTGGCCGTGAGGAGATACCCCACATCCAAGGTAAGAGAAACCCAAGTAAGATGGTAGGTGCTGAGAGAGGGCATCAGAGGGCAGACAGACTGAAACCACAATCACAGATAACTAGCTAATCTGATCACATGGACCGCAGCCTTATTTAACTCAATGAAACTAAGCCATGCCATGTGGGGCCACCCAAGACGGAATGGTCATGGTGGAGAGGTCTGATAGAATGTGATCCACTGCAGAAGAGAATGGCAAAGCATTTCAGTATTCTTGCCTTGAGAACCCCATGAACAGGATGAAAAGGCAAAATGATAGGATACTGAAAGAGGAACTCCCCAGGTCAGTAGGTGCCCAATATGCTACTGGAAATCAGTGGAGAAATAACTCCAGAAAGAATGAAGGGATGGAGCCAAAGCAAAAACAATAGCCAGTTGTGGATGTGACTGGTGATAGAAGCAAGGTCTGATGCTGTAAAGAGCAATATCACATAGGAACCTGGAATGTCAGGTCCATAATCAAGGCAAATTGGCAGTGGTCAAACAGGAGATGGCAAGACTGAACGTCGACATTCTAGGAATCAGCAAACTAAAATGGACTGGAATGGGTGAATTTAACTCAGATGACCATTATATCTGCTACTGTGGGCAGGAATCCCTTAGAAGAAATGGAGTAGCCATCATGGTCAACAAAAGAGTCTGAAATGCAGTACTTGGATGCAATCTCAAAAATGACAGAATGATCTCTGTTCATTTCCAAGGCAAACCATTCAATATCACAATAATCCATGTCTATGCCCCAACCAGTAATGCCAAAGAAGCTGAAGTTTAATAGTTCTATGAAGAACTACAAGACCTTCTAGAACTAACACCCAAGAAAAACGTCCTTTTCATTATAGGGGACTGGAATGCAAAAGTAGGAAGTCAAGAAACACCTGGAGTAACGGGCAAATTTGGCCTTGGAGTACAGTCCATAGGGTCACAAGAGTCTGACATGACTTAGCCACTAAACCACCAACATGATGTAAATAAAGATTTATGCAGGAAAAAGATATTAATTATGAGTCTAAACACTGAGTGACCAAGATGCCAAAGAGGATGATTGAGAGCAGGGAATTTTAGAAGAATATAAAATTACAAAGTTGCTGGAATATTCACTCACATAATTCTTATTTTATGAATTAAATTAGAAGTAAGCTGTACCCTCTTCACTATCACTGTCCCTGGAATTAAAGATGGAAAAAAAGCTTTGAAATTTTCTTTTAACTTGTTCTCAAACTAATCTGCAGACTGGCATCACCAGGGGAGCTTTAAAAGACATTGATTATGCTTGGGTCCCACCCTAGAGATTCTAATGCAATTGGGCTGGGCTGTGAACTAAGGACCAGGATTTTCAAAAGCTCCCCAGGTAAAGTGAAAAAAACAAAAAAACAATCTCTTTTAAAATTATATCAACAAGACAAACAGGAATAAACCTGACCAAGAAGGTGAAAGACTTATGTGATAGGAACTTTAAAACATTGATAAAGGAAATTGAGGATTATTCAAAGAAATGGAAAGATATCCCATGCTCTTGGATTGGAAGAATTAATACTGTTAAAATGGCCATACTACCAAAAGCAATCTACAGATTCCCATGATATCTTACACAGAACTAGAACAAATAATCCTAAAATTTATACAGAACTATAATAACCCAGAATTGCCAAAGCAATCCTGAGGAAAAAGGACAAAGCTGGAGATAGAATGCTCCCACACTTCAGTGAATATTACAAAGCTACAGTAATCAAAACAGTGTGGTCCTAGCACAAAAACAGACACATAGGTCAATGGTATAGAGTCAAGAGCCCAGAAATAACCCACACACCTGCAGTCAGTTAATCCTTGACAAAGGAGGCAAAAACATACAATGCAGAATAGACAGTGTCTTCAGTAAGTGGTGTTAGGAGAGCTGGACAGTGTCATGTAAATCACTGAAGTTAGAATACACCCTCACACCACATATAAAAATGAACTCAAAATGGCTTAAAGACTTAAATATAAGACATGACACCATAAAATTCCTAGATGAGAACATAGGCAAAACATTCTCTGATGTAAACCATACCAATGTCTTCCTAGGTCAGGCCCTCAAGGCAATAGAAATAAAAGCAAACAAACAAAAACTAAAACAAGTGGAATATAATCAAACTTCATAAGATTTTTCACATCAAAGAAAACACAAAGAAAATGAAAAGACAACCTACAGACTGGGAGGGACTATTTACAAATGATGCAGTTGACAAGGGCTGAATTTCCATAATATACAAACAGTTCATACAGCTAATATCAGAAAAGCAAACAACCCAATCAAAAAATAAGCAGAAGACCTAAATAGACATTTCTTCAAAGAAGATATACAGATGGCCAACAGGCACATGAGAAGATGCTCAACACTGCTAATAACCGTAGAAATACAACACAAAACAAAGATGTATCACCTCACACTGGTCAGAACGGCCATTACTAAAAAGTCTGCAAAAAAAAATAAACGCTGAAGAGGATGTGGAAGAAAGGGAACCCTCCTACAATATTGGTGGGAATGTAAATTGGGGCAGCCACCATGGAGAACAGTATGGAGGTTTCTCAAAAAACTAAGCACAGAGCTACCCTGTGATCCAGCAATCCCAGTCCTGGGTATATATTTGGAGAAAACTCTAATTCCAAAAGATACATACACCCCATGTTCATTGCTGTGGTTGTTCAGTCACAAAGTCATGTCTGACTCTCTGCGACCCCATGAACTGCAGCTTTCCAGGATTCCCTGTCCTTCACTATCTCCCTGAGTTTGTTCAAACTCATGTCCATTGAGACAGTGATGTCACCCAACCATCTCATCTTCTGTCTCCTCCTTCTTGTCTTGCCCTCAGTCTTTCCCAGCATCAGGGTCTTTTCTAATGAGTCAGTTCTTCACATCAGGTGGTCAAAGTATTGGAGCTTCAGCTTCAGCATCAGTCCTTCCAATGAATATTCATGGTTAATTTCCTTTAGGATTGACTGGTTTGATCTCCCTGCTGCCCAGGGAACTCTCAAAACTCTTCTCCAACATGACAGTTGAAAAGCATCAATTCTTCAGTGATCAGCCTTCCTCATGGTCCAACTCTCACATCCATACAGGACGACTGGAAAGACCATAGCTCTGACTACATGGAACTTTGTCAGCAAAGTGATGTTTCTGATTTTAATATGCTGTCTAGGTTTGTCATAGCTTTTCTTCCAAGGAGCAAGCATCTTTTAATTTCATGGCTGCAGTCACCGTCGACAGTGATTTTGGAACCCAAGAAAATAAAGTCTGTCACTGTTTCCCCATCTATTTGCCATGAACTGATGGGAATGGATGCCATGATCTTAGTTTTTTGAATGCTGAGTTTTAAGCCAGCTTTTACACTCTCCTTTTTCACCTTCATCGAGAGGCTCTTTATTCCTCCTTGATTTCTGCCATGAGGGTGGTGTCATCTGCATTTTTGAGGTTATTGATATTTCTCCCAGCAATCTTGATTCCAGCTTATGAGTCATCCAGCCCAGCATTTTGCATGATATACTCTGCATACAAGTTAAATAAGCAGGGTGACAATATACAAGCTTGATGAACTCCTTTCCCAATTTTGAACCAGTCTGTTGTTCCATGGCTGGTACTAGCTGCTGCTTCTTGTTCTGCATACAGGCTTCTCAGGAGGCATGTAAGGTGGTCTGGTATTCCCATCGCTTGAAGAATTTTCCACAGTTTGTTGTGATGCACTCAGTCATTTACACTATTCACAACAGCCAAGACATGGAAGCAACCTAAATGTCCATTGACAAATGAAAGGATAAAGCAGATGTAAAACCTATACTGTAGAATACTATGCTATGCTAAGTCACTTCAGTCGTGTCCGACTCTGTGCGACCCCATAGACGGCAGCCCACCAGGCTCCCCGGTCCCTGGGATTCTCCAGGCAAGAACACTGGAGTGGGTTGCCATTTCCTTCTCCAATGCATGAAAGTGAAAAGTGAAGTCGCTCAATTGTGTCCGACTCTTAGCGACCCCATGGATTGCAGCCTAACAGGCTCCTCCGTCCATGGGATTTTCCAAGCAAGAGTAATAGAGTGGGGTGTCATACTCAGCCATAAAAAGGAATGAAATCATACCATGTGTAGCAACATGGATGGAACTAAGTGAAGTAAGTCAGAAAGAGAAAGACAAATATCTTATATCACTTTTATATGGAATCTAAAATATGACACAAACTTATTTATGAAACAGAAACAGACTCAAAGACATAGGAAACAAACATACAGATACCAAAGGGGAAAGGAGTGGGGGTGGGATAAATTAGGGATTCGGGATTAGCAGATACAAGTTACCACATATGAAATAAACACCAAAGTCCTACTGTATAGCATGGGGAATTATATTTGATATCCTGTAATAAACCATAATAAAAAATTGAAAAAATCACTTTGCTAAACATCAGAAAGTATGCAAAGACAGGCATAATAAAGGACAGAAATGGTATGGACTGAACAGA